>NW_024412436.1:11661509-11792142 GCF_014898765.1 Herpailurus yagouaroundi
CCAAATGACACCACTAGCCTGAGGCAAAAAGATTTTTTTTTTTTTTGAGCAAAAATTAGTGCAGAACCTCTTGTGTAAACAATGCAGTGTTCCTTTCCTGTTCTGGTGATATTATTTAAAAAAGAAAACAACAGGGGCGCCTGGGTGGCGCAGTCGGTTAGGCGTCCGACTTCAGCCAGGTCACGATCTCGCGGTCCGTGAGTTCGAGCCCCGCGTCGGGCTCTGGGCTGATGGCTCGGAGCCTGGAGCCTGTTTCCGATTCTGTGTCTCCCTCTCTCTCTGCCCCTCCCCCGTTCATGCTCTGTCTCTCTCTGTCCCAAAAATAAATAAACGTTGAAAAAAAAAAATTAAAAAAAAAAAAAAAAAGAAAACAACAGTTTGTCAAATGAAAAAAACTAGTACCTTCTAACTTCTTTAAAGTTTCAAAATTAGGTCAAATAAAAATCTATGACTGTCAATGTTCAATAAAAGTACATTTTAGCAGCTTCTTTTAAAGTGTCTTCCATAAAGCAACACACACACTTAAAAAAAAAAACTTTCAGGGGCGCCTGGGTGGCTCAGTCGGTTATGTGTCCAACTCTTAATTTTGGCTCAGGTCACGATCTTACAGTTCACGAGACTGAGCTCTGAGTCTAGCTCTCATGCTGACAGTGAGGAGCCTACTTGGGATTCTCTCTCTCTCTCTCTCTCTCTCTCTCTCTCTCTCTCTCCCTCTTTGCCCCTTGCCTGCTTATGTGTGCTCTCTCTCTCCTTCTCAATAAATAAATAAAAATTAAAAAAATTAAAAAAAAAAACTGAGATAATGTATGCTTTCTCACTGTAAAACATGTTTATCTGCGCCATTAAAACATGTTTGCCCCCAAACTCCTTATTGGACTACTGCTACCTCAATGTCACTCTCAGACTAAAGAAAAAAGGGAATGAAGTTCACTGATGATTCAAACCACCCGGGGACACTCCACCACAGTGTTCCCTAAGATAGAGCGCATTTCTAACAACAGCAACAGCTAAGCAAGCTGTCTCAGCTGGCTGTCCTCTCTCTACCCTGCATCTACGACTCTCCTGTCTCTAACAACACTCACTTCATGCTCGTCTTGAGAGTATGTGAAGGGAATCCATCTTTCAAGGGCATATTCAAGTCCCACTGAATTAGTCTTCCACTTACACTCAATATTTACTGCACGTGTATACCTTAGGTCAGACCTATGTTAGTTTCTAGAGCTACAAAAAAATTTGTAAGACACACAGAAATAACAAAATACCAGAGGGCACAGATAAAGAAAAGGCACTGAAATACCACAGGAGAAGTACCCTAATTATAGGGACAGAGAATCAGGACACTATGGGAGCATAAAGGTGTGGCATCTTTCCCAGACCAGAGAGCCCAGGGAAAGCCTCACAGGTACGGCCCTGAAGAACCAAGGCAGAGAGTAGGAGGGAGGCAGTCCGGGCATGCAGCACGAGTTATAGCAATTACCCCAAGGACAGAAATCATGGCAAGGTTGGAGAACTTCAGTAAGGCAGGAGCAGGGGATGCAAAGTGAGGACACATTGTCAAAAAGAGTGGGGTGATAAGAGGGGACAGATTAGGAAGGGTTTTATATTTATGCCAAGTTAAGGATTCTGGCTTTTATTAGAAGCCAATGGAGAGTTATCAAAGGGTCTAAAGAAGGCTAGTTTTTCAATCCATTTGCTATAGAAAGATCTTTGGGTGAAAAGGGGCAGACGAGACTGGATGTATGGAAACCAATCAGGAGGTTGACTCGGTGACCAATGTAGTGGTGGCCTGAACTCAGGTGTTTGCAGTAGGGATGGAGAGAAGTGCAAGATTCAAAGAGAGTAAGTAGGTAGACCTGACACAAAGGATTGACTGACTGGATGTGGAGATAAGAAGGAGGAAGAAGAATCAACGATGACCTTCAGGTTTCCTCTACTCAGTCATTCTAGAATGTATTTACCGAAAGCACCTAGTATTTTCTACGGTTCTAGCTACCAGAGACACAGCAATGCACAAAAGAACGTCTTGTGCTCATGGAAATTATGTTCTAGCAAGAGAGGACAGACAAGAAACGAAGGCCCCCAAGAAGCCATCTCTGATCGTCCTATCTGATAATGGGTTCTATCCTCTTACATAGGCCAAAGTACACCTTACATTTTGAGTCCAGGTGAAACAGAAGAGGATCACGTCATATATACACTGTTTAATGAGCTCAGCTAGGAATCCTACAACACTTGCGGCAAAGAGATGATGGGCTGGTCAAGTCTGAAAAATGGCGTCTGTGTAGAAAGAATGCATGAATGATTTTAAAGATTTTCCTGGCTTTTGGCAAAGAAGTAAGATATTGTTTGTACCTTTTGGACAATTTAAGGAATTTTCAAGAGAATTTTGACCTTTTCTTACCTTATGGGATAAATTTAAAACCTAATTTACTTCCCATCCCCACTTCCCAAGCAGATGCCAAGTATATTATTTGTTATTTTTCTCTAATTGCTTCACGTGGGTAAGTAAGCAAAAACCACTTATGTAAGTTTCCGAGTAGTTTTACACTCAATGGAAGACAGAAGCAGCGCCTTGGATGTCTTCACACTCCCCACGGTCACTGGCGGAGTCCCAGGCACATATAAAATGCTCAATAAACATGAGCTGAGTGGAAACTGATGGGGCTCAGGGTATAACTTTATTGAAATTCTGGTCTCCAGTGCAAAAAGAAAAAAGAAAAAGAAAAAGAAAGGAAAGAAGACATACAATGGAAAAAAAACCCAGATGTTAGCAACAGAGCTAATGAAATCTGTCTCATAAGAGCAGAGAATTTAATAAACATTTCACATAAAATCATAAATGCTGATTTTAATTTCAAATGACCCTTGTCAGTCATAGAATGTGATCTCTAATGACTCACCTTGGAGCAGTTCAAGACCTGAATGATAACAAAAGAATGGGAGAGGTAGAATGAGGGAGGGAACATCAAGTAAGGAGATAACACAATTTGTAGGGGGCAAAAGGCCTTAATTTCAGATGCTGTGGGGCAATTTGGGACATTGGTGCAGCACAAGCAGGTTCGACTTGACCCCTAAATGTATCTTTTACTTTGTCAACTCAGCCTTCAATGCCTTGAAGGAGCCTTGAGGACAAGTCCTTACAGAAAGCAGGGGGCCCGAAGCACTATTACTGAAATAAAGACAGAGATGACCAAGGAGTCTTTTCCTCTCTTCACACAAGAAACCTTGAACTTTACATGCGGGTCTGAATTCAGTGTGCTCTTTTGTTATGTAATACACAACATCTTACTTATTTTGTTTGTTGTCTATCTCCCTGATTAGAATGTGAACTCTATAAGGGCAGATATTTTTTCCTGTTTTTCACTGTTACCTCCCCAATACCTAGAACAAAGCTAGATGAACAATAGGTGCTCAGCAGCAGCAGCTGAACGGATGAAAGATCAACACTTAGATGACTGAACAGCCCATTTGTGAATCGCATGTATATTTTCAAAAGGATAATTAGTGTGTCACTGAGAAACAAAACTACTCTGAGAGAAGTCCATCACCAATGCAAATAAGTTACCAATTTGTTTGATTAGTACACACTACAAAACAATGGGATCCACTAGGGGAAAAACTCCCATGACCTAATCTTTGAAGGAAGAGAAATGCCATCTAAGCAGAGTCAGTTGGATTCCACTAGAGAAGAGTACATTCCCCTTAAAAGCTGAAGTCAAAACTAAAACCCAAGATCTAAAGGACTTCTGTGCATTTAAGCAGGCATTTTCCCCCCACTTGGTGGGTATCTGCATATAAGCTACAAAACATTCTATTTCTTATAAGCTATAAGTGCAGTTAAATGTAGGACTATTTTCTTCTTTTCCTAGCTTCCTCTTTTATTTACTAGTGTGCCAGCTCAGAACTGAATACATCTTTTCCTCTGCTAGCAAAAACTTACAATAGACATAACTTCTCCTCTCCCAGGTTGGCCTAAAGGCCAAACAGCTCCAATATATTTTTCTTTTAATTTTTTTTTAGAGAGAGACAGCAAGAGCATGTGTAAGCAGGAAAGGGGGGCAGAAGGAGGCAGAGAGAATCCAAAGCAGGCCCCAAGCTCAGCACAGAGCCTAATGCGGGGCTCAATCCCATGACCCTGGGATCACAACCTGAGCTGAAATCAAGAGTCAGACGCTCAACCCTCAACCAACTGAGCCACCCAGGTGCTCTTCGAGCTCCTGGATTTTAAAGAACTCCCTTCACACAGAATGAAAGCTCCAAACCAACACATAGCTGATCTAGCTTACATTTTTGGTAAGTCACAACTATTAGCCCCTTCCTTTTACGGGGTCCTGAGCCCGACTTCTTGATTCAAACAAATGAAACAGCACACAAAACACATACAAATATCATAACTTGGTTATCTGTTTAAGAGCCATACAATTCAATATAAACCAAA
Source organism: Herpailurus yagouaroundi (assembly GCF_014898765.1). NCBI lineage: Eukaryota > Metazoa > Chordata > Mammalia > Carnivora > Felidae > Herpailurus > Herpailurus yagouaroundi. Next base: position 11,665,948 of record NW_024412436.1, read on the forward strand.
GCCAAACTAAAAAATAACCTTTGTTAGGAAAAATTATGAAATACTTGGAAATAAATCAAAAGGATAATTTCATGTCCTTTCAATGTCAGACTATATCACTAACAGGCCCACCCAAGGGATTATTTAATAGGTTAGGATAATGTACCTTTGTTCAGCTTATATTTATTATCTACGAGGGTGACGTCTGTTAAGTTACTTGTTAACTTGTAGATTTTTATCCACAGAGACACAAATGATTTTTCTGTTAGAAAGATAACCTCAAAGATTACAGTTTTATTGACTGAAAGCTAATAATCCATTTACTAATCTTACAACCTTATTATAGCATTCTACAAGTGCCTATATATACATGCACACACACACACACACACATATGGGGGAATTTGGGGGGAACTAGTTTTACTTCTGTTGATTCCCACGCTCATTAGGCAAATGAATTTATGACACATGCTCAGCTCTGTGTGTGAGAATCATACTTTTATATATTTTTTTGGAAAACATAGTTTGAGGGGCGCCTGAGTGGCTCAGTCGGTTAAGCATTCAACTTTGGCTCAGGTCATGATCTCGTTGTCCACGAGTTCAAGCCCCACGTCAGGCTCTGTGCTGACAGCTCTTCTTAGATGCCTGTGGAATAAAGGTAAATTGTTCTTGCTCTATCAGCTGCAACAAAAGAATGCAAACGACTGCATTATTTATTCTTCAGCACGCTGATTACTGATCATCTTATTGTGCTACTGTTGAATTACTTTAAAAATCTAGTAAATAAATATAAATTATCAGGGATTATCTATATTCTTTAGAGCAGACTATATTATCCCCAAAGATGTACATTAATATTTTGTGATTAGTGTACCCAGAAGAATACGGAAACAAGAGTAAAGCTGTTGCTGAATGCTTCCTATACCTGTTATTTTCCTCTTAGTGCAGCTTTAAAGCTGAGCATACTAAAGAATACTGCATTTTCTCTTTAACAATCACTGGATTTCCTCCTCCAGCAAAGGCACTGTTCTACGTCTGTAGTAACTTTTAAGTACTTTAATACAGAGGTTTAAAGTGTGATTTATGTGTTTTAGTTGAGTTTCCATTCACATCCTAATGGCATTAGATAACATCTCAAGTACCCTGACGAGGAATTACTCCAGGAGTGGTTATTTATTATCTGACATGCTCTAATCATATGCCACAAAGCCAGAAATAGCTACGAAAATTAAAATATCTTTGTCTCTGCCCAACCTTAAGGATTTGTTAATCTGCACTATAGAGGATAGAAATGATTTTTTCCTTGGTGAAACAATGAATATTTAAGATTTGCACATGGAAGAAACAGTATCTAGGTATCTTTGCTTTGCATGAACAGAGTATGAGAATCCAGCGTGCCCACTGCTCGGGTGACCATAGGTTCCATCATCTGGTAGAGTCCCAGTTTACACCACATATCCCAGCGTGATTATTAATAGCTCCCTCTTTAATTCTCAAAAATATTCTGACTTGGACAATATATTATATAGACACCCTACACTAGCAAACCCTACTTAAAGGCCCCCTATATTTAACAGTGCAATGGAAACTATATGAACTTCAGTCAGTCGACTACAACTACGCTATCGCCGAATCCTATACTGAAATACTAGGCCGAAAGAGCATCACATCTGCTTCAAGTGAATGGCTCCTTGTGAGGTACTTGTTGGGATACCTAAAAGGACAAAGAGCTAGGGGCTTTAAGAAGTTCACAGAATGGATCGTGACAGTTTTTGTGCCTGCTTGATAGGAAGTGTTTGCATTTGTGTGTGATACAGTCTGAGCCTTGCTTTCATCATGATGCACAGCCTGGAACTGGGGCTGCACAAACCTCTAACTATTGGAGGCCAAAAAAGTATTTCCCAACAATCAGGAACGAATAAATAAATGCGCTCAGGTCAGTTTGCAAAGGATGTACACTTTGAGGACATCTTGAAGTTTGTCACCGTGCACATACCTCTGAAAGCCACGGGGAAAAAGCTGGGTGGCAAAAATAGTGACATGCAGGGGCTGTGCATTTCCAAAACTGTATAGTGAGGAAGGCAGTAAAATGCTTCAGTCTCTGAGACAACAATATGACAAGGACAAACAAAATGAATGAAATGTAGCTGACCCCTGAACAATACAGGGGTTGGGGTGCTGGCCCCCAGGCAGTCAGAAATCCCCGTGTAACTTTGGATTCCCCAAAAACTTAACTGCAAATTGCCTACTGTGGACCATAAGCCTTACCAATATCGTAAACAGTCAATTAACACACATCTTGTACGTTGCATGCCTCGTATACTGTGTTCTTACAATAAAGTAAGCTACAGACAAGTAAATGTTATGAAAAAAATAATCAGGAAGAGAAAATACACTTACAGTACTATCATGTATTTACAGAATAAAATCTGCATATAAGTGACCTGGGCAGTTCACACCCATGTCGTTCAAGGGTAACTTCAACTCTTGGAATGAAATCAACCTCTCTCTAAGTTGAAAATCTTGTGATGATCTAAATAATGACAGAATTAAATACAGCATAACTGATCTATGGCAGCCAGCAAGAACGTTCACCAGAGCTCTTCAGAGGAAACGTGGGTTTATTCCACAAAGGCCCCGAGCAGGTTCCTCTCTCCTTCCCTCATCTGGCTGAAGAACATGACAACAGCAGAGCCAATGACACGAATGCAGCCCCTGGCTCACTTTTCTTTCTCCTCTTTCTCACGGTGATTACCTACAAACATGAGGCAGATCATGTTTGTGTTTAAAACACATGTTTGTGTTTAAAACATGTTTAAAACACGGATGTGTTTTAAAGGCAAAGGTAACGAAGTACTTTTATACCCATCCTGCCACCTTGTTCTCTAATGACTATCTTGGGTCTTTCAGATTGTCCTCAAATCCGAACTCCCCATTTCCCCAGTGCCCGGCAGATGAATGCTCTTCCCAGACCTCAAGAGTAAACAGAGCTTTTGGCCGGAAGTGATGTCAAATTCTTGCCACCAAATCTACAAATCTGTGTGCCTATTCCCAGATCCACCGTCACTCTTGTTTTAAGAGAAAACACCAGGCGATGGGCTATAACCTCAGAGATACTACATGTTCAGTTCCAGACCACTGCAATAAAGCACATATTCCCACAAAGCAAGTCAAATGAATTTGTGGCTATCCCATCGCATATACAAGTTATGTTTGCACTCGACTGTGGTCTATTAAGTGTGCGATACCATCGTGTCTAAAAACAATGTGCATATCTTAATTATAAAAAACTTTACTGCTAAAAAGTGCTAACCATCATCTGAGCTTTCAGAGAATCATTATCACTGATCAGATTACCATAAAAAAATAATAATGAAAAACTTTGAAATACTGAGGGAGGGGCAGTTAAGCATCCGACTTGGGCTCAGGTCATGATCTCACGGTTTGTGGGTTCGAGCCTCACATCGGGCTCCGTGCTGACAGCTCAGAGCCTGGAGCCTGCTTCGGATTCTGGGTCTCCCTCTCTCTCTGCCCCTCCCTTGCTTGTACTCTGCCTCTCTCAAAAATAAACAAACATTGAAAAGAAAAAAAATACTCTGAAATACTGAGAGAACTACCAAAATGTGACACAGAGATATGAAGTGAGCAGATGCTGTTAGAAAAATGGCAGCAGTGGACTTGGTCAACGCTGCGTTGCCACAAACCTTCAATCTGTAAAAAACAGCATCAGCAAAGCACAGTACAGAGAAGCACAATGAAACGAGGTGTGCCTGTGTAAGCTCCATGAAGTCTGGATCACCGTCTTTCTTAATCATCTCTGGATCCCTGGGTTCTGGCATATTCAGCATGTACTCTTACAGCCAGTAAATACTTGTTAAATGAGTAAATGAAAGAAAGATTTCCTCGTTTCTCCTCTGGACTCCAACAGTTGCTTTTCTCCTTTTGAAACACTGGAAAAGCAATGACAAGAAGAAAATCTCACAAGAAGAGGCTCTCGTAACAGCTGCAAGAGGAAACAGTTTGTCCTCTGAGGCACCCATGGTATTTTTCTAGAAACAGGCAATGTCCTATAGGAAATACTTTTCACCTACTGACACATCAACTCTACCTGCAAACAGGACATGACTGTACCTCCTGATTTTAATTTTTAATATAAATAACTCTCCATCTGGCAAAGTAGGGTTTCAACACTGACATGATTAAAGATTAGATAAATAGCATGATAAGATCCACCCTGGATCCCGCACGAACATTTAAACTCAAGTCCACCCCTCAGCACTTGCCACCTGTTAACCCAGTCTTCATTTCTAATGGACTAGACTTATAGCAAGTCAAGGTTTAAATTTAAACTTAGAAAATAAAGTATCATCTCCAACCCGCTTCATACAATGTTCGTCGGAAAAGAGAAGTTGGAATAACCACTGTTACTGTTCTAACAATAAATGGCGTGCACTTGCTCCTTTATGGACCCCTTTGATACATGTGTTGATTAAGGTCTGTCATGTCCGGTGCAGACTCCCCATCTAAGGGAGGGGCCAGACAGATTTTCAGCAGGAAATACGCATCTGACAAGCCCAGAACTGCCACAGAAATGTAACCCATGTAAAAAACACAAAGACATGCACGCACATAACACACTCCTCAGGATTTCTCAATTTCTTGTTCCTTCCGACTTACAAGTTGAGAGGAATGAGAAAAATTCCCAAAGGAGTTTATTTAAAATTTTGTTTTACTCAAGATGTAGGTCTGAGGAGACTGGTAACTGCTCATTTTTGTTTTCAATACACCCCAGAATATTTTCAAAAGTATCTTTGCATAGACCATAATACACTTCCTACGTGGCATACCATTTTAATAATTTCAGGAAAGCTTGTAACTTCTATAGGAGGAAGTCACATATTTATTTGCTTTATGAATATACGTGTGTGTGCACACATACATGTGTACACGTGCACTATATCCAGAAGGATCTTAACCATGTTGTCAGTTTTAGAGTCTTTGCACTCTTTGAATATTCTACGGGTAAGTACTAACCTACTTGAAATTTCAATCCATAAAGATTACACTTCCCTAGTATACTCCTTTTCCTGTAATTAAAACATTAGGCATCAGGAGTCAGTTTTGTTTCCATACCCATAAATAATACCTTATGATACTATATTTCCGAATATCTGTTTTAATTATAAATTTTAGATCCAGAGAATTATTATTTTAGAAAGGATGCATATCCAACCTTTCATATTTCTAGCCAGTATCTCTTAAACTGCCCCAAATCACTTAGACGATTCCTTTAAGACCTGCAGAAAGGAACATTTCCAGTCCCCATAAAACCTTCACAGAAGCTCACTGAAGTTAATCAGCTTCCAAAAATATTTGTTTCATCTGATCATGATTTTACATCTTAGATATCTTTTGTATATCCATGAAAACAAGGGAAGGAAGGAACGAAGAAAAGAAGGGAAGGAAAGGGAAAGGAAAGAAAAGAAAAGAAAAGAAAAGAAAAGAAAAGAAAAGAAAAGAAAAGAAAAGAAGCTTTGTGACTATTCAACCAAGGCCTCTTGCAGAAGACTGCCCCTTCACTTTACAGCGGGATGAGTAATAAAGGAGATGAGCAAACACAATGACAGACCTGTTCCCACTCCCAATGCCAGCCACATACACACACACACACACACACACACACACACACACACACACACACACAGTACTGCGTCATCCTCCAAACTGCTCAGAGTTTCCATGATGCTGTTATCTAAGAGCTACCTCTTAGCATTTTTTTTGAGGGGAGGGGGTGTTTCTATAGGGGACTTTGGGGGAAATGTGAGTAGGGAGAAAGTTTCTTCCCAATTCCCAGTGGCCAAGACATGAAAAATGTAGTCAGTTTTTTTCCTGCTCTTTCCCCCTTGGTCCTGTAGGAGTTGCCCTCACCATCCAGTTTTCAATCTACTATCGTGAGGTAAGAAAGAAATCAAAGAAAAGGTGAAATTATTTCAAATCCAGGCCTAAAGCAGCTGATAAAATATTAAACTATTAAAGTGAACAATGGTAGAAAAATTCTACAGACGTATCTGTGAATGGCTAACCTGACCGACATCTAAGCTTTCTCGTGAGCACTCTATGTGTCCTGAAAGAGAGAGAAACTACTTCTAGAAAAAAAGTTCCTGTCCTCACACACAAGAGCTCTTCTCTTCTATCTAGCCCCACAGTGACAGTGAAGTTGGTCATTAGATGGCACCGGGGAAACAGAGTATGGCATGCTCTTTCTGAACAAAACCCTGATGTCAGCCAAGAACTGAAATCAGTTCTGGGCTCACGCTGTGGAAATGTGCTTTAAATTTGGCTGTGCTGTTTTCTCCAATGGTCAAGGAGAATATGCTACTGATTTGTGCTTTGGCATTTCCACTGCACACTGACAGGCAGCTTTGTTTGAACACATACTTGAGTGATTTAGACAAAGTTCTCTGTGTGACTACAGCCTCACTAGAAATCCTAATAGTTCTGGGAAAAGTATGTGCTCACTAAGTTAAATATAAGGCCAACAGGCATGGGTAATTAGCTTGGTGCTAACTCCACATCAGGAAAATTAATTTTGTCCTTCAAATACTACTTTTATCTTTAATCCCAAAGGATATTTACATAAACATCAATCTTCCTAATACCTGTAACCTTTCTACTGGCCAAGGAAGACAAAGCCAAGAAGAAAATATGCTTCTTAACCGGGTTATTATCACTGTTCACCACCAGCAGAGCTGGTAATAATCACAGTAACAAAAAAATCTGGATGCTTCCTCTAATCATTTAACACAATTTTTTCTTTAAAAGCACATGTAGCTTTTTCTCAACTATATTATACAAAAGTCTGTCCTAATTATGCATGTTATCCATTCAAACATTACTTTAAGCATAAAAAGTCAATTTAGATTAAAGGCCATGTGTGTGGTATTATACCTATGATAAAACGGGACTAATTAAAAATGCATGACTGTGCGGTTAATCTGACTTTTGGGGAGTTGGGTTCATTGTAAATGTTTGTTTTTTTCCAAAAGAAAAAATGCTGAAATCGCTTCAAAATTCTGACTTGGCACAGTGTGCAAACTTACACTGCTGTTTAAAATTACCCAAGACCTATCAGATAAGAGGAAACCACTGGAGAACCAGGAATAAACACATTTCTACTTCTTGGAAAACAACCCTGTACATTAAAAATTTGAAGTTTCCACGCTAGAAAACAGTTATCTTTGAGCAATAATTATCCACTTTATTTTTTAATTCCAACAGAAATTATATTAGCATGAGGACAAAATCCTAAAATTTTATCACAGGACCCTCTGCTTATTTGGATACACTTAAAATATAAGTGAATCTCATTTATTGGCACTCCCCCCTGAGCCCCCACCAATTTTTTAAAAAAGAAGAAACACATAATCTCTACAAATAGCCAGTTTATGTGCGGTGTGTGCCCTACCATCCCACATACGTTCCCCATCAGGACAGGGGCAGGCCTATGACAAACACCAAAACCCACTTGACCAGTGGGAAGGGAGGTGCCAACATGTCAGCATGGAAAGAACATGCTGGGGAGGGTGTTGAATTCTCACTACAGCGACGTCTCCAGCTCCCCTCACAGGAGCATCCGCCTGGGAAAGACCCCAGGATCATGCAGTGGTTTTGACATTCATGTTGTTTCTGGCCACAGGGAAGTGCCACCATAAAGCTGATGACAATCTTTTACTGCAACTGACAAAGAGAAAGAGACCTTGTGTGACAAGCTCCTAGCTGGAGGTTTTCCATACTCTGTGCCCTTTAATCCCCACACCCCACCACCAACTCTGAGAAGGAGCCCTAGCCATCCTAGGTAGCCTTCAATAGGGTAAGTGACTTCCGCGGCTCGCTTGGTAAGAAATGACACAGCGAGGACCAGAAGACAGGCCTGCCTTGCGTTTCTGTTCACCTGTCAATGCTACATCACTGACACGTTGCATAATTACGACTCAGACTGGATGTCTCGATGCTTTGTGCTTCCTCACCCTGATCCTCTAGAGGGTGTTTTCCCTCCCACAGTCTCTAACTTTCCACACTTTCAAAGATCTTTGGGTTGTGGGGATCCAAAGAGTCATCCTTCATGGCCCAGGCAGGTACACAAAGGTCTACTAGCCTAACTGTTTTTTCTTCTCTTACTGGGGTATTTCTGGCTGTCCCTCAGGGCTTTAAAGTCATATACCACACCCGTCACACCTGGTTTCTCCAGAAATACCAGAAGTTGTATCATAACAAACCTAACACACTTCATGGTTCCCATTTTTCATATCTAATCAGCCTGAAAATCTGTTGACTCTCTCTCTCACATTCTCCGACGTGGCTCTTCCTTGCCACGTTCACCTCCCTGCCCTGCTTAGGCCCTCCTCTTCCTTGGCCTTGGGTATTTGCAGGAAGTGCCCGGCTGCTATGTCTCCACCTCTTCCGGCCAATGGCTTCTCCGCACCACAGCCCATGATCCTCTTCCCCTCAGGCACTGTCTGCTCCCAACAGCCTTCTCTGGCCCCTCAGGCTGGACCAGGTGCTCCTCCTCTTGCCCTTCCCGAGCCCCTTGCACACATCATCATACCACTGGGGGACAGCACCATTACTTGTCTCCTTGGCTGTCTCTTTCTCCCACGGGCTTCCTGGTGGCCAGCACAAATACAACTTTATATGTCTTCCCTTAACAGGAAGGAAAAATTAAAAATAAAAAAAACAGGGGTGAGAATGTTGGGGGAGAAGAAGGAAGGACCCCATAACCACCTCGTATCTCTTAGACTCTCAGGGGCTTTAGCTATTTAATAGTTCATTTAACAAATGCTTAGTGAACTTACACTCTGCTAAGCACAAAAAGCACAGAAATGATTAAGCCACAGTGGCTTACACAGTAAGAAGGCCCATCAAGCAAACATTACGCTAAAATGATGATGTAAGTACAGGTTCCATGAGAACACAGACTGGGAAGGCAAATCATGTCCAAAGATTTGGAGGAGACTGCCGAGACACCTGAGATGAAGCCTGGGGCCGCGGTAGGAGTCCAGCAGCAGGAGACGGAAGGGAAGGGCAGTCCAGGCACCAAAGTCACCAGTCAAATCAAGTGAACCAGTCCCGGAGCCCTGATGACTGCGCTCTGTGGGAGAAACAACCTGAAATGTCACCTCCACTCCCATCACTATAGTACTGCCATACACAGAACCATCGACACTCCTTTTAAATGAGCTCTTCACACGAAGATCCCTTCTATCAGACCATGACTGAGACAGTGTCTCCCCGATACTCAGTGGAAACTATATAAAATATTTTTCCATATAAATACCGGAAAGGCAATTCCATGGGGACTGAGTAAGTCAACACCAAACACTGGTGGATACCAAACACCACCTTCCTACAATTGAGATACAAGCAGAAACAACTTTTCTTCAATGGACATGAAAAACGTTAAGAAGGAATGCAGAATAGCTTGCTGAGAGCACGTATGTGTTCACGCTTACTCCTACTGGCTCAAGGGTCTGGACCTTGCTTTCTGTCTGAAGCTCGCTTTCTTCCATCAGCGAACTCAGAGCAAGCAGAACAGACAACCTGAAACGCTCTGTCCTTAACTGCCCTTGCCAGGGGGCAGCTGAGGGCTTAGCGGCGGCTCTGTGTAGACAGTCTCTTATTACCCTCTTGTCCAGGCCTCTTTGCTGGCAAAAAGCACAACTGAATAAACAGACAGACAAGATCTGCAATGCATCAGCACTAAGTAAATTACGACAGTGGGAAGAATGGCGATCTGAGGTCTAAAGATTTTAAACAGCAATAATCTTTGCTCCACATAAGAAATCTGGCAACCACTGTATTTATGGGAATGCTTTTTAGATTCTCTGATTAACACAAGTACTCTGGAGCAGGACCACAAAGACCCAATCAGAGTGCACCGTGATCCTGAGCCTCGGTCTCCAAGTGGGTTATCGAGAGACTACCAGCCTAGGAAAATAACGTATATGAAAAAGATACCAGAACCAGCTTGCCCTGAACAAAAGGATTCGTGGCTCTTGCGAGTGTTTATCACCTTCGATCTATTTCCAATTACATGACAACAAGCACAGTTTACGAGAAGAGACGCTTACAATAACGGCCGAATGATCTGCCCATCTTATCAAAGGCAAGCAAATGATGGGCTCTGTGCTGGTGCATGAACAATTTCTTATCCAAGTCTTTGGTTTGGAGTGTTCAAGCCACTTCCTCATACAGAATCCAGGAATCAAAGGAGTTTCTAAGTACTGGGCAGAGACACACGATTTAAAGTTGCCCCACAGGACCAGTTAGTGTTCTTTCCTTACACAGTACTCATTTCTTGAGTTCTTAAATATTTAGAAAATGGATAAAATGTATGAAAAGGTAGTTTTTCAAACAAAGACCCATCACTCCGATCTTATAGTTTCTAACCCCAGAAACAGAATTCGCTTCAACCCGTTCCCTTTAAATGCATTATTTTCCTGATTTGTGGCAAGCACTGAGCAAAAGTTGGGAGGGGGTTATAAACCATGCTGATTCCGGGCTGTCCACCTCACTCTGGGCGAACCCAGCCCTCTGAAGGGGTAGCAAAAGCAGGAAGCGAATGGCACACAGCAGGCGCCTACATGATTCCAAGTCAGCTCCCACTGGGCCCCGGGGGGCCCCTCCACTGTTCCCCGGACACGGTTGTCTCCAAGCCCCTCATGCTTCCCAACAAGCATATGCAAACTACACAGCTAACCCGAGTTAGCTGGAAAAGCAAAGGCTTTTAGTGCTCCAATGTTCTCAAGCAGACAGGTCTAAAAACCCCTTGTTCCTCAGTCCCAACCTTTGAATCCGACTCCCTACCTCTGCTCCCATTTCACCTTAGATCCCAACCAGTGCTTCCCACTGGGAGGGCCGGACAGACATGGGCAGTCACACATCCCTCCCGCTTTCTGCCGAAATCAGATTTGACCACTCACCTCCTGACCTATAGTACCAATATGACGCGGAGATGTATTTGGGGTCTGACACCTAGATTACCTTGTTCGGCACCTGCATTACCTTTCTTAGTGACAAGCCTGATTTGAGCTGGTTTTCTTCAAGATTTTTATTGCTTTTTCTAGTATGCTTCTGTGACTGTAGAGTGAGAAGTTTAGTTTCTGCTACTTTTAATAGACAGCAGTGGGCACTAGGTTTTTTTTATCTACTTGCTTTCCTATAGGCCTTACACTTCCTGTTGTAGCATTTGTTTTTGTTACAACCTCGTTTTTCCTTCCTGTGTCTACTGATTCTCAGTTACGATTAGACTCGTTGTATCTTACTTCCATGGGAAATAAAAGACACAAATACATGCCCTCAAAAAATAAGCATTTGGTGGGAGGGGTGGGGGGGGGATACTGTATCTACACATGTACCCAAACAGACACTGCCATTCAGTGCAAAGGTGTAAATTAAGAACAAGAAAGAAGATGGGATTAATTCTCAAACTACTGACCCTCACATTCATCTAGCTCTGGCAAGCCAATAAAGATATTTCAAATATTAGATCAACATCAACCTAAGAGAACCTTATGTTAGAAGCCCTGTGTGCATTTGAGTTTTTCCAGGTATCCTACGTACTCAAGAACCTACTATGTACAGAGAGTTCACAAAGGTCCGGAAACACCAACCACAGACTTTAGGAGAAAATATTTTATATCTTTAATATTTAAATTTTTTTAATGTTTATTTATATTTGAAAGAGAGAGAGCATAAGCAGGGGTAGGGCGGAGAGAGAGGGGGACACAGAATCTGAAGCAGGCTCCAGGCTCTGAGCTATCAGCACAGAGCCCGACGTGGGGCTTGAACTCACAACCATGAGATCATGACCTGAGCCAAAGTCAGACGCTCAACCGACTGAGCCACCTAGGCGCCCCATTTTTTCTTTAATATTTAAAAAGAGCTCACTGAACATTTCACTGAGGAGCTATTGTTTTCTTTAAAAATATACCTTTCCAAAACTGTCCTGTAATGTTTTATTTCATTTGCAAAATAAATATATAACAAAACATTAGAAAAGTTTTCATGTCACATGACTTATTTTACCATTACTGCCCTGATTTTTACATTAAAAAATGAAATTACGTTCATCATTTAGAATAAGGTATTGTAAGTCTTTAGGCAATAAGGCTTCCTTACTCTATTAAAATAGTTTTCAAATTATAAAATTTTTATACTCAACTTTTCAGAAACATTATTATATATACACAGGTACGTCTATCTGTATATGTGTGTGTATATATACCCCCACACTTTAACCCTTTGATTAAAACATAAATACATAACATAAACCTTACACATAAATACATGTTAAAATAGTGAAAAGAAGTTCCAGGGACGCCTGGGTGGCTCGGTCAGTTAAGTGTATGACTTCGGCTCAGGTCATGATCTCATGATTTGTGGGTTCAATCCCTGTGTTGGGCTCTGTGTTCACAGTTCAGAGCCTGGAGCCTGCTTCGGAATCTGTGTCTCTCTCTCTCTCTGTCTCTGCCTGTGTCTCTCTGCTCTCTCTCAAAAATAAATATTAAAAAAATTTTTTTAAATAAAAGAAGTTCCAAAAATAACTAGAACATCATTTGCCAAACTATTGTCAGGCTCTCTGTAAGCAAAGAAAAGTGGAATTTCAGTCAGCCCTCCCAACCAGACTAAATCTTTACTATAGGAGACCTACAACAATCTTTAACTAACAGATTTGATCTGCGTGGTTCTGTGGGACTGGTGAGTGGAGAACAAAAGACTGTAGCCAGACAGCTTGCCCACTGTGATCCTTATGGGCACTGCTGTCGAACCTTCATTTGGCCAACAATTTTCAATTAAAAAGTCGCACCAAGTCTATGCTTACCGAAATGTCTGATAAACTGTTTTTCAGTATCTTTATTGATTTGAAAGAGAATCCATATTCACCATTCACTGCTTGATGGTGCCTTAAAAAGTATTGATGGAGGGGTGTCTGGGTGGCTTGGTCAGAAGAGCATGCAGCTCTTGATGTCAGGGTTGTGGATGCAAGTCCCACGTTGGGTGTGGAGATTACTTAAGAAAATAAAATCTTAAAAAAAAAAAAAAATGTACTGATGGAGTCTTTGAATCTAGGTCCAAAACAAGTACTTGAGACTTCAACAGAAAGTAGTTCTTATGAATTAATATCCTTGGGCCTAACAGGCAAGTTATTTCTTCAAAACAATATTCAACTTGATGATTTATTTTGACGTAAACAATTAGTCTGTGCCATGACTGGCTGTGAAATAAACAGCCTTCTCTCAGTTAGCAGTAAAGAAGCAGGAGAATTCGAGCACATTATCCACTGTTCTGCTTCTCTGTGGCAGCAAAGGGGTTTCTGTGCAGGCAGGACTACAGCAAAGCAGTCTGTTCAAAGGAAGTGAAACGGTGCCTTCAAGAGGCAATGGACCAATTATTAAAACTGAGCACTAAAGACAGTCACCAACGTCCAGAATAATAAAGGATGTAAAGAAAATCCAAGACTGATTCTGGTTTAGTCCCGGTGGAATGAAAAAAGCTATTGTCTTCTATCAAACACTGATTCACTGACAATTGGAGGGAAAAATACAAATTCCAACAATTATAACGTTAATAATCATTTCATCGGCAGCAATATTCAGAAGTTGATTAGATGATCCTAACGGGTGATTTGAAGGGTAAGGAAAAACACCCTTAGCATAATTTAATAAGATCTTCAGACTGAAGCATATTCAAGAGTTTCATGAAAGGCCTTCTCATGGCCTTTTAATAGCTCTTTCCAATTCCAATTAACTTGTTAAATGCCAATTCTCATTACTTCATCAGAAATCTAAAGCCAGCCCGTTCTGATTAAATCATTAAATTATCATGACTAGCACAATGCCTGGTAAGAATTTATGGACAGGCCAGCACACATAAGCAGATGACAATTCTCCACACCAACAGAAAAGAAAACGTGGAGTAGGTAATTAAAAATAACAAATTGTATTCATCTTTGGGGTGTGTTAGGTTATGTTTACCTACTATATCGCCCTTCCTAATTGTTTCACTGGGGTTAATATTTAAATTAGCATAATCTTTCTGTAGACCCTCAAAAGAGCAGAAATGTTGATCAAGAAAACCCATTTATATGAAAAAGCCAGGTTGGTATTGAAGGGATCAGAAAGCACAAGTCAACTGGGAGCTGGGCCGCCTGCCGGCTTCAGGAGTTAAATCACCCTGTTCATGAGTCATTCAAACCTCCGCAGACTCCTCCTGGGGCACCAATCACACATGCAGGCGCTGCCTCATCAGTCCTGAGCTAACACCGAACTGCTCCCACAAATCTGCCTGTAAGCTCCACACCCCACCTTCCAGACGGTGTGCTGCCCACCACTGCTGCACAAGCCTGGCTCAAGAGACCCATAAGCAAGCACATCCAGGGGTCTGGTTCAAAGTTCAAGGTTGCCCCACCCTCCCGGGTCAGAGGACACCCACCCACTGAGCTGTGAACAGGGGTCAGCTCTGCCACATCTTTCCTGAGACTTTAATCTCTTGTCATCCTGAGTGTCTTCAGACAGCAGCCCTCTGAGCAGGTGGGTATGATCCCCAAGGGAAGGTCCCTCACACCCTCAACACTGCCTGTGCTTACAACATTATACAGGGACTCCTATGAATATTATAGCTTCTCTGTACCCCTCTTTTTTTCATGCAGTCTTACAAATATTATCATGAGAGAAAAGAGGCTTGGAGGATAGAAGACAAAATAAAATAAGATTGATAACAACGACCACCTAATTTACATTCTAGGTCACTATGTGAAAGCAAAGGCATTATTAAGTTCAGTGTCTTCCAGAAACCAGATAAATTGCTAAAACTTGTCTCTTTTTGTTTACTATAAATATATTTAAAATACATAGGGGCGCCTGGGTGGCTCAGTTGGTTGAGGGTCCAAGTTTGGCTCAGGTCACGATCTCACGGTTGGGGGGTTCAAGCCCCGCGTCGGGCTCTGTGCTGACAGCTCAGAGCCTGGAGCCTGCTTCGGATTCTATGTCTCCCTCTCTCTCTGCCCCTGCCCCGCTCACACTGTCTCTCAAAAATGAATAAACGCTAAAAAATTTTTTAATAAAACATATATATGTTTTTAATTTTTAGAGAGAAAGAGAAAGAGAGAGAGAGCACAGGTAGGGGCAGAGAGACAGGGAGAGAGAGAATCCCAAGCACACTGTCAGCACAGAGCCAGATATGGGGCTTGAACCTATGAACCATGAGATCATAACCTGAGCTGAAATCAAGAGTCAGACGCTTAACTGACTGAGCCACCCAGGCGCCTGGCTAGAACTTATTTCGATGACTATGTTACTAGTAACATTTTTGTTATTTTATGGATTAAGGAGCTTGATGTATGCGAAGTTCTGTCAACTACTCCTTGAGATGCCAGGGTTGGTTGTGCTTAGAATTATACTTCTAGTCAGAGGCAGCCAAACATGCCATTTGACTGTGAAACAAATAATTGCAATGCTAGTGTAACTCTGCACATTCCAGTTGAGGACTAAAGTCAGCAAACAAAAACAAATGTAACGGCGTCACATTCGTATCAATGATTTGGTGAAGACGATATTATCCTAAAAAAAACTGTTAAAAATGTTACCAGACGTTGGCTATTTACCCTCCCTGTCCCAGACAGCATCTGGCAAAAGGGGGTGCTCCTAAAACGTGCCGATCCCCACCCACACATCCTTGAAACTGGCAGGAAATGTCCCTGATTAAATGCTACTTGCAGGATTTTTACCTTCCTCTACATCATCACGGTACTTAAAGGCTTACTCTATAACTAACTGTATCACGCTTTTAAAAATATGGCTTACATGAACTTTATAAACATTATGTAATCATATGCTGAAAATGCTATTTTTATGCGTAGATTATGTTAATATGTTGTTCCTCTTCTCACATTAGTTGCTGCTCACATTTTTTTTTTTTTTTTTTAGTTTCTTCAACTAAACAACCCAAGGAAAGGAAAGGTTTGCCTGTTTTCTCCTTTAGCGCCGTCACACTCTTCCAGTAGATGACCCAAAGATAAACACCAGCCAGTTACACGTATACTGGCTTCTTTTGCCTTCTGAGATCAATTCCCTGAAATGAGACCTGCTTCCTATCTTTCAGGGTTATTGGGAAATTTTAGCTACAGAAGGGAACAGGATGAAGTCATTTGAAATTCTCTCTGTTCCCCCTGTGGCAGCTCCTCCATGGTCAGTCTGAAGGATCACCTCCTACCTAATGACACCAGACAGTCCTCTCTGGCCTTGACTTCCCCATAGTACTTCGCACCATGAACACCTGCCCACCGGCTGGACATCTCCAGGGGCCTGGTTCAGTGTCTGTGGGCGAAGTCCTCGTCTGTCTGCCTGACGTGGCAGCCCAGGATCTGAGTGACGACCCCACCATTCAAGTAGCTCAAGCCTGACCTGTGTCATATCGCACGTCCCACTCTCTCACCTCTGACCTGAATCGGAGTCACTGTTCCCCATTTCCAGTACTGACTCCCTAGTCTGTGCCCAATATTGCTCACCTGGTTCAGATCCTAGTTGTTTCTCACTGGAACCTTCGCAGTGTCTCCCAGCCGGGCTCCCTAATTCTGTCCTTTTGGGGAAGAACTTATGCCCACTCTCCACACCATGGCCAGCACAATCTATCTAAACCTAAAGTTGTTCCCTTACTGCCGCTACTTAAGCCTTTCCTGGGTTCTTCCTCGCTCAACCACAAATTCTCACATGCAACACTGGGCCCTCAAGAATCTGGCCCCAACCTACCTCTCCCCCTACCCTCCATATTCCCTACTTCTTGGAAAGTCCCTCTTTTCTTCACTTACCATGTACTCATCTCCTGAGACTCACCTCAGGAGACTCAGGAGACTCACCTAACACTCACCTCCTCCAGCGTCTTTCGTGGCCCACAGTCGTGTTAGCGAGCTTCGCCTTCGCCCTGTGAGCCTACCTACCCAGACCATATACTCCATGGATGTCTCCATCCTCCTGTTTAGCCTGTGAGCTCCTTGCTCATAATCCAATGCTTCTCGAATGGCAAGCCTTCAGTAAATACTGAAGAATGACTGAATATGTGGAGTTCGAAAGTGAGAGCCAACGATCTACACCAGAAAATAAGTCAGAGATCCGAGCTACTAAAATAAAGAAAACCCCATTACGTTCCCCGAGGCAATTTTATATTTTTTCCATTGTCATCAATTTCAGTGTTTATGCTACTTCTCACATTCCTGAAATAACTTCAATTATTTTGAGAATATCGAGGCCATTGAAAGCAATACTTCTTTTCTCTCTCCTCTTTGTAGCAAAAATTCTCTGTATCTTCATCCACAGGAAAACATGTCCCTCTGTGACTCAGTTTTCCATGTTAATGAGCCCCCGACCCTCCCCCAGCCCCTCTCCTCCTGCATTCCACTCCACTTCCACAAATGGTCCTTAGATTGATCCCCTCCTGTAAATTCTCAGAGCCAGGTCTTCAGCATCTCTCCCTTGGATTATTTTAACAGCCTCCTTAACTAGCTTCCCCTCTGTAGCCTCTCCCCTTATTAATCCACCCTTCATACTATCTGAGCTCTAACCACAAATCTGATAGCGCCTTGAAATCTCCTCACAGGAACAAGAAAAACTTTAAACTTCTTAGCCTGAAATTCAAGGCCCTATAACATCTTGCCCCATCCTATCTTTCTAAACTCACCTTCCTTGGTGCATTCTAGAATCACCCCAATCTGCTGATTACTGATCACTTCTTATGAAGCTATGGCCTACCACATCTCTCCAATCTTGCTCATGATGCTCCTTTGACTGTATTCCTTTGCCAGTTTGGAATCCCCACTCATCCTTCCAGAAAACCCAGTTCAAATAAGCTTCTCCTCGGTAAAAACTTTCAAACTGCTTAATTACAAATCATGACTATTTTCAGGGTTTCCATAACATTTAGTTTATATACCTAGTATGGTATGTGAGATATTGGATCTATCTCCATTATAAAATGGAAACTCTTTGAAAGAAAAGTCTGTGAATTATTCTTTGAATATTCACGGCTTAAGGTAAAGCCTTAAGGCAAATCAAATGCTCAAAAAAAAAAAGTTTGCTGAATTATGTTGTCTTCATTACATAACAAACTCTCAAAGGCAGGAACAATACCTTATTCGTCTCTGCATATTTAGGAGCACCTACCATAACTCCAAGATCAACACAATTTGTGGAATAAAAGAATGACCCATTTTGGGGGCAAATACACAGAACAGGTGAATGAGCTAATGTGAAATATTTTCAAAATGTAAGTATTTCCAAAATGATTTAAACACTTCAATTATGGATTTCTTCTGGCATACAAAGACCAGAGCAGGGGTACTCAGAGTATCCCATCGGCCAGGAATTCTGTTGCGGGTCCAGTATGAGATAAGACCTAAAAGGAAGAATAAGCATTTAGAAACTTTTATGACCACCTGACAAGGCCGAGACACCCATACATACCAGCAGGGGCCTGTCTCACCGAACAAAGTGTTGGCTGGTGTTGGTTTTGGTGGAATGCATGTGCTAAGCGGCATGGGGGGGGCAAGAGCTGCAGGCCAGTCACGGCACAAGGACCACGTGTCAGTCTGTGATAGATTGGAAATGAAAAACGAAAGGTCTTTCACCAGAGACAGTCTGAAAAATCCAAGCAAGGAGAATGATATAACAAACTCCCAATTTCTCTCCATGTACCTTCCGTATTTGCTTGAGACCTTTCTCCCCATGACATAAACATTACATATGGAGCTAAAGCCACCTTTGTGTCCTTCCCCAGTCCTTGTGTCCTCCTTCCCCCTCAGGAGACGGCCTCCAATGTGACTTTTTAAAAAGGCTACGAAACCCTGTTCAGCAGTGTGAAATTTTCCTGCTGCAGTTTTAGAGCAATTAGAATTCCTTTCACACACACAAAAATTAAAATTTAACAATGCTAAGTGTTATTTTGAAAACTCCTCTCTATTAATATTATGTGAGAACCTCTCTCTGTGACCCTTCAGCAATGACTGACAGACCCGAACTCCAAGTAAAGGGACGTCTGCTACCTCGGCCTTCAGAGGGAGAAAGACCTTCAAACGCCGGTAACTTGAAAAGAAAGATGAAAGCGCGTGTTGCCAGGGCGTAGAAAGAAACAGATTCCCACTGACTTCCACTAATAAAACAGGCTTTCCAAGAACACTGGGCCGGTGAGACTTAACTATGAGAGATGCTTACTGATGTCAGGGGTGAGCGCGGAGAAGACACAGGAGGGAAGCAATGCCGGAAGTGGTGGGTGGAAATCACGGGCTCTCCCCGCTTCATCAGATGGGCACGGCAGAGCCACCCTGCCCCCTGAAATTCACACCTCCTTTTTCCGCATCACTGCCAACTCATTTCCAAAACATCATCCACTGCTAATCAAACTTGTTTGGCTGCCTCCTTATCGAAACTTTACAAAACTTTAATTTTCAGCCTCATGAGCCCTGCAGCTGTAAATTAACTGAATAAAATTTACAAACATTATGCAGTGAGATAAAGCACTTTCAAAGTCTTTCCCCTGTTCAGTTGACTTGGCTGCCTAGCACACCAGTTTTGCTTGACATGAGTTCAGAGGCCCTGGAAACCTTCCTAATCCTACTCCCTAGGCCTTGTGCCATTCATGGAACCATGTTAACCCATATCCGGAAAATTAATAAACCTCACATGGGTTTAGGCACTCGAAATACTCCTGATACTTCTTGTCATTTATTATATTTAGGCACCCTTTGCAATGGGAGAATCCTCCTCAAAAGACCACACAACAGCCGCAGATAAAATCCCCAAGGTTATTGGCATGCAACAAAATATCTCATTTAAGACTTCTGTGGCCTCAAGCCAAAGCCAGGAATTAAATTCACTGAAGGTGAAATCACCTGTGCTTTGATTTAATACAGATATTCCCAAAATGGTTTTCTGAACTCCTCCATTTCCCAATTATCACAATTTTTAAACAGCAAGGGGAGTAAAACTGACCGCTCCCGGGAATGCCAGCTGAGTTGGTTAATCAGTGCTGATGTGTCCCTACATCACACTCACAGTAGAGAAGACAAAAGACTAGTAAATTCTCAAAATGTAAGTCCTGATACACTGAGGTGCCATAATTCATTTATTATTTCCATCGTTACCAAGAAAGAACTGAAAGGCCCCCTCTGGTTGGTTTTCACAGAACAACAGTCACTCCTTCCAACTGGGGTCAAGTCTATCAGTAGCTATGTCAGCAGGCGGAGGCCCTCGAGCCGGGTGGGTCTCGGGGCAAAGGCATCTCTCCTACACTCGTGGGAGCCTTTGCTGGACTCAAAGACCTGGCTTTGGTGCAACTGACTGCAGGGCGAGTTCTGGGGACTTCTTCAGCTCTCTGAAACACTGTTCTCAACGGTAAAGATAACAAATACAGCTCAAGGAGGGGTGGTGTGAATGTGATATGAGAGAAAGTATCCCAAAAGCTGGGCACATAATAGCCTATCAACGAAAATATCTTTGCAATGTAGATACGTCTGTCTTTTCCTCCTTTAGAAAACAAACTTGAGAGGTACACCCAACATGTCCCACTGTCAACTGGTGTTTTTATACATGGCCTTACACCAGAACTAAGCAAGATCACAAAGAGATTTGTTTTATAATTTAATGTCAGAAAAGATCAGAACATCAGTGCTTGATGGCTAAGAAAGTGATCGATCTCCCTGCCCTTGTCCAACCAGGCAAGAAAGGGATACAGCCCCTGAAATAAATGCTCATTTTCCTCAGTAATTCTGCATAGTGGGAAAATAAGCTAATTCAAACAAAGTCCATTAAATAAATAAAATCCCAACACTTGTCTCTTTAGACAAAAAGCAGATGGTAGCAATACAAAAGATCGCTAATGCTTTGGCAAACTAATCTTTCTTCCAAATACCATTTACAAAAGGCCACCAGACCGCCAGCCGTAAGGATGCCATGGGAAACCCCTGTGGCAATTAGAAGTGTATTTAACTCAAGACCAGAACCACAGAGTATAAAAATAAATACATAAATAGAACTCCCAAATAAATAAATCTAGAAAGAAATTATTTACATCACATAGGTTCAAACAGCCAAAGTTAAAGAAGAAAAAAATATATATATATACATCTATCTCTTTATTGAGGAATCTCAAAACAGTAAGAGCTTTAGTGAGTTGTCACCAATGAAACAGTCAAGTCTAAGCCTGGGCAGTTTCTGGAAAAGGGAAGTCCAGAGAAACTTGCTCACAATGAAAATCACAACTGGCTTGTAGAGCTGGGTGGTCTTATTTCTGACAAGAAACAAACACCTTTTTGGACAAAGGAAGAAGTCAACAGAGGAAATCCTGACGCATTCACCCAACACCAAGGTGCTCACCAAGCATCTACTACATTCCACACACGGTGCCAGGGGCTGGAATAGTGGCAGCAGCAATACCGAAGTAAACCTAATGCCCGACCATAGCAGATTACAGTCCAGGGAAGTCACTGGCAGCTACTATACAGAGTGCAAGAGGTGTGTTAGGGCCCGGGTTAGCTATGAACACAGGTGTCCCGGGAAATAGCCCCACTTACAATTTCACAATCAGAGATGATGCCTTCCCATAGCTAATGCTATCGACATTCACCTGGTCCCTAAAGTTCACCCTCCAAATTCCGTGCTTGACCGAGTTCTTGATGTGCCTCTAGAATGTCATCCAAAGTGACTCTCACCGCACAGTCAGGGCCTGCTTCTTACCACCTTACCTGACACCTTGTATTATATGCTTCCCGATCAGATCAGCGTTCTCCCTGCCAGGGGCCACGGCCACACCCTTCAGTATTTACTAGTCAGCTTCTACAATATTTTCCACAAACAAGAGTCTGATGTCACTCCCTTATTTAAAAGCCTCCAATAGTTCCTGTTGGATAGAGGATGAAGTTCAAACTACTTAGCACAGCTCAGCCCGACCAGCAAAGCAAATACTAGCTTTACGTCCCACCCCCAAGCAAGCTAAGACCAACAATCACACTGGATTAGTATCAGAGGAGGCCACACTGTGATCTCTCAGGCCCCCACTGCTTTGTAGGTAACGTCCCTGTTCACAAAGGCCCTTTCCCCTTGGCCTTGCCCAGACGGTTCTTTCTCTTTCTTCGGGTATACCGCCTTCCCCATACCTTCTCTGGCTGCAGAGATGTCTGCATCTTGGCCCTGTGTGGCTACAACACTGCGTGTGCCATACAACTGTACTCAGCACACTGGTGTGACTTTGTTGGTCTTTTCTCTTCCTAGATAAGGACCATGTCTCAATCATCCCCCAGAACCTAGCACAATGCATGACACGAAAAATATATGTGATGAAAATCTGATGAATGAACTAGGAAAATTGCTCATCCACTCTAAATACAAGTCTAACAAAGGAAATTACTACCTATTAGGCTGGTACTATACCATCTTACAAAGATGAAATTATTCTGGGCCCGATAAAAAACTACGGTTAGTAGTCCTGGAAACAGCTTGAATGAAAGGTTTTGTACAAATGGACTCCTTACCATTCGGCGGTGCCTGCCTGCTAAGGGGCAGCCCCACAGCACTCACTCTGTAGCCTGCAACGCATTCAGGGTCCGACTTCGCTCAAGGGAAAACAAGATCGGTATCTGACACACTTATTTTTAGGCTTGAGGCCAGAATTTATTAGAAAAAAAATAAACGCTATGTGTCCTAATAATCAGGAAGATTTTTTTTGTTTTGTTTTAATTTCTCTCTGCAGCTGAAATCTCTGTATGGTCAAGAAAACCTTAATTTCTTGCTTGCTTCCGGCACAGTCATTAACCTGCACTTAAAAATTCTGGCTTCATCAACAGCCTTGCACATCCAGCTGTCATCGGTAAGAGAACAGAAGCCTCGGACCGAGTTCTGACTTACTACCAAACCACTGATTATAGGTCTCCTGGTCTCCAGCTTGATTTGTTTCACTAAAACAAATTCCTCCTGGGGCGGCAGGTGAACACGAGGGGCTGCTCAGTGGAAAGCAGAGGCCAACTTTACTGTGAGGATGTCTATCTGCCATCTTGGAGCATGGAGAAGAAGCAGAGACTCTGGCAAGGGCTCAGAAGGGAGGGCCTTCCTTGCAGGCTCCCAGTTACCACCATCGTAAGCTACTGGAAGGCCAGATCCTGGGGCTAAGAGTAGGAGTCGAGACAGGCCATGGTGATGCTGGTTAATATCGTCAAAGCTCCAGCTCCAGCCACAGTGGCCCACACAACCAAGCTATTTCTCAGTCAGCAACATACACCTCCCCCAGGGTAGACAAAGTCTTAGGAGTGGCAGACCTTGCCAACAAGTGAGTGGAAACTGCAAATTACATGCCTGGGAACAAGGGCCACAGGTGTAGAAATCACAAGTCAGGTTCTGTCTTGGCTTAGTCTCCAGCTAGATGTGTGACCCTGGACAAGTCAGTTAACTACTTGGGGACTCAGTCTTTTTGTCTATAAAGAATCCAATTAGATCACCTTTTAAGTCCCTTTTAATTCTAAACTTCTATAATTCCATGTTCTAACTTGTAAAAATGAAGACACTAGGATGTTAGGTATTTTTCAAATATAGATTTCAGGGAGAAGGCTTCATTAGGATGTTGCCCATAAGATAAATCACCAAATCCCCTCCAAAGAGAAACAAATATAAAATACAACAGAAATTACAATTAGTCCTTACCAAAGGCCCTGACCCAGGCCCAGTGAACACAGCATGACATTCAAACATGGTATTCACACGACAGAAACATGCCTGGGGCTTTCATAATCTCCCCGAACAGTTCAGCAAAAATTTCATCCTCAGAAGAAGACAGCTCACACACTTATGTTTCTCTTAGTTAAGAGAATCCAGGTGTTTTTACCACTGATATACTCCACGGGATCCCATAGTAACCAGTTCTGCCAGTATTACACTTACTTCAAAGTCTACTAAGTGTCATGCCTTCCTGTTTTGACTCAGCACCAAGTATCTCGAAGGTAACCCAGAGGGCCAGTGAGGCCCTCTCCATGCTATACCACCAATAAATTCCTATGGTGACAGAATTCAGGGCAGTCTGAAAAATCTTTTGCTTTGCCTAACACTATTCTGGATATCTGTGCTCAAGAAGAAGTCTACCCGAGGTATACATCTATTGTTCTTCCATATAAGCTCCTCTGTATCACCAGGAGTGGTTTTACTCATGTGGTCATATCTCCACACATGACTACATTGTATGAACCTTTCCTCTGGGCTACTCTTGACAGGAGGAGTGCCCGATGTTCACCAAAACAGTGGACATCCACTTTGCATCCCTCAGCATTCTCCTAATTTATGCAGTATCACAGTCATATACACCTATCTGAAGTGGACCCATGACAGTACTTTTTCCCATGTTACTTTCCCACATGTGGTAAACAGAACAGTGGGCAATAGGTATGTTCAGTTTAAGGCCAGTACGAGACCCGGCTTATGACAGATCTTCAGGAACTGTTCATTAACCAGGTCTTATTGACCAGTTAATTTATACAAATACTGCTTATATTACACGGTGTTTAACCTCCCAAAACATTGTTTTTTAAATGAGGCCTGTTTACCCTGGATAGAGTAGGCTGCATACTCTCTGCAAACTTAAAACTGTTAATTGCTAAGTCACCCTGGGATTAAGAACGGATTGCATGTCAGAAGCACCCTGAAATTTACAATCATGAGTTATATCTTCAAAAGATAAGATAGGGGCACCTGGGTGGCTCAGTTGACTAAGCGTCCAACTCTGGATTTCAGCTCAGGTCATAATCTCATGGTTTGTGAGATCAAGCCCTCTGTAGGGCTCTGCACTGTCAGTGCAGAGCCTGCTTGGGATTCTCTCTCCCTCTCTCTCTCTGACCCTCCTCCTCTCTCTCTCTCTCTCTCTCTCTCAAAATAAATAAATAAAACTTAAAAAGGAAAGATATGATAATTTATCAGGCAGAAAGAAAAGCCAATTCCCATTTTCTTATTGTTGCCAAAATCTGAGCTGTTTCTCTAGGGTTTCCATTGACTATTCTGAAAAAATTTCAATCTTTGTCAATTTTGGAAGAAATATGAAAGTGACCAAATATTCTAAAAAGTTCTAGGTTATATTTTTGGTTCTATAATGATTGTATTACTTTGACTTACCCCAAAGCAATTCTTTTCTAAAGACTCCTTAATTGGTTTAATAATGAGTTTTCTTTAGGACAAGTCAATAACAATACACATAGATTTCTACCAAAAAAAAAAAAAAAAAAAGAATAAGAAATACCAAACATTTAAAAAGAGTTAAGGGGGGCACCTGGGTGGCGCAGTCGGTTGAGCATCCGACTTCAGCCAGGTCATGATCTCGCGGTCCGTGAGTTCGAGCCCTGCTGATGGCTCGGAGCCTGGAGCCTGTTTCCAATTCTGTGTCTCCCTCTCTCTCTGCCCCTCCCCCGTTCATGCTCTGTCTCTCTCTGTCCCAAAAATAAATAAACGTTGAAAAAAAAAATTTAAAAAGAGTTAAGGGACACCTGGGGGCTCAGTCAGTTGAGCATCCAACCCTGCCTCAGGTGATGATCTCGCAGTTCATGAGTTCCAGCCCTGCTTCAGGCTCTCTGCTGTTAGTGCAGAGCCCCCTTGGGATCCTCTGTCTCCCTCTCTCTCTGCCCCTCTTGCACACATGCTCTCTCTCACTCTCTCTCAAAAATAAATAAACATTAAAAAAAAATTCCCGAAACAAACTCAACAATATATCTAAAAACTCATTCACCACAATCAAGTGGGATTTATTCCCGGGATGCAAGAGTGGATTAGTGTTCACATATAAATCAACAATATACACCAGGTCAACAAGAGGAAGAATAAAACCGTATGATCATTTCAATAAATGTAGCAAAAGCGTTTGACAAAATACAATATCCATTTATGATAAAAGCCCTCAACAAAGTAGGTTTAGAGGGAACATACCTCAACATAATAAAGACCATATGTGAAAAAACACACAGCTAACATCATACTCAATGGTGAAAAACTGAGAGCTTTTCCACTAAGGTGAAAACCAGACAAAAATGTCCACTCTCACTAGTTTTATCCAACATAGTACTGGAAGTTCCAGCCAAAGCAATCAGACAAGAAACAGAAATGAAAGGCATTCCAATTGGTAAGGAAGAAGTAAAACTTCCATCTGCAGAGGACATGATGCTACATATATACAGAAAAGCCGCAAGACTCCACCAAAAAACTATGAAAACTGACAAATGAATTCAGTAAAGTTGTAGAATACAAAATTAACATACAGAAATCTGTTGCATTTCTAGACATTAATAAAGAGTAGCAAAAAAAGAAATTAAGAAAACAATCCCATTTACAATTGCACAAAAAGAATAAAATATCTAGCAATACACTTAACCAAGGAGGTGAAAGAACTATACTCTGAAAACTATAAAACACCAATGAAGAAAATTACAGATGACACAAATGAAAAGATATTCCATGTTCAAGGACTAGAAGAACAATTATTATCAAAATGTCCATACTACCCAAAGCAATCTACAGATTCAAAGCAGTCCCTATCAAAACACCAACAGCATTTTTCATATAATAAGATGAAATAATCCTAATATTGGTATGGAACCACAAAAGATCCCAAATAATGAAAGTCATCTTAAGAAATAAGAACAAAGCTGGAGTTATCACCATCCCAGATATCAAGACACACTACGAAGCTGCCAGTATCATACTGGCACAAAAATAGACATATAGATCAATAGAACAGAATAGAGAGACCAGAAATAAACACATGATTATATGGTCAGTTAATCTACAACAAGGGAGGCAAGAACAGACAATGGGGAAAAGACAGTCTCTCAAACAACAGTGCTGGGAGAACTGGACAGCTACATGCAAAAGAATAAAACTGGACCACTTTCCTACACCATACACAAAAATAAACTCAAAATGGATTAAAGTCTAAATGTGAGGGGTATCTGGGTGACTCAGTCGGTTAAGCATCTAACTATGGCTCAGGCCATGACATTATGGTCTATGAGTTTGAACCCCGCATCAGGTTGTCTACTATCCACACAGAGCCCCCTTCAGATCCTCTGTCTCTCTCTTTCTCTGCCCCTCCCTCTCTCTCTCAAAAAATAACTTAAAAAAAAAAAAAAAAAAAAAAGACCAAAATGTGAGACCTAAAACCATAAAACTCCTAGAAGAAACCACAGGCAGTGATTTCTTAGATATCAGCCACAGAAACATATATGTAGATATGTCTCCTCAGGCAAGGGTAACAAAGGCAAAAATAAACTATTGGGACTACATCAAAATAAAAAGCTTTGGCACAGCAAAGGAAACCATCAACAGAATGAAAAAGCTACCTACTGAATGGGGGAAGATATTTGTAAATGATATCTGATAAGGGGTTAATATCAAAAATTAATATAAAGAAATTACACAACAACTCAATTGCAAAAACACAAATAATTCAATTGAAAATAGGCAGAGGACTTGAATAGACATCTTTCCAAAGATGGCCTACAGATGGCAAACAGATGCATGAAAAGATGCTCAACATCACTAATCATCAGGAAAATGCGAATCAAAACTACAATTAGATATCACCTTATACCTGCTAAAATGGCTTGAAGCAAAAAGATAAGAAAGAAGTATTGGTAAGGATGTGGAGAAAAAGGAACCCTCGGGCACTGTTGGTGGGAATGCAAATTGGTGCAGCCATCACAGAAAACAGTATGGAGGTTCTTCAAAAAATTAAAAACAGAATTACCATAGGATCAAATAATTCCACTATTGGGAATTTACCCAAAGAAAACAAAAACACTAATTCAAAAAGCTACATGCACCCCAATTATTACTGCAGCATTACTTACAACAGCCAATATACAGAAGCAACCCAAGAGTCCATCCATAGATGAATGGATAAGAAACATGTGGTGTGCACGCGCACACACACACATACACACAGTGAAATGTCACTCAGCTATAAAAAGGAGATCTTGCCATCTGGGACAACATGATGGACCAGAAAGTATAATGCTAAGTGAAGCAAGTCAGACAGAGAAAGACTAATGTTATATGATTTCATTCACATGTGGAATTTAGGAAACAAAATAAATAAACAAAGATGCAAACAGAGACCAAAAAAACCCAACAAACTCTTAAATACAGACAATAAACAACTGGTGATTGCCAGGGGGAAGGGTGGGGGGGTGAAATAGATCAAAGACATTAAGAGTATACTTATCATGATGAACAGTGAGTAATGATTAGAAGTGCTGAATTATAATATTGCACACCTGAAACTAATATAACATTGTATGTTAATTGTATTTCAATTAAAAAAAAAAAAAAAGGATCAGAGCTAAATGGGTCCAGTTGTCCTTCCGCATGCTACTTAAGACAAGGCTACCAAAAGATTTGTACTGTGAATTACGTGTGATTTGAAACCTCAAATTTTGAGAAGTTTTGTTTGTTTGTGTGTTTCTTTTGGTAACCAAATACAAAACCAGGAAAATTAAAAGCCAGGTATAGTAATGTTCTTTTTAAAATATACCAGAAACTATTTCATTTAATGCTACCTGAGAGAATAGTGGGCTTCAGTAATGTATTTTTACAGAAATAATTCTCCTGAAAGCATAATAAAGATACTAATGAAGACCAAACTTTTTCACAGTTGCTTTTAAAAAAAAAAAGAAATTTAATAAAAACAGTCCATCCAATTTTCCACTAAAACAGCAACCAAGAAAAATACATATTTTAAAAATCAGAGCTTAGAACTGCTTTCCATGCGTCAAACAGAATAAAACCCATCGCCAGTCTGAAAAATTATATAAACAAACAACAGATTCTAAACTAGACACATTAATAAAAAGTGTCACTCGGAGACAAACTCGGTCTCAGTAGGAAGAAATGTGTAAAATATTTTTTTGTTCAGGGCGCCTGTGTGGCTCAGTCAGTTGAGCGTTGGACTTCGGCTCAGGCCATGATCTCACAGTTCAGGAGTTCGAGCCCCGCATCGGGCTCTGTGCTGACAGCTCAGGGCCTGGAGCCTGCTTTGGATTCTGTGTCTCCCTCTCTCTGCCCCTCCTCTGTGCTCTCTCTCTCAAAAATAAATAAACATTAAAACAAATTTAAAAAAAACTTTTAAAATATTTTTTTGCTCTTTGATGATTTGTTGAGAGTTAATAAAATAGACAGCTTTGTTTTCACCAAGAAATCCAAAGTACAAAAAACTACCAGGATGGTATTGTTCTGCTTTTGCTAAAAACAGTATAAGGAGTGACAGGGAACGTCTGTGGCTCCTAAAAGTCTCAAGGTGGGGAAGCCGTAGCCTGTCACATCACATTACAGTTATTACAGTTTTCTACTGACACATTTCTTTCCCCTGAGGACAGCGAGCTTCCTGTGGGCTGGGATTTTGCCTTCTTGTCCGTCCTCGTCTTCGGCACCTGCCTGGTCATGATGGACAGAGAGACTTTAAAAGTACGGCCACTCATAATCTCGTCCTTGGACCTTTTCAGAAGGTGTGGGGAACAATAAACACATTTTCTTAGAAAACAGCCACGTTATTCTGCTCTTCTTCCAACTGCCCTCTCTGTACTAAGTCACCATCAAGGGGCATAGATGTGGTCACCCTCCTAATGCCCCCTGTAAACCTGTTTAGGAATCCACAAAGGGATGAGAAGCCCCCAGACAGTGTGGAGGTGGTATTTCCTGGGGATGCTATGTCCCTTTGAGAGGCTAAGAGAAAAGTTACCAGGTGTACTCACAACTGCAAAGAAAAATCTTTCCCTTCCCCCGCCGTTCCCGAAACCAGCCAGGGCGTGCCCGGTCGTAGTCTGACATAAAGGCGGGAACCAATCAAGTTCTGCTGAATAGTTTGAAATAAAGGCGGGAACCAATCAAGTTCTGCTGAATGGTTTGAAATAAAGGCGGGAACCAATCAAGTTCTGCTGAGCGTTCAAATTTAAATGTCAGCCTATAACAACTCTGTAACCTCAAAAAAATCCCTAACTTGTTTGTGCCTGTCTATAAAAGAAGCTGTAAGATCCTTGCTCGGGGCCTCTTGCGTCACCGGCGACGAGAGCGCGGAGGACCGGGTTCGAACCTGCAATAAATGACCCTTGCCACTTGGCTTTGGCTCTGGACTCTGGTGGTTTGTTTTCCGGGGGTCTCTCGAATCGGGGCACATCACCTTTTCGTGGCAGGGCCTACAGCCAGAACTTACGCCATTGCTAACGGAACTCCAGCACCAAAAGGAAGGACAAGCACCAAGTTCACAAGGGCTCTGAAAGGGGACAGCTTTAAGAAGTTAGACGGAGACACTTGAGCTACTAGCCAAGATACTGGAGTAACAGTAACTGAAGTTACCCTTCCATGTGAAACAACCAAAAACCTGACAAAATATATGAAAAAACAGCTTTTGTGGCACCGAACATCAGGAAACAAAAAGCAGTGATCACTGAGAGAAATGAACAAAAAGACCGCTCCCGCTTCCTAACCTAAGAAACATTCCAGACCGCACAGTACCGGGAGGGGGAGGCCCGGTGAAGCCTGGTGGATTCCCCAAGTTAAGGAGATGCTGTTGAGAGTATGGGGAGACCAAGAAGGTCAGAGTTCACAGGTCAGAACAACAGAAAGGAAAGAACTACGCAGAGACAAAACTCCAAAAATCTGCCAATGTCACCCTTACATATTAAACAGAGTACTGGTCAGCACCTGCACAGCAGGGCACTAACTGGCCTGAGGACAGAACCAAGTGAAATGATCAGAGGTAACAGTGCCAGGTACTCAGACAAGGCCAAGAATTGTGCCTCTTCCCACCCACCAGAGTAGAAAGCGTCCAGATTCGCAGGACATTGAACAGAAGTCTTGACTCAGTAGCTCACCCTAGACTAACACTGCTCTAGTGACGCCTAACAAATCTTAAGAAAGCAAGACTCCCTCAAATCACACTCTTCCCAAGTAACTTAACCATGTTCCAAAACAAAGCTCACTAATAATTTTCGGGAATACAAAACTATCCAACACCCATGAAAGTAAAGTAATAATGTCTAGCATTCAATCAAATATTATAAGGCAGAAACAGCACTGGGGAGCCTAGATGGCTCAGTCAGTTAGGCGTCTGACTTAATTTCTGCTCAGGTCAGGATCTCACAGTTTGTGGGATAGAGCCCCACATCAGGATCTGTCTGCACTGACAGCATGGGGCCTGCTTGGGATTCTATCTCTCCCTCTCTCTCTGCCCCTCTCCCCCTCAAAAATAAATAAATAAACATTAAAAAAAAAAAGAAATAGAGCAGGAAAATACACTATATTATAAACAAACCCAGAACCAACACAGATATTAGAATGAACAGACAAGGACAATTAACAGTTATAATTGCATTCCACAGGTCCCCCAAATTAAGTAGATACAAAAAAGACCCAAACTTCTAACGATGAAAATCCCAGTATCTAAGATGAAAAGGAATTGGATGGTGAAGGTAAGATGGTGCAGAAAAAGAGAAGAGTGAGCTGGAAGACACAGCGATGGAAAACATCCAAAAAAAAACACACCCAAAAAAATTTTTTTTAATTTTTTTAAAGGGAAAGAGCATCAGTGAACTGTGGTACCACTTCAAAGAGCAAATACACCTGCAGGGAAAGAGCAGTACATTTCAGCACACTCTCTCCAGACAGTGGTCCCACAGTGTAGACAGGAATGTGGTCTGGGGTCACAGATGACAGCAAAGGTAACTGTTTCTAGATGAGAGCAAACCCGCAGTTCTGTACAATTAGCACTTACCGACTAACACCTCCCACAAAGGGAGAGAATGGAAAGGGCCGGGGTCAAGAGGAGATGGAAAACATGAGCCACTAAGTGCCCTGAGTCAGAATGAACCACAGGCCTGTGTGTAGAGCACCGTGAGACAGACAGACAGACAGACACACACACACACACACACACACACACACACGTTCTGCTAAACCTAGGCCATGCTATCCATCCCTACCATCAGTACAACCAGCACTTCTCACTTTGTAAATCACATTGAGGCCATTTATTTCACAGCTTCCCTTATAAAATAGGACTCTAACAAAGAAATCAATAGGTTAAATTTACCGCAATATAAAACAACACACGTGATGGATTTAGAACAGAAATGTAGCTTTATCCTCATTGGTTTGGTTGCGGAGAAAGACACCTTGTGATTTCAAGATTCTTCTTTTCACTTGTAAAGCGGTGAAAAGACGCATTAGTGACCCGTTAAGCACTACACATTGATCTTTACCTTAAACACAGAATATATCGAAATACCAGATTGGCTTTCATAGAGAAGCCCTTAGTTATGCTAATCTACTCTCCTGAATCACAGAGAAAGAAATATTGAACATTAATGAGAAACAGAATAGCTTTCACACAAGTAAATAAAATCAGTTAGCCAGGCCCATCAACGGGATTTAAACCATCCTTTACAGAAAAACAGTATTGCTTCAATTAATTAGGTAACACATGTTCAAAGGTCAAAAGCATGAAACCAATCAACTTCCTTAGATTTCATTCCTCTCAACAAATAGGAAAAAAATTTTACAAAGGCGGTATTTTAAAAATAAAACAATAAAAAAATGAGACCATTAACTCCAAAACAAAAATTTAGTTGGAAGGCATTAAGTTCCCTTTGTTTTAAGAAGTGGAATGGTTTTCCTTAGAAACTCTAACTCTGATGGATAAACATATGACAAGAAACCGCAAAAACCCACTGCAACATCTGCTGTTCTATAAACAACAGGGTATCTTCTGGAAAACAAGCCACATCGAAAGCTGAACTCCATCAAATAATCCACTCCACGCTCGCTTTTCAGATCTCAGAAGAACAAAACCCACAAACGTTACATCCATTTTGCAACATCTTGTATAACTAAGCCAAAACTAACAAGCAGACATCCAGATCATGTTATTTTAACTTTTTTCTAGTAATTTTTAGGTTTAAATAAATTTAAAAATATTAATTTCAGCTTTCATTTCCTTTTCGTACAGAGTGCACAACCGCTTCTATTGGAAGGAAGCAGCAGCCCTGGACATCGGCTCTTTCTGACTGGTTTCTCTGCTGCTCCCTTCTGCATAAACAAGACACAGGAAGTGTGTTCCCCAGATGTCAAAAATATCTCAAAGCCAAGCTAACACAAGGCAAAATCCAGACTGGCACGGAGACTTGATTATTTTTAAAGAAGTTTTTCATTTTGCAACAGAAATCATTTCACGTGCATCCTGAAATCTGCTCCACGCGTCAGGTTTCACAAACCCGGGGATGACAAGGGAAGGTCCCCTCGCCCCCACACTTACTGGGCTCAAGTAGGAAGCAACTTAGGAATCCATTTTGTGCTGCCTGCAGCCAGCAATCTCACACTTACAGTAAAAATATCACTACTTTTTCTTTTAATTTTTTTTTTACGTTTTTTATTTTATTTTTGAGAGAGAGAGAGAGAGAGAGATACAGAGCACAAGTGGGGGAGGGGCAGAGAGAGAGAGGGAGACACAGAATCTGAAGCAGGCTCCAGACTCTGAGCTGCCAGCACAGAGCCCGATGTGGGGCTCGAACCCACGAACCGTGAGATCATGACCTGAGCCGAAGTCAGTTGCTTAACTGACTGAGCCACCCAGGCGCCCCATAATATCACTACTTTAAAAACGGGGTTCCTTTATTCCTAGAACACAGAGGAACAATATTCCTCATCACAGGTCAAATACATATTCTCCTTATGACAGGATTCCTTTCTGTGAGGCACAAATAAACTGATAGTTAAAAATGTCATGATATGCACCTCACTATCACCACAAACTCATACATTCCCGGGAGGCAAATAACAGTAAGTATCATTGCTGACACTGAACTTGTAAAGAATGGGACTACAAGAAAAATAAGTGGTTCTAAAAATGCCTGTATATTGTCAGTAACCGTGTATATAAAAACCAAAGCACCATAAAATTTTACCAATAATTATTTTCGATATACAATAGAGAATAAATTCAAGGGACAAAAAGTAGCTGCACACAACTATGCCTTCTGGTTTATTTTTCCCAAAATTCAAATGTTTGACAAAAATTCAAAATAAAAGAAGCGGGAGACCTCATAAGTGCTATCCTGAAGGCCATCCAAAGGGAAAAAATTCAAAGACCTACGAGGGACAGCCTGGCTGGCTCAGTCGGAGGAGAATGTGACTCTTGATCTAGGGGTCGTGAGTTCAAGCCCCATGCTGAGTGTAGAGATTACTTAAATATATAAACTTTAAAGAAATCTTCAAAGCAGCCTATAAGATTTTTCCAAGGATCCAACAAAACATACAACCACAGGAAATACAACTCAATTCCACCCTTCACCTCAAATACCCTGAAGACTCACGGAGACAGCCTACAACAGCTGCACTAAATCCCACGGGGAGTTACACGCGTAGGTCTACACAGAATATGGCACATCTTCAGCCAATGACCAAACCAACGAGGCTAGAACTCTCACTTCTGCCCGCTCTGGAATGTCAGCGGTGGGAACCATCAATAAAGAACAAACTGTGGAGTACCTGTTTCTGCTCTTCATGTCTGTCCTAACAAATCCTTCACTCCATCCCCTCCTGGGGAGACCATTACAAATTAAAATCTGAAGGCACTCCACCTGGTGACAGTGCACCATTTACTTTCAGACACCCACTCTCCCTTCCTTAATAAGAGACCTTTGCCTTTAAGTGTGTGTGTGTGTGTGTGTGTGTGTGTGTGTGTGTGTGTGTGTGCGCTGTAGGGCGCCTGGGTGGCTCAGCTGGTTGAGCATCAGACTCTTGATATCGGCTCAGGTCGTGATCTTGCTGTCATGGGACTGAGCCCTGCGTGGGGCTCTGAACTGAGCGTGGAGCCTGGCTGGGATTCTCCTTCTCCCTCTCTCCCCCTCTCCCTCAGGTGCATGCATGTGCTCTCTCTCACCCTTTCTCTCTCTCTCTCTCAAAATAAACAAACTTTATGTGTGTGTGTGTGTGTGCGTGTGTGTGTGTCTTTGCGTGTTAAATAGAACTATCGTGTGAAACTTAAGAGAAGCTCACTTAAAAGACACAAGACATGTACCTTCTTTGGCTTTTCCACCTTTCCGCCTTCTTCCTCAAGGCAGGAATAATGGGTGATGCTCCATAGCCTCTTTCAACCATGAGGGCCTTAAAGGTGAAAGCGAGGCACTGCACAGCCAGAAGACAGACCGAGCCAGAACCCCTGAGGACTTTTTAAAGCTGCTAGTCTAGCCCCGGAATCCTCATCTCCAGGCTTCTTCACATGGTGGCATAAACTCCTGTGTGTTCACCACTGTAGTCTGGGCTCTGTTTCTTGCAATCAAATATTAGTCCTAATAGTGCACTAGTTTTCAGCAATTCTCTACCAACCATCAGATGTTCCCAACCCTGTGCCTTTCCAGCTTCATCTCCTGTCACCCTACTACATCACCTTTCTTAGAACGTGCCCTAAATATTCCCGATCGTGCCCTAAACGTTCACAGATAAGGTTCCTCTGCCTGAAACCAGACCCAACCCACCCACTCCGGGCTTACTAAATTCCTGGCCCCACCACCCTAAACTCAAGGGTCATTCCTGTGTGGTCTTTGCTGACCCTCCCTCTCCCAGCCCAAGTGAGGGTCTCCTGTGCTGTCTCTCTTCTCACTCTCCACCAGCATCCCATTCTCAGCTCTACTTGCCAGGTTTTAATCATCTGTACCTGTGTCTGTCCTCCACAAATCCCTGTGCTTGAGAGAAGCAAGTATGTCATGTTCGTCTCTATTTTCTTAGCATTTGATACAGTGCCTTGCTCATGACCTTGATGGGATGGCCAATATTTTGATTTACAGATAATGGGTCACAGGCCAGCCAGCTTTGAATGTGATTTGTTCTGTAAAATCATTACCTTTAACCCAACCTCTCCCTCCTGTGTGACTCCAGAACACTCTGTACCTACCACTGAATCATGCACTGGGACTAGCTATCCAGACATGTGCTTCTCTGCTAGACTGTGAGGGCCAGATGGACAGGGACCACATTATCATCCAAGCTGGTATCCCAACACTGCACCTGACTCACAACAGCTGCTCGATAAATACCAAGCGTGGACCACACATGACTGAATGATGTTCATTGCTACATTGGAGACACCGATGAATAAGATGTGGTCCTTGCTTTGAGAAGGCTGTGTCTAATACTAGTCAGAAAGTATGAATATACCTTCTAAGACAGAGCATCGGACTGGATCTACGATCTTATATAGCCTGTTTTATGGACTAGTCTCTAAATATTTTGAAATACTCAAGACAAAAATAATCTTTTACTACAGCATAATACTAATACATGATATTTCTTCTTCTATGAGTATTTAAAAAACCCACCTAGTAAATGTGTAGCAACAAAGAACCACTTGGATATTATTCTTGATGTTACGGATAAGAGTCAGACCATGGCTAACTGAGGTTCTTCCCTTGTGTTTGTTTTACTTTACTTTCCAGCATTAAGGTGAATTTTGAAACCCCACCCATTTTGTCAAGGACACCACTTTCCTGATTACTGGTCATTTTAATCATAATCTTTTAAAAATGAAAGAACACAAAATTCTTTAAAATATGCCTGTTAGAATAAATAGGGGTTAATTTGAGATACTTTTGGTCTAGATATAGTCTTTGGCCTAGATATTTAATTTTCAGTTTGTTCCCAGACAAGTAACAATGTTGGCTATTTTTCTTTCCTGTACTAAAATTAATAGCAGCTAACGCCAGAATCTTTTAATGAAGAATAAAGACTTGCCCTATAGCACAGTAACCACAAAAAATGACTGCTGTAGTAAGTAGGAAGAATGTACTGTTCTGGGAACCAGCCCTAAAATGAGTAATCAGTGATTTCATTCTGGGATAAAAAAAACACAGTGTTAATGACAGCATCTGGGAGTATCACCCATGACAGTAGTATCACAACACAACAAAGAGTTTTACTAAGGGATTTCTAATCAAACAAAATAGCATGAGCTAATTAGAATTTTCCATGTTCAGAATAAAACCCCAGCACACACATACCTGTATCCTCTTTTATAGTAACCTACATCACCTCCAGGGAGCTATTGTGATATTCAAAAATATTTCCATTTTCAAGGGAAAATCCCCTTTTATTTTCTCAGATTTCAAAAATAAACATACTCTGTAGAATGCCTGAGAAGGAAGGACTGATCCTATAGAAAGAAAGAATGAAAAAAGGGAATTTCCAACATTTTACTGAGTCAAGTAGACACAGTATCAAGAATATATACTAGTTTTGACTACGCACATCTATACATCCTTATGGAAGTGTATTCACACATGGTGGTACTAAGAATTTTGAAAACTACTACTCGTTGCTAAAAGACAAATTGCTAATGCTCCAAACACCTGTCATGTATTTCAAAAATAATTCACTCAACATTAATCCTATTAAACGTTAATGAAGTATCTCCAGTTGCCAAGTAATTTTTAAAAATGTACCAACTCATCAAAGAAAACAATCACATACTTAACAAAAGGGCATGTCAGTTAACTTGTGGCTGAATATGTTCATTGAACTCTGGGTGGTTATTCCGGTCAGCCCACGTTTATGACATGGCTGCAGCTCAGAAACCAAATGCAAGATGGCAGCACGGGTGGTGAGTAGGCCAAACCCAGCTGATGCCCTAAAAGGAAACCAGGGAAATGTACCCCCACTGTTCAGGACTATTTCCGTATCTGTACTAGAAAACACAATGCAGGGGTGCTTGGGTGGCTCAGTCAGTTAAATGTCTGACTCTTGATCTCGGCTCAGGTCAGGAGCTCAGGATTCATGAGTTCAAGCCCTGCATCAGGCTCTGTGCTGGCAGCATGGAGCCTGCTTAGGAATCTGTCTCTCTCTCCATCTCTCTGCCCCTTACCCCCTCTTTCTCCCAAAATAAATAAATGAACTTTAAAAAATAAAAAATAAAAAACACAGGGCACCTGGGTGGCTCAGTCAGTGAAGTGTCCGACTTCGGCTCAGGTCACGATCTCATGGTTCCTGAGTTTGAGCCCCGCGTTGGGCTCTGTGCTGACAGCTCAGAGCCTGGAGCCTGCTTTGGATTCTGTGTCTCCCTCACTCTCTGCCCCTCCCCCACTCATGCTCTGTTTCTCTCTCAAAAATAAACAAACATTTTTTTAATTAAAAAAATAAGTAAAAATAAAAAACACAATGCAAAGCACAGCAATGACCAACTTCAGGCAAATCCTGTGGTTCCCAAAAGAGGCATAATTTAAACCTACAGACCATGGAATTTATTCACAGAAGTTTCTGACGTGAGAAAACACACTCTTTTTTTTTGTCTTTTATTTTGATTTTCAGGGAACATTATATCTTTAATATTCAGTGAAGTACTGTTAAAGAGAAAGATTAAAGGGGAGACAAGATTCTGTCCTTTACAGTGAATTCTCCTCCTTTCCTACCCTGTTCACTCACCAAACACTGAATAGCTTCAGTCAACTGTAGAGTTCAAAACCACCGAAATCCAGAATTTTAAAGGGTCAGAACAACCATCAGATGATAACTGGAGCTGAGTATGTTCAAAGCAATCCAGGAGGAAAGAGAACCTTGTGGTGCAGGCATCTGAGGGCCCAGGGGAAGAAAATCCACTGTATGCGACAGGCCAGACCATCCTGTGTTGTAAACTTAACGCATCTGCTAATGGCGGGAGTTCTTGGTTGGCTTCCTTCTGTTTTTGTTCCTAGTCAAACTGAGGCCATTGGGATTGTCTTCCATGCTTTCATTGTTTTATACAGGTAGGATATTAAGTCCAAAGACCTAATAAAACCAATACACAAAAATGCATGCTGTCTTGGGGCGCCTGACTGGTTCAGTCAGTGGAGCATCTGACTCTTGGTCTCAGGGTCGTGACTTCGAGCCGTATGTTGGTGCAGAGATGACTTAAAAAAAAAAAAAAAACAACAAAACTCTTTAAAAATGCATGGCTAGCAAATTGTTCCCAGTTTGTTTTCTCCTGAGATGTAGGATGTTATATAGGAACCGTCACAGCCATACATCTCCAGCACCAAAGGTTGGAGCTAATTCGCCATCTGGTACCATCAGCTTTTCTTCCTATCAGTGCCTCACACCTATCAGGTCATCGCCATCCCTGTCACTGTCCTCGGTCACTGTGTTCATCTATAAATACGTTACATCTTCTTTATTTTTCAATCTCTCCACTCAAAATCCTTTTCAGAATAAAATTTTTATTTGTATATACCTCACTGCTTAATACCACACCTTGTGCATAACAGTCAAGAAATATTTGTTGAATTAGTGATAAATTCCTCTACTATCATGATGAAAGCAGCACTCAGTTTCAGTAAGTGAAAAACAATCTCTTTCTAAGGTATTTACCTCTATTCTGGTCTTAGTACTGTTACAAACTGGCTACTGATTTGGGGCAAGTCACCAACTTCTCCAGGTTTCGGTTTCCTTATCTGTTAAATGTGAAGTTCGCCAAGGTGACTTTTAGAAAACTTCTTTCTGCAATGAGAGTCCGTAACTACATGTATGGTTTTTTTTTTAAAAAAAAAGGATACATCAACTGAATTCAGTGTCTAAAATTATCTGAAGGTAATTAAAGAAATTGCATAATACTGAAAAATGCTGAGGGGTGCCTGAGTGGCTCAGTCAATTAAGCATCCAACTTTCATTCAGGTTATGATTTCATGGTTCCTGGGTTCAAGCCCCGCGTCGGGCTCTGTGCTGACAGCTCGGAGCCTGGAGCCTGCTTCGGATTCTGTGTCTCCCCTCTCTCTCTGCCCCTCCGCTGCTCATGCTCTGTCTTCTCTCTCAAAAATAAATAAACATTAAGAAGTGGTGACGGGGACCCCGAAAAATAGACAAATACCAGTATGTGGTCTGAAACTTAGATGACCAGAGAAAAAAAAACAACAAAAAACAGTTCTGTGATCTGAAAGGTAGGGACTGGTACCTGGGGCTGGCTCAGCCGGAAAAGCATGTGACACTTGACACTGGGGGCCTGCAGCTTAGGGAGGACACAGGTCCCCCAGGACGGCTTTCAATCAGCAGTTCTCAGTGGGAATGTGACTGTTCCTAAAGGCAATTTGGGGAGTTGTTAGTTATCACAATGGCATTGGTCAGGCTGGAGCCAGGCACGCCGGAGAGAACAGTCCTGGGAAATAAAGAATTATTCTGCATCCTGCAAGTCTTTCAAATGTCCCAACAAGCTCTCCCATAGATGAAAAATCCATGTTTATAATTATCTAAATTTAGAAGCCAGCTCCTCTTTCCTTATAGACACAAAGTATTGCCTGTACATTTTAATATATATTGAATTTCCAAACTACAACTTCCTTGAATGTAAATGGAAGAAGGATTATACTTTGTTTTGTTTGGAACTATACCAAGGCTCGTTCACCGTTGTGGAAAAACATGTCACCAACTCCTGGTGTTTAAGTTACTAATATAACACACCTGTATCAACGTACAGATGTTACGTTTACGTAATAGGGATGGAGATTACACAGTAGATGTAGATGTTACGTTCAAGGTGATCCTGTGTGCTGGTGTCTACTTAGACTTTATTTCAAAGTTTCAAATATAAAGAACTTTTGCCAATACTTGGTTGAACGTTGTCTTATTTCCTTTAACCCAAACTTCCTTATTGGAAGTAGGTTCAAACATCCGATTACTTCATTACATTTCCTAGAACAGTCATTAGCAAGGATTTACACA
Source organism: Herpailurus yagouaroundi (assembly GCF_014898765.1). Taxonomy (NCBI): domain Eukaryota; kingdom Metazoa; phylum Chordata; class Mammalia; order Carnivora; family Felidae; genus Herpailurus; species Herpailurus yagouaroundi. The sequence goes on from NW_024412436.1 coordinate 11,706,717, forward strand.
AATAAGTTCAAAGTTATCTTTATTTTTTATTTACATTGCAATTTCAGCATTCTTTAAAGTTCAAAATTATGTATATATTTATATAATCTACAGATTTCCTTTCAGAAATAAAGGCGGACATCCTAAAATATGGTGTAAAGAGGGGAAACTATCTCCTAGGGTTGGTAACCACGACGGTAGCTACATCAGAGGAAAGCGAGAGTGGATTCTGATATCCCCATAGAGAAAGGCAAAGGGCAAAACTATCAAACGGCGATGCAAGCACTGGAAGAGAAAACGCGGCCTGGTCCCAACCAGAACAGGGAAATGCTAACAGATTAGCGCAGCGCCAGGAACTGAACCGTAGCTTTCCTGCTCGTTCAGGTGCAGCCAGTCTGCATCAGAGGCCGGCCGCCTCTCACCTGCAGAAAAGGCATGAGCTCCTCTGTCAACATCCACAGCTTCCATGAGCCCAAGTATGTCCAGAAACACTGCTGTTGCGGGCCGATGATTCTCTGTCGGAAAGCATTTGACAAAAGACAGTTGGGAAATCCACGAGCTGTAGGACAGTTCTCTATTTTCTGCTTTATTTTGTTTTTAAAGAACTAATTTCAACTAGTCTAATCCATAAACTCACTGCATTGGCCACAGACACAGGAGAGACACGAGTCGGGAGGAGAAGAGGTAGGTAAAGTGGATGTATATAGAGTGTACTGTAATTTCTATGATTAGGGTTACATTTTTTTTAATATTTACTTTTTGAGAAAGTGAGACAGACAGAGAACAAGCGGGGAGGGTCAGAGGGCGAGGGAGACACAGAATCCGAAGCAGGCTCCAGGCTCTGAGCTGTCAGCACAGAGCCCGATGCGGGGCTCGAACTCACAGAGAGATCATGACCTGAGCCAAAGTCAAACACTTAGCCAACTGAGCCACCCAAGCACCCCAAATGAGCGTTACATCTTATTAGTATTAGTATTAAGTATTGATTTTTTTATTATTACCAAGTTGCACTATACATGGCAAGGGCAGAAATGTAGACACAAAGCAAAACCCTATTTGGTAGCATTAATAATATTAATAATCAAATACCTTCAACTCTTTGCTCAAATGTCATTTCAGGGAGACCTAAGGTGACTCGCTATTTAAAACTACAATCTAGGGGCACCTGGGTGGCTCAGCTGGTTAAACATCTGACTTCAGCTCAGGTCGTGATATCACAGTTTGTGAGTTCGAGCCCCACATCGGGCTCTGTGCTGTTGGCACAGAGCCTGCTTCAGGTCCTGTTTCCCTGTCCCTCCCCCACTTACGCGCACATGCACATTTTCTCTCTCTCTCTCTCTCTCTCTCTCTCAAAATAAACATACAAAAAAAAAAATAAAACTACAATCTATTGCAGAATCCTTCACTCCTTAACCCCTATAATGATGCTCAATTTCGTCCCACAGATCTGATCAATTTCTACCAGGCTACATAATTTACTTTATTTATTACGGTTGTTGCTGCCTTGTTACTAGAATATAAGCTCCATGAGGGGAGGAACCTTTGCCTGTTTTGTTCACCTTATGTCCAAGAACAGCGCCTGGAGCATGGTTGGTATCCAATACATATCTATGGAATGAAAAACATCACCTGCCATTTACTGAGGGCTTTCTATGTGTTGGACACAGTAAGTGCTTTACACAGAGGAATCTTATTTAATCCTTACTAAAAAAAAAAAAAAAAAGATAAGTGAATTGGAATTTAGAGGAATGGAGAAAGTTGTTCAATACGGTACAGCCAGTGGAGCCAGTATTCAAGTCGAGGCCAAGTAGTCTGACCTGAAATCCTATCTTACAATCAACCAAATGGAGGTTACTAGAGCTCAGACAGTGTCCTTCTCCCCTCAGGAGATGAAAGAGGTCTCTGAATTAGTAAAGGCCTCAATGTCTATCCCATATTCATTCACCGAGGCCCCCGGCAAAACATACAACATGAATAACAGCATCTTAATTTATCGGGATTTCTAAATACCTCAATTTGGGGGTCATGAAAGGTTTCGTAGGTAACTGCTGACATAACACCTTTAAAACAAAGAAAGACCTGCACCTAAACATTCCCGGAGACAAAAGAAAATTCATTCACCATGCAGTAAAAATGGAAATGAGGAACGGAGCAGAGCTCGGTTGATCTTGACATCCCAAATTGACATTTTATATTTTCTCATTTGGTCAAACTGCCTTTGAGGGACTCACCTTTTGACATTCAGTGCCGTTTCCCTCCAACCCCCAGCATCTCCTGCTGCACGCTCACTATTCACACTAGACCACAGGGAACAATGACGGTCTGCAGCTATTATTTTGCCATTTAATCAAAACTGAACAAAGCGCTTGTGCGCATAAGGAAAGAGAAAGGTGCCAAGGGGCTCAGTGGAGGTTACGTGAAGAGGCTGTCAGGAGAGGACTCATCTGTTCATGAAAGACGAGTCACTTCTCTGTCAGGATTGAGGAACTTCTGAACACGTTTCTTTCTCCATTTTTTAGGACCAGAAGTGGAGACAACAATTCCGCAGCACCTGTTAGCCCGCTTCATAGCCCCTGTCTCCCTCTCTCTCTTCCCCTCGCTGGTGGGGGGGCACACGGTGAATGCTCGACATGTAAATAACCATGAAGCCACAGCAGAAAATAATTCTCTAACACGCCCTTCCCCAAACTGTCTCAGGTATGTTAAAACGTACGGTTCTGATAAGTCAAACATACCACTGTGGCTACAGCTACTCCAATTTAAAGGCAGAGACAGTGAGAACATGAGCGGAGCCACAACTCTGGCAACAAGAGCATTTCCAGAGTAGAGGTTCTTCAGCGGCAGGCACCGTTCAGTTTTTCTAGCGCCACAGGATTCATCCAAGTTACCAATGGATGGAGTCCATCACCTGGGGAGGCTACAGTTTAGGACTAAAGCTTGAATACTTGACATACAGACAAAATTTATCCCCAAATCCTTAGGCTTCTAGGCTCTTCCATGTACTATTTCCCAGACCCCTATATCTTCAGTGTTACGAACACCGAAGAATTTTCTCAAATGGAACTTACCATTCACATGTACTGTACCAAACTGAGGGGTGCCTGAGTGGCTCAGCTGGTCACGCGTCTAACTTTGGCTCAGGTCATGATCTCATGCTTCCTGAGTTCACGCCCCACATCGGGCTCTGCACTGACAGTGAGAAGCCTGCTTGGGATTCTCTCTGTCTCCTTCTCTCTCTGCCCTTCTCCTATTTGTTCTCTCTCTCTCTCAAAATAAATAAATAAACTTAAAAAAAAAAAACCATGAAAAATTAGAATTACAAAACACATAATGCACAGTGACTGCATCCCATAAGAAAACCAATTGATGCTAAAGTGTACTGATTCTTACAGAGTGACTGCCCTTTTAAAATACAAAAATATATCACTCAAAAAAAAAATTACAACCTATATTTGTTATTTGAAAAGAAGTTGTAAACTTTAAGTGAAAACAGTGCATTTTTGTTTTCGAAATCCAATTTTTACTCTGCTTGGATAACAGAGAATTTTGATCTCTTCCCAATCACAAGAAGAAAAGGCTACTTGGATTAAAAGCAGTAGTTATGTGCTACTCGCTGCACTTCAGATGGCTCTGACCTTTCTGGAGGAGACCAACTTTGCATTTCTGTTTCTCCTGCATTAACTGTTGCAATGGCCTGATAGATGGGCTCCTTCCCTCCGGTGCCTTGACTTTCTTATCTATCACTGACACTATTACCAGAATTATCTTATGTAATCATCATAATCATGATATTCTCCTGCTTACAAACTTTACTCCCTATTTACTACAGAATAAAGTCCAATTTACATACCAGAACGTTCGAGAAAACCCACAAAGCCTGCCTCATCTTTCCAATCCCTCATCTCACAACAAAGTTCCACATACCCAGGCTCCAAAGACCAGGAATAACCAAGTCCTCTCTACGGGTCTAGGACTTCACTCACATGGCTCCCCCAGTCTCTCCACTTATCTGCCACTGACGTGTAAAGTCAACCTTACTGCACACATAACCTATTTTTTTCACGAAGACATCCTCAATACTCATACTCAATTGTTCCCTTCTTTGCATGTCCAGCACACACGGGTTTTGTCTCCAGAATGATGCTGATTTTATTATGATCAGTATTATAGGTGGTTCTCGGCACTGTCCTTTTTCCTGCGACTATATGAGATCAAAGACCCTACCTTGTTTAACTCCAGATGACCGGAAGTACCTAACAAAGACCTCCGTACATGATGGGTTCACAGTGAAAGTGTGCCGAATCAAAGAACGAATGAATCATGCAATCAACCATTCAATCTGTAAGAAGGGGAAAAGGCAAAGCTTTGAGTCAAAGACAGGGTTTTGAGCACCTGCACCTAACATATGTCATCACCACCATGGGTTTTTCAGGATACAAGACAAACATACCGAAGTTGTGGAGGGAGGGAGGGGAGGGGGCTAAGCATGTGCACAAAACACATGGACACCCCAAATCTAATATTGAGTATTTATAATTGCTCAAAAAATGAAATACTTCATTATAAATCTGACAAAATGTGAATAGAACTTGTAGGGTGAAAAGTACAAAATACTGATGAAAGAAATCATAGAAGGTCTAAGTAAATAGAGCAACACATCATGTTCATGGATTGGAAGACTCAATATAGTAAAAACATAAACTCTCCCCAAATTAATACATAAGTTTAATGGGGGTGCCTTGGTGGCTCAGTCACTTGAGCATCTGACTCTTGATTTTGGCTCAGATCATGGTCCCAGGGTTGTGGGATGGAGCCCTGCACTAGGCTCTGCAGTGAGCGTGGACCCTGCTTGGGATTTTCTCTTTCTCTGTTTCTTTTTTTATTTTATGTATTCATTATATTTTTAATGTTTATTTTTGAGAGACAGAGAGAGAGAGAGAGAGAGAGACAGAGTGTGAGCAGTAGAGGGGCAGAGAGAGAGGGAGACAGAATCCGAAGCAGGCTCCAGCCTCTGAGCTGTCAGCGCAGAGCCCGATGTGGGGCTTGAACTCACAAACCGTGAGATTGTGACCCAGGCGGAAGTCAGATGCCCAACCCACTGAGCCACCCAGGCGCCCTTGTCTCTCTCACTCTCTTTCTTTCTCTCTCTCTCCTCTGCCCCTCCCCCACTCGCACACACACATTCTCTAAAAATTAAAAATTAAAAAATTAAATTAAAGGGGAACCTGGGTGGCTCAGTTAGTTAAGTGTCCAACTTCGGCTTAGGTCATGATCTCAAGGTTCATGAGTTTGAGCCCCACATCGGGCTTTCTGCTGTCAGTGCAGAGCCTGCTTTGTATCCTGTCTCCCTCTCTCTCTGCCCTATCCCCCACAATCTCTCTCTCTCTCTCTCTCTCTCTCTCTCAAAAATAAGTATTTTTGGGGGCGCCTGGGTGGCACAGTCGGTTAAGCGTCCGACTTCAGCCAGGTCACGATCTCGTGGTCCGTGAGTTCGAGCCCCGCGTCGGGCTCTGGGCTGATGGCTCAGAGCCTGGAACCTGTTTCCGATTCTGTGTCTCCCTTTCTCTCTGCCCCTCCCCCGTTCATGCTCTGTCTCTCTCTGTCCCAAAAATAAATAAACGTTGAAAAAAAATTAAAAAAAAAAATAAGTATTTTTTAATAAATTAAAAATTTTTTAAACGTTTTATTTATTCTTGAGACAGGGAGAGACAGAGCATGAACAGGGGAGGGTCAGAGAGAGGGAGACACAGAATCCGAAACAGGCTCCAGGCTCTGAGCTGTCAGCACAGAGCCCGACGCAGGGCTCAAACTCACAAACCACGAGATCATGACCTGAGCCGAAGTCGGCCGCTTAACCGACTGAGCCACCCGGGCGCCCCATTAATAAATTAAATTTAATTTTAAAAAATTAAAATATTTTTAGATACAGGTTTAATGTAATTACCATCAGAATCCCAGCCAACAATTGTTTTAGATATACACAAGATTATTCTAAAATTTATTTGACAATAAAAAGGAACCAGAATAGCGAATTGTGGAAAAAGAATAAAGGGAGAGGCATCAGTCTACTTGATTTCAAGACATTACATAGGAGCAGTGATGAAGACTGTGCGGTACGAGGACAGACACACAACAAAAGAGAACGCAGAATCCAGACATAATGATAAAATCCTTGGCTCCAGGACTGGGCAAAGAGCTGGCAGGCTCAACACGAAAAGCACTGTCCAGAAAAAGAAAATATTGATGAACTGGACTCCATCAAAATCTAAAACTTCTGGTCTGCATAAGACTAGCTAAGAGGATGAAAAGGCAAATTATGGACTACACACACCATTTGCAAACCATACACCTGATAAAGGACTAGAATCTAGGATATATAAAGAACTCTCAGCAGTTTGAACAACTCAAACAACTGATTTAAAGCATAAAAGGTAACTTTCCCAAAGCATGTCATTTACATCAACTCTGATGGCGTGACTGAGGAAAAGGCAGAATATCATGGGCCTTGCACTCCGAGGCTCTTGGAGCTCTTGGAAAGGACAGTTGGTCCGATTCTCACCAAGTCAGAAAAGGATGAGAATGTTTTCCCAGCAAACCTCTATACTTCAGTAAATGGAGAAGCCAAAAAGAAGGGTATTTTTTAAACCAAAATAAACCTTTTCCAAAGGCTGAATGTTATTAAGCTTGCTATCTGATGATAATATCTCATTGTCCTTTCAGTGATTTTCAATTTTTTCTTACTGGAGAATGTGTATGAAAAGGAAAGCCTGTTACAACTGCTTACCTCATCTAAACTAAACCCATGATTCTTGGTTCACATCATCACTATTGGCAATGACTAATGAGGAGGGCCGTGGCTTTATCAGGAGAAGCAAGGAAATCTCTTTAAAAAATTAAAACCTTCTCTCTCTTTCATGAACATATTAAAAAAAAAAAAAAAAACAAAGAGAATGAGACGGAACAATAAACTCAACTGCTATCAAAATAATGCTTGAAAATGTTTCACTATCCTAATTACAGCCAAGTGAAGTTAGCAATTGCTGCTGTAGCCATTACTGTCATAATTAAAATTATACCCTAACTTAAGTTTTCATTTTAAAGTCTACAATTAAGCTACGGCCATCGATAAGCTAATGGTACTTCAAAAAGAACATACTATTTTTACGATCGGCTATTTTTAAATGCATGATATTTGGACCAAAAGAACCCATTTCCATTTACAGGCAAAGATGGCCCTGAGGAAGCGCGTAGCGAACCTTCAGATAAAATGACATTTTAATCTTCTTTACAGACCACATTTCCTACCTAGCTTCATAAGCACGTCAGCTTACTTTGTCACTTGCTGTATTACATTAAGAAAAATGTTTTTATTTTCCCACCTTTCCTTCTGGTAGTGGCATAAGACTGACATTTCAAGAGGAATAGCCTTTACTTGAAAATACTTTCTTTTAGAAGTAATAACTCCAAAGGTATATTCCAACCTAAACTCCACTCTTATTATTTTAAATTGGGGATTTTCATGTAAAACATTTCATAAACATATATGTATTCACCTCAGCTAGATCATTTATGTAATTTATATATAATCTAGATAATTTATAAATTTTGTAAGCCAACTTTAAATTACACATCAATAACATAATTTTCATAACATAAATTAACACATACTATTTATACGCCCCTCCCAGATCCACTAACATGCTTTGGGATCCATTAACCCTTTGAAATTACATGCAAATTATGTATGGGTGTGTATACGTGCTTAGCTTTTAACAGTTTCTCAAAAGTATCTATGAGCCCAAAAAGATAAGAACCACTGGCTTTTTCCCCAATGGCCATTATATTATTTACCTATGTAAGTAGCAATCTGAAAAGGAGACATAATGTCTAACTTTTCAAGGGCTTAGGTAACTCTGTAGCTTTCCATTCATCCTTTGCAACTAAAATGGGTTTACCAGACATTCTTTTTCCCCCACTCCTTTTTATGGACTCATTTTTAATTTCCATTCAAGCACCAAATAACAAAGGATGCTTGTTTGCATGTTAATCCAATCTAAAGATTATATCCCCTAGAAAATGTTCAGTCAAACCACACACACACACACACACACACACACACACACACACACGCACAAAAGCGGGCATATCTGCCAGAGGGGCTGCTGTCTGGTCCCCTGGTTAGCGTTCAAGTGGGCAGGAAGAGCTAGAGAGGTAAGAGAGCTTCTCTGACTTAAAACTGTATCAGTATTTCAGTGCACAGAAACTACTAGGGTTTAGAACTCTAACATGCTCATACAAATTCAAAAAAGCAAATCTTCTGCCTTGATAGGCTGAAGAGCTACAGTGGTTCAGTGGGCTTTTCGATCCGAACCTGTTTAACAAGGTCCGTCTACACTGCTCCTCTGTATGCAATCTAGAGTGGGGCCTTCATACCATTCATTCTTCGGTATCTAGTATCAGACATGTTAGTTCTAATGGCTTTGATTAATTAATACTGTATGACCTGATTAAATTCTATAATTTGAACTGTCAAAAGAGATCCTAATCCGTATAGCTTTAGTGTGCTCTAACAATGATGGAGGGTCATAAATAAAACAAGCCATCTTAGGGACATGTGGCAAAATCTTCCGGAGAACCATCATTTTCAGTCACATTCCTTAAGTCATTTCATAACAAATCATTGCTAATAAACACAGGACTAATTGGGCAAAGAACATAAACTTGCTTGAAATATAGAGAGAGTGATTCCAGTATCAATCATCCTAAAGCTTCTTAATTAAAATGAATGTGGCAATCGTCACCAAATATATAGAGAGATACAGAAACAGATCCAGAAACAGAATAGGAATACAGTTGAAAGTCTTTGCATGTTGAAGCCAAAATGAAATTTAAAAATTGGTTTTTTAACGTTTAGTTATTTTTGAGAGAGAGGGACAGAGACAGAGAGAGACAGAGACAGAGCGTGAGAGGGGAGGAGCAGACAGAGAGGGAGACACAGAACCCGACACAAGGCCTGAACTCATGAGACGGGAGATCGAGACCTGGGCCGACCGACTGAGCCATGCAGGTGCCCCCAAGCCAAAATGAAATTTCAAATAAAAGAGAAGCACATAAGGTCATACAAACAGAAGAAATTTCTAGGGGTCATCTACTCGTCACTCGAAGTAAGTGTCTTAAAGGCCTCTAGGATTGTAAAACGCGTTATTAGGTGCAAAGCTTTCCAAAATCATCCTCTGTTCCATGCAAACAGGGAAGAAAATTGGGAAAAGAAGAGGGTCTTCAAGTCTGCAAGTATCCACTGAGAACAGCACTTGGGTGAGTCACGTCAGAGGCGCAGGTCCTGGTTTCTTGATCACCTACTTGCTCTGAAATCCTCTCAGACATGTGAGGAGCTGCACATGTTCCCAAACAACCAGGGCAACAGTCCCAACAGACCGGGTATGGTTACCATCCACATATGGAAGCTTAAGACTCAGGCCAAGTCTTATGAATATGTAGCTCTTCTTGATCTACATGTAGTTTCTATCCTGCAATAGCGTAAAAACTAGCCAAGCCATCCAGGTGAGAAGTGGATCAGATATCAGTTTGATAGCCATTGTTCATCATCAATTCCAAAAGCATAGGTTCCTCATGCTCAGATCTGAACATTGAAAGAAAGGCACACACTTTAGACACCGTGGGGCAGAGCCCAGAGACAGTCCAGAAGAATGAATCTCGCGTCGTCTCCATTCCGGCTTTGAGATAGTATCTTCATTATTTTTGGACACTTTAAAGAGAGGACACAGTGGCTCTGCAATGGTGCTAAATAAATACATAAATACAGAAGTGGCAAAGAAAAGGAGGCATGCAAGCAGGGTCTTCAAAGCACCTGGGGGTTGAAGGGAAGAGACAGGAAGGAGGCTGGGATAGAGAACTCGAGCTCTGCAGATCAGATAGAATGAACATAACAACCGGTGGGCAATTTTAAGATAAGGAATTCAGTTTATTGAATGAATGAGTTAACGAAAGAATGAGCCAACAGAGGAACCAGTGAACAAATACACAAATAAGTAAGTGAAGAGTGAGCCTGTAAAAGAACGAGGTAGACGAAAGGTAGGTTGGAACAAAGATGCAGATAGGTCTAGTTCCAAGCAATGAGTCTGAATCCATCCTAAAGGACAGGATGAGAAAGGCACACCTTACAGTTGTGCAGTACACAGTCTGACCAACTGTACACACAGACTTGCCTAAAAGCGGTGAGCGTTCATTGAAAGTCTCTGTAACTAGGAAATAGGTGCTTGAGGAAGATTAACCAAGAAGCAGTAGGTGAAATGTAAGCCACAGAAGCCTTCTATAGAACACAGGAAATTATAGCTAAGCTACAAGCTATCCAGGAACCACAAGCTAAAACCACCGTTGTGACTACAGAAGACCAATGTCAGGGGGCACCTGGGTGGCTCAGTCAGTTGAGCGTCCGACTTCAGCTTGGATCATGATCTCTCAGTCTGTGAGTTTGAGCCCTGCGTTGGGCTCTGTGCTGACAGCTCAGAGCCTGGAGCCTGCTTTGGATTCTGTCTCTGTCTCTCTCTCTCTCTCTCTGCCCCTCCCCACTCATACTCTACCTCTCTCTCAAAAATAAATAAACATTTAAAAAATTAAAAAAAAAAAAGATGACCAATGTCAGATATGCACATAATAACTAAAATTTTGGAATTAATGATCTTTTTAAGAACTGAGATATAATTCGCATACCAAAACATCTATGCTTTTATAATATATAATTCAGTGGTTCTTAGTATATTCACAAAGCAGTACAAACATCGCCACTAATTCCAGAACACTCCATCACCCCCGTCAAAAAAGACCACGTACCTATCAGCTCTCACTCCCCACACTCCCTCCCTCCATCCCATTAAATTAACATACTTCAATCTTAATATGGATTTCTGTTTTTCTAGATCTCCCCAAAGTGCATATATGGAGATTTGCACACAGCATAGTCTCAGTAGAAGATAAATGATTATTTACTAAAAAAAAAAAAAAAAAATACACACACACACACTCAACTGCAACAACAAAAAAATAATAAACTTCCAAACTCAGGAAGTATAAAAGAAGACAATTTTCTTTTCTACCTACTTGATGTGGCATTTTTATTCTCCCTTGGTAAGTAGCAATTTTCAAGGTTCATTAAGTTTTTGAAAGTATCACCTAGTTTTTCAATTGCAAAAGTTTGAGGGTTTTTCCTCCCCTTTGGATATCATAACAACTTAAATATAGTGGCCAGACCCAAAGATGGTTAAAGTAGATGGTGCACGACTAATCACCCACTTTAGCACCGACAGCCTTAGATCATAATCGATTTGCTCTCAAGCCACAGAGTGGAACTGTCCAGAGATACACAGGTATTTCTCTGCAGGTCCCCACATGGAAGCAGCAGCTTGTAAGGTTCAGATGATCTCTTTTCTGTTTTAATTTCAATTAAGAACTTACCACCATTAAATTCTGTATATAACTCTACCATAGGATTTGGGATTCTTCTTTGGCATTTGACAGCACATTTTATTTTTATTTTTAATTTTTGTTTAATGTTGATTTATTCTTGAGAGACAGAGACAGAGACAGGGTCCTGCAAGCAGGGTAGGGGCAGAGAGAGAGGGAGACACAGACTCTGAAGCAGGCTTCAGGCTCCAAGCTATTAGCCCAGAGCCGGATGTGGGGCTTGAACTCATGAACCACAAGATCATGACCTGAGCCGAAGTCAGACACTCAACCGACTGAGCCCTGGAGCCTGCTTCAGATGCTCTGTGTGTGTGTGTGTGTGTGTGTGTGTGTGTGTGTGTGTGTGTCTGCCCCTCCTTTGCTCATGCGCGTTTTCGCTCTCAAAAATAAACATTAAAAATTTTTTTTAAAAAAGCAAATTTCCACATTTCTCTGAGATTATTACTGCTCTGAACTTTAGAAGAAATCTCATTTGGATTTATAGGCCTCTCTACCCCGACACACACACGCTTTCTTTTTCTCCCCGTATTCTTCTAAAAATGCAAAATACCTTTGTTAAAAAAGAAGCTATTCCTCAAGTTAATGAGATCATTCTGAACAAAAATGATCGCGACTCTTATTTTCCCCTTTCTATGAATACGACCCAAGAGACTACATCTACAAATAGGACAGATGTGGTACATGGCCCTCATCTCTCACACCCCTCACCCCTCAGCACGCATTCAGAGGACCAAAACAGTCACACTCCACCTACAAAGGACATCGGTATGAACACAGTTGTTTTAATGATATTTGGCTTCTGGGACATAAAAACAAAGAAACCAACCCCAAATAAAAAAAATATAAAGAATATGTTTAGGCCAGTTCATCTTTTCCTATCAACTATTTTATTTATTTATTTTTTTAACGTTTATTTATTTTTGAGACAGAGAGAGACAGAGCATGAATGGGGGAGGGTCAGAGAGAGAGGGAGACAGAATCCGAAACAGGCTCCAGGCTTTGAGCAGTCGGCACAAGCCCGACGCGGGGCTCGAACTCACGGACCACGAGATCGTGACCTGAGCCGAAGTCGGACGCTTAACCGACTGAGCCACCCAGGCGCCCTCCTATCAACTATTTTAAAAAAAGCTTTTCTTTTTTAAAAGTTTAAATGCCTAAATTTCTTTGAACTGCTCTCCACAGACAAGTACGATGAAAACTCTTTTCTGAAGCGTTCAGGCCTCTCAAGTTTGCTGGGCACACAATCCCTTTTGTGTCTCCCCTAGGCAACCGAGGACCTGGCAGAGTGGGCAGACAAGGACCCAGGATGGGGGCCTTTACAGGCACCGCAGTCACCAAGCCCCAGCCTGACCCTTTGCAGATGCAGCTTCCTCTTCCTCCCTCCCAATGCCTGCTCACCCTGAGGGGATGTGCCATCAATAATTCAGGATCAGCTGAAGGAGCAGGCTCTGATCAATACGGAAAATGGCAAAACTGACAGCAGGTTCCAGAGGACTGACTGGGTGTTATATTAATATCTGACTTAACTACCTCAGAAAATTTAATTTTTCATAGACCAAACACCTAAAATTAACCTTTTAACCTCAGGTTTATAAAGGATCTTTCCCAAAAGAACAAAAAGTATTTAAGAAGCACTTTTAATAAAAGCAGGAGGCTAAAATGAGTATTTTAGTACCTAGGAGATTTGCTATGATCGCACAGAAAAACAGAATTAGAACTTAGTTTACCTCCCACCTACCTAAAAATTCTTAAATATTCTTCGCACCTTTAATGATTATTCTCAAGATCGCATTATAGGGGCTTTAAAACATACTTTCATTTTTCAACTGCCGATTCCCCATATTCAAGAAAAGGAATTTCAAGTATTCTGCACCGGATTTCTCCTTTCTAGCATTTCCCCTTGTCCATAAAGAGCAAAACAAGCAAACTGCATCAGAGTCGCTGATGATGAAACATATTTGTTAAACAAAAATGATAAATTCTGATTTTCTGATTACCTATCTATGTCTTTAAATTCAAAATTCTTGTTAGGTGTTGATGTTGCATAGAAAATCTGAAATGGCTAACAATGGTGAGTTGTAGAAGACCTTCATGATAGGTTTATTTCCCCAGTTCTGTTTTATTCAAGCTGATGTTCCACGGAATTTGAATTTTTCCGCATACCCTGAGGGGTGAAGCAGCCCAGAATCTTGCTAGAAAGTAAGGAGTGGCTGATCAAGGCTTTTAGGACAATCCTCATAAAGATAGGGGAGAGTCAGCTTTAATTCTTTGTTCAGTGAAGTACCTCTCCCCCTCATTAAGCCCTGAGACCCTTTCCATTACTTACTGGTTGATCAGAAGACAAATAAACATAAGAATGGATAAATCATTCTTTAATTACATACAAATAATATCTAAAGCCAACATCTCTTTGAAACGGAAGAACGAAGAATGCACGTACATACAAAATAGGAAGACATGCCAGCCATGGCCAATGAGGCACAAATATGGGATTCTTCCTGAAATGCTTGCAAGCATTACCTGTAAACAGGTAAGAGGGTGGGCTCTGGAGACTGGGAGCAGGGGATTCAACTTCAGCTCCACTGCTCTGACATGTATCATTCTGGGAAAGAAAATTTGCTCTTAGCCTCAGTTTCCCCATCTGGAAAATTATCAAAGGCACTCATCTTGTCCAACTGTTCTGTGAGACTAAGGAAGAATGTAGCTCATGCAAAAGACTTAACACATTGTCTAGCAGACAATGCATCTCAATAAATGGTATTTGTCCTTATGAGTGCTAGTGCTGGGAGCAGCTGCCCAGCAGAGAACCGAGTGGTGATGACCAGAATCCATGCACGCCCATCACCTTCACCGAACAGGTGTTCCACGGACGGTCATTTCCCTGTTAACCAAAGCTTATGCTTTTAAGCATCTTTTTTTTTTTTTTTTTTTTATTCCAACCACTTGGAAGAAAATGCTTTTTAAATGCACATCATGGTGCCTGGTTTAACAGGGTGGAGAGCCCTTCCTTGGTAATTCAGCGCCATGTTTAAGACCAACAGTTACTGTCCTGTGTCACTTATGACAGTATAGAGGGGCTTCCAGGGTCCACGTGAGAAGCCTTCAGGTGGCCCATCCATTCAACTGCCGGGCTCGTCCTGAAGCTGGTGACTTTTCTGGAAAACGAAATCTTGAACCTTTGTTTGGGAGAAAAACTAAATTCTCCCAGGGCCACAAGTAGCTAATACGCCAGGGAACAGTCACTTGAACCCCAGGGTGTCTGGCTTGGGAATCAGTGCTCCTCCCACATTCCACACTGTCCTCAGTGGTTTCCCCGTTCAGGCTACAGCACTGGGAACTCTGCAAAGAGCTATCCGGATTTAAATTCCACTTGACTAAATGTTTGACAAGGTCACAGGACACAGCTACAAGAAAAAAAAAAAGCTATATTAAAATGAAGACAAATGATCATTCCTCCAATTTTGTCTTCTTTGGGTTGATATTCAAAGGAATTTGAATTTCTTATGCATACCTTGACTGGAGGGGGGAATGTGATATACCACATAAACACATGGTTTTTCATGGTTATATAATGGCCCTCCATTAAGCGTCCGGAAAGCCTGCTGTCTATTGGAGAGAAGCTGAGCAGGTGGGACATTTCTGTACTTCCTCGCTGTCGCTGTCTGTCCTCAGTCCTCCTTCACAGTTGTGGTGGCTAAGAGCAGCACAATGGCTTATGCTTATCAAACACGTCCAGCAAGCCAGGAACTGTGATGAGTCCTCTACACTGCCTTCCTGAATGTCCTCAGAATTTACGAAGCGAACGATTAACATGCCAATATAAATACATGCTTTTAGAAATCCTCATTTAAATTTACTAAACCATCCAGAATATCTGAACCAATGTAAGAACACTGAAAATCTACATTTATGATTAGTAGTTTTATCTCCTGGATTCAAAGGCAAAGAATACCCTACCAGTTCCTGTTTAAATCCTGGTTACTGAGCTGTGCATCCCGTAGAGGCACCACTCAGAGCGACGCAGTAGAGGACTTATTTGGGAACAAAGTCAAGTTTCTTGTAAAGAAGAAAAATTACACTTATGTCTGGTTTTTTTTCTCTTTTTCAAAGTTTTCTTTTTAAATTACTCTCTCATTATGAATTTACCTTTAAGCAAGAAAGAAATGCTTAAAGTCAGTAGTCGCCAATGACCAGACACTGCCACCGTGAAATCTAAGCGCAACGGTATTCTTCTTCCTTCTTGCCTTAAGTCCCAGAAGGACAGGGCTTGCTCTCTTAATACTAAAACTGATTTTACTCCACCTTCCATCAGTGCTGGCAGGCCCAGGTCTTAGTGGGCAAGCAGGAGAAGCCTGTTCTCAGAAGACAGTCTTGTAAGTATACTGTTCTTTTCTGAACATCTACAAACGCAAACTGGTCAGAACATCAGAGTGAACTGAAAGCAAAGACCAAGGACGGGGCTTAAAGACTGTAGTTCTAACCTTTGGGAGCTTCTCATGGAGACAAACACAAGGACAGGAAGTTCCATACAAGTCACACTGTTTGCACCCAGCCTCTGGTAGTTGAGGGAGACCCAGCGGAAACCTTTGAGAAGAAACCACTGCCCTCACAAAGTCCAAGAAAGTCTTGCTACCATGTGTTAGCAGGGCAAGAAGTCAGCCTGGACCGTAGTGTGCTTTTTAAAGGAAATATAACTGTGGTACATTTAATACACACACACACACACACACACACACACACACACACACACACACCCTTAACCAGACTGACAGTGTAGAGGGACTTGGGAACTACTTAAACAATAGGGACCGTTTCTAAGTCACATATTATTGCATGAAATATATCCTCCTAAAAGGCTTAAAAATAGTTGCCTTCCTAAGCATGTTTAAATGGTCTAATCAGTCTTGGTTATATAATGACACTCCAAGTAAGATTCCCTTTATATTTTCGGGGAAGAAAAAAAGCCAACACAGTCATATATGAATCGTCATATAGGTCAAATTAGTAAAGTCTAAATATTCCCAAAATGTTGCATATTTCTGATTGGGACTCCATAAGAACTCCCCTGGCCACTCTACCTCTCCAATTTGCCCTGGGCCCACCCGCCCCCCGCCCCCCAGCTGATAAGTCAGTAAACATCATTTATCTACATGTCTGGAGGAACGCCCAGCTCTTCAACTCCACAGAAGGGCACTGGATGAAGATATTGGAAATGCGATTTAATGCAGAAAAGGGAACTTTCCCAAAGCGTTTACACTTTCCAGTCAGGCATTTTCTTCCTCACAGAGCGGCAGCATGGTTAACAAACTGCTTCCAGAAGCTCCTAGAAAGATTTATAACTTCAGCAGGAAAAAAAGCTGCAGATTTTCTTTTCCACCGCCTGACTGTACTTATAAGCTACTTACTGCAGCCCAGCAAGGTTCTCCCTGCCTGATCGACAGGCTCTCGGCACAGCTGATAAGTGGGGATACACCCCCCCCCAAGAGTATTACTGAGGATTTGGGAGGCTGCTACTGCTGTATCCTGGGTGCTTCCGAGGGCGGTCCTGGGGACTACACCGTTTCCCCTCAGATGCAGCAAAATTCCAAGATGCAACCAGCTTTGAAATTCTAACCGAGCACCTCTCAATTCAATTTCTTCTCTAAGTAATACTGAAGAGGAAGCAATGTATTTTTGGTAGTTGAAGCTCATTTTTATGTTTGCAATAGTGTCAGTTTGATTGACCCATTATTATTAAACGACAGTTTTTAATGAAACTCCATTTCACCATAACCTCCAAAATACTACAGCTGAAATTGATTAATTATACCCAAGAATAAAGTAATAACAGACTTCCCTGTTTCAAATACATAATGGGAAGCTGTTTTATTCTTCTAATTATATAAGAATGGACAGAGTAATATGCCCTCTCTATCAACAAATTTCGAGAATCTGCTTTTATCTTTTTCTTTTCTCAAGTCAGTCATTGTTAATGGCAGGAGAATATCATGATTTAATTAGCTGACACTGGCTGGCAATCTATCCACTTGCTTTTAATTGGAACCATCGCATCGAACCATCCATAAAGGCAGGCTCTGCATAACTAATAACCTTCATAAATAAGACCTTTGGAAATCTCATGAAGATACAAAACATTTAGACTTAGTCACTATGTTCCCACTTCACTAACAACCAGGGACACGGAATGTAGCCCGCTGTCTACATACACAGCAAATTCTGAAATCATGAAGCAGGTGCCCTGGGTAGCACAAAACTGCCAAAAAGTCAACTTGGCCTCTACTTCACGTAAGCATCACTTACTGACGTCGAGTGATTCAGAGATGAGGCTCTGTCTGTGAGTGCCATGGAAAGCACCGCAGGAGATAGTCTTTCACTAACATATCAAACACAATTAAAGGGGAATAACTGCTTCTTGAAAACATGATGGGGGGGGCACCTGAGGGGCTCATTCAGTTAAGCATCCAACTCTTGATTTCACAGCTCAAGTCACGATCTCACGGTTCGTGAGACTGAGCCCTGCATCGGGCTCTAAGCCTGCTGGGGATTCTCTCTCTCCACCCCCTCCTGTCTCTGCCCCTCCCCCCCTCAAAAATAAATAAACATTTTTAAAAAACACGATGGGAAATGTACTTACAACCACTTGTCATTCTCAGAGCCTTAAGATAAAAATATATACTGAATCTTCCTGAAAATAGTTTGTAGTCTCTAAAACCCAGTTATTATTCTGGAAACAGGAATTAGGAAAGCATGGGTGTGTGGTGTTGTGTGAGGAAGCAGGACTCCTGAAAACTGTACAAGTCTCCTCTATTCAGAAACAAAGGCCCGTGGAACTGAAAATTGTAAAGTAACTTTTAGGAAGGCTTATTCCTTCCTTACAATGTTAAGCTCCTTGGGATTAGATTTTCCTAAACAGAAATAACAAAATAATTATTTAAACTATGACTCCATTCTCAATTCACAAGTCAATCTCCATCCATGCACAACTTTATAGGAACTAGACTAGTCAAAGTGGAGTTACCCTAGGCAGCTGGTTCTTTCAGCTTTAGAGGATACCGATATTATGGTGGTTTCACTGAGAAAGCGCCAGCAGCCTGGGCTCTCCGGCTGCAGTGCTAATTATCAGTGTGCACACTGGAATGAACACGGGCTTGAGAATCAGATCTGAGCTTCCATCCGAGCTCCGCCACTGTACCTACAATGTGACCTTGACCAAGTTCATTACCTTTTCTGAGCTAGCAGTTCTTGTTTGTACAATGAAAGCATGATATTAACACCTAACTAGCAAGGGTGTCTTGAAAATTAGTTACAAAGTATATAAAGTGCTTAGCTGCTCAATAAATAGCAACTTTTATTCTCCTAATGATTACACATTAATTTTGGCTAATAATACTCACTGAGTTGTCAGGATCAAATTAAATAATTTCAGGCAAGTGCTTGGACAATTAAAGGCACCGTAGGCATCTCAGTTTCACTGGATCAAAGAAAACTTTTAAAGTGCACTTTATGCCCTTCATTTGTTTGGACCATCAAAGTGTGGTTATCACATAAGTACTATATTCTCTCCCAACATTCCTACCTTCAAGGAACCCACAAGCTAACACACACACACAGGCTCTGGAGTTGGATGACTAGTGTTCACTTCAAGCTCGCTCACCTCCTAGCTGTGTCGCCTTGAGTAAGCAGCTTAGCCTCCTGGGAGCCTTGACTTTCTCATCCAAAAAAGCAGGTGATAATAACAGTACTCACGTCACAGGCAAGATGAGGATTAAATGACACAACTCATGTAGATTTCTTAGCACAAGGCCTGGCACTAGTAAGCAGCCAGTGTGATGGCTGCTATCAGTAATCAGTAAACAAGTCAAGATCATTTCTGCTGCAGAAGGAACTGAGGCTTCGGTCAAAGGGGCTTGCTGCTGCCAACCAGGAGAGAGGCAGGAATCCTACCCCAGGTCTGTCTGACTTCAAAGCTCAAGCTCAACTCTCACGCTAGTGAACCGCTCTTAAGCAGGTTCAATCTTTGTTTTTTTTTTTCCCCCCCTCAATAACTTCTGTTTACTATTTTCCAAAAACACATACAGGAGAGAAAAACATACTTTTAAAATGGTATAAGGAAACAGAAGAACTCCCTAGCCCACAGGCATGGCATCTCCCACAAGCAGCCCTCCCACCAGAACGGTTCCTTTGGTACAACAGATGAACCAGCACAGGCACATCATTACCCAAATCCACAGTTTATGGTGCACTCTTGGTGTTGCACGTTCTGAGTTTGGGCAAATGTATACTTACACATACCCATCATTACGGTGTCACACAGAGTGTGTCCGCTGTCCTAAAAGTCCTCGATGCTATGCCTTTTCATCCTTCCCCAGTGTCCTCCAGCCTCCGGCAGCCACTGGTACGTTTACTGCCTTCAGAGTTTTGCCTTTTCCAGAATGTCATAGAGTTGGAATCATGCAGGACTCAGCCTTTTCAGATTTGCTCCTTAGTATTTTTTTTTAATTTTTTTTTAACGTTTATTTATTTTTGAGACAGAGAGAGACACAGCATGAACGGGGGAGGGGCAGAGAGAGAGGGAGACACAGAATCGGAAGCAGGCTCCAGGCTCTGAGCCATCAGCCCAGAGCCCGACGCGGGGCTCGAACTCACGGACCGCGAGATCGTGACCTGAGCTGAAGTCGGACGCTCAACCGACTGAGCCACCCAGGCGCCCCGTTTGCTCCTTAGTATTAAGTGAACTTCGTAATATGTATCTATGGCTCTTTCGAGTCTTTTCTTGGCTTTTCTTAGCTCCTTTATTTTTAATGCTGAATAATATTTCATTATAGGATGCACCCCAGTGTTTTATCCATTCAATTACAGAAAGCATCTTGATTCCTTCATGATTTGGCAATTATGAATAAAGCTGCTTATAAATATCCATGTGCAGATTTTTGAAAACATCAATTTTCAGCTCCTTCAGGTAAATTCCAAGAAGTACGTCCATCATTATTTACTAATAAATACTTGAGTATTTGCAATGTCCTAATCAAAGTGCTAGTTGTGGAAGATATAATAACCAACAGGGTCGAGGGTACCCCTGGCCTCAGGGAACTTCTGTGTCTGGAAGAAACAGACAAGAGAAAGGACAGTACAAGATGGTGTGCCACCTGATGGCATGTGATCTGACAGGAAAAATACCCAGGGCCGAGGGGGCACCATGTGGGAGGAACAGGGACATGAATAAACAGAACATGTTAGAAGACAAGAATACAGGTAATAAAACTGCTGATAGACATTACCTCACACTCGACCCTTTCCCTAAAATCAAAATTTCCAGAGACATCCAGCAGCTCAGGACATTTGAGTGTCAAGGATTTGAACACCAAAAAGAAGGAAAATGCTTCTGGACTGAATTCAGCAGGGCAGGCACACGCAGGGTGACATCACGGGTCCAAGAAAGAGCCCCCTGTGCAAACGAACCTTTGTCTTCCCACCAATGCCAACCTTTTTAAACGAGGGGCAAAACTCCTTCCACAACCAAAGAGGAGACTTTAAAAGCAAACGGTTTTCTTAGGACCGACCGCACGTGGATCTGAGGAGCAGTAAGGCATGAATGACGGAAAGGAGACCCTTCCTGCAGGTGGGCTTTGAGGAGGACAAAATAAGCAGGACTGGAAAGGAAGCAGAGAGAACAGATTGGAGATAAACTGGGAAGGAACCTAAACAATGGAGCCTATATGCGGTGCTGTCCACAGCCAGGTACATAGAACTGACCTGTAATCAGCAAGCAGAAAAACGCGTTCCGAGAGAGGGGAGAGGCGGATGGCAGAGGAAAGAGAAAGCAGCGGCTTGACATTTCCAGCATTCCCCAAACCGCTCCTAATCCAGGGAAGGCTAACGGCGTTGTCCACCGAATCGCTGAAGCAAACTGACAAAGACCCACCGGTGGCCCTGTGTGGTTTCTGGAGTGAGACTCGGGCCGTTACTTGTTAATTTGCACAGGGGGATGACAGTGCTTGACAGAGGACAATCTGTTCAAGAATAATGAGATTCTTCCTGTGCCTTCCTGGCAAGAAGCACCCAATGTATTTACAGTATCTCATTTTGCTTCCAGCCGCATCCATATGTTCCCCGATCAGGTTAAAGTGGGAGATACACGGCACATTCTTCACTGTAAACAAACTGCCTCGGCAAACCCTAAGGGAAAGGAGGGGATTTGGCTGTCTTAATTTCCCAGGCCTAGGAAAGGCTTGCCTTCAGGAACAGCAGCAGCTCCGATGATTTATTGCTAGAGAAAGGCCATACCTCAGAGGGTTCGTGGCATGAGCCGCAGGTACACCCCAGGAGCGGCCCTCATTTAGTGTGAGACAGGAGAGCTGGAAAAGAGCCTGGTGAAGAATATGACTTTATTCCACGCTGAAAGCAATGTGAACGAGGACGTGCTCTGTGGCTATAATTCCACACAATGCTTTAGAGACCAAGACTGAAGGGTGGAGGAAAGACGGAAGGAGAAGAAGAGAAGAAAAATCTTACAGGTAGAGAGCACTTGCCAGTCAACAAGCACAGTGCTGGGCACCATCTCAAAGAAAAGGTTACTTGGTGACATCCGAAATTAAAGCACAATTCTCATTCCTAGCCACCCTCCCCGCCCCCACCAACAACCTGCTGGGATCAGCCCTTTACCTGTGTAACAAGGTAACAATGCATCTGTCACAAGCCTGCCACATGAATGACAGTGGGGCACAGTTCCTGCACCACCTGATCACCCAAGGGCATGTGAAGGACTGGTCTGGGGCTCTCGGGTGGGGAGCAAGGGAACCTGACACCTCAGGGAGAGTCCTAGGACAAATGCACTGGGTTTAGCAATGTGGTACCTTGGCAGGGAGTCTGAGTACAGTGCTGGGGACCAAGGGGTCATGAAAAAAAATGGGAGGAGCCAAGAAGTAAAACCAAGGAGAGAGACACTTCCTTTCAGAAGCTTCTGTAAAGGGGACTGGGTGGCTCAGTCCATTAAGACTCCAACTTCAGCTCAGGTCATGATCTCACAGACTGTGAGTTCGAACTCAGCGTCGGGCTCTGTGCTGACAGTTCGGAGCCTGGAGCCTGCTTCGGATTCTGTGTGTGTGTCTCTCTCTCTGCCCCTCCCCTGCTTGTGCTGTCCCTCTGTCTCTCTAAAAAACAAATAAACATTAAAAAATTAAAAAAAAAAAAAAAGCTTCTGTAAAGAGAATTGGACAAATGAGGCACTAGCCAGTCAGTCAAGGGTGTCGGGTTAAAAGGGGTATGGAAAATAAGCAGTGCCTGATTTAAAAGGATCTCCTGCTGCATTCTGATTAAATGATAAAAACACTTAGCACTAAAATGAACCCAGGAGATCTGAATTCCAGCCCTTATTTTCTGTATGAAGAATCAGACTCAGAGGTTAAGGGACTTCTTGCCCAAACCACAGAGCTAATGAAGAGCAGGACTAGATTCTGAATTCAGGAGTCCGTCAACATCACGAAGCCTCTAATCCGTCCGACACCACCCCTTGCCTGGTCTCTCCCTTCACTGCGACCGGTACCCAATTTTACTTGTGGTTCTGCTTTCACTAAGATATTTCAAAAGACCTTAAGATGAGGTATCAGATTAACCAGAAGTGATTTTTTTTCCTTTCAGAAGGGAAATTTTAACTATCTTCACCAACAAAGGGATTAAGTCTGTTCTGTGACAGAACTGCATTAAAAATAATGAGGCAGATAAAGAAAAGCTTTTTTTATTTTAATGAATTCAAAAGCTGGAAGCATTATTGAGATGAACAATGTGTTCACTGCCCTAATCCAATATAATCATGTTTAAAAAATTATTCTGTTTAGGAATTTTCTGCTGTATCAGACAAAATCCAAAATGTGCCAAGTAGAATATTAAAATTAACTTCAAATCTTGAGTGCCTTTCAGATAGAGACCAATATTCTAAAGACCATCTTTTGAAAGTACCTCATATAAGACATGAAGTTTTGTGATATACAAAGATGTCTTTCTGCCTAAAATTTAACCTGAAGATTTCTCTGTCTACCATTTAACCCACATCCTAAAGAAATTCATGATTCTACACATTTTTTTTAAGTTCACTCTATGCCCCGGGGCACCTGGGTGGCTCAGTTGGTTAAGTGTCCAATTCCTGATCTCAGCTCAGGTCATGATCTCACCATTTGAGAGTTCAAGCCCCATGTCAGGCTGTGCATTGATAGTGCAGAGCCTGCTTGGGATTCTCTCTCTTTCCCGCCTTCTCTGCCCCTCTCAAAATGAATGAATGAGTGAATGAATGAATGAGTGAATGATAAAAAAAAACTCTGAAAAGGACGTTCTCTGCCCAACGTGGGGCTCAAACTCACAACCCCAAGATCAAGAGTCACATGCTCTACTGACTGAGCCAGCCAGGTGCCCCAACACAGTTTTTAAAATTCTGAATCAATCATTTACTTCTGTGTATAAGGAAACCCAGTTAACCTGTTATTTTTCATCTGCAGCTATAGAAAAAGAAATTTCATTTCTGACTCATCTCACTGGGGTTGATTCTAGAGAAGAAAATACAATAGCAACTTTGGCATGAACCTACATTTGCGACACAAATGTTTGAATCTTTCAACTCTTCTTCAGAAGAAAACATCATTATCTGTTCTTCCCCATATAATTTGAATGCAAAGAAAAAAACATTACCCAAAGAAAACATAACATACAGAACACCCATAATAACATTTCTTTCTTTCTCAAAATAGATCACATTTCCTAGCTATTACATTCTCATCATCCTGCTACCACCTTGACACATTAGGCTTAGATATTCGTATTCCTGTAACTGTGGCAGCAAAAAACTACCATGGGGAAGCGAAGTTAATTGCATTTCACTCATTCACTCATTTTGTGTTTCTTACTATGGCTCACTCACACTGAACACATTATTCAACAACAAAAATAAGCCGCCGATGTCAGGTTCAACTTTAATTTCAACAAGAGCACAGCAGTAGTAGGGTGCCTAGGTGGCTCAGTCAGCTGAGTGTCCAGTTTCCACTCAGGTCATGATGTTGCAGTTCACGAGTTTGAGCCCCAACATCGGGCTCACTGCGATCAGCACAAAGCCAGCTTCAGACCTTCTGTCCCCCGCCTCCCCCTCCCCAGCTCATGCTCTTTCTCTCACAGAAAGAAAGAAAGAAAGAAAGAAAGAAAGAAAGAAAGAAAGAAAGAAAGAAAATAAAGAAGAGAGAAAGTAAGCAAGCAAGCATAGCAGTGATTACAATTAAAGTTGGAGGAAGAGTTCAATTCCTCTCTTCCTACAGATTTGTGACTAAATCCACTTATTCCAAATTACTCCAAAATCTTGTCCCAGCTATCAACAAATGATGATGCCATGTTCAACAAACCCCAAAATCTCACTAAAACTCTAGTCTAGAATACAGAACATTAATCATGTAAAATCTTTTATACCCCAAATTTGTCACAGAAGAATAGAGCATAAATTTCAAAATTAATATAAATATTAAATGAATGAATGAATTGGTAATTAAGCCTTTTGTAATCAGGGGTCAACTACCTGATTTATCATTTTCTAGACTCTCCCGTTATTATCTTACTGTCTGTAGTCTGTTAATGCTGTTGTTCTGAGTTTTCATAGGAATAAGGGAAAGAAAGCATCCCTATCCTCTAAGGTCTAGTTTTACATCTACCGGTTAACATGATTTATTACTATATTGATAACTCTAGACATACTAATGTTTCTGTCTGCATAAAGCATAAGAGTAACCCATGTGGACAAAGTAAGACCCCAACCAAGGATTTTTCCTCTGCAGCAATGGAGGGCCAAACCAAGTAGCTTGTCTAAGGAAAAAGAAAGCCTAACCCAACCAACAAAGGCAGCAGAGGTGGTGACACAGGGAAGAGACCACAGGGAGACAGAACCAAAAGAATACTGTCCATGTTACCCTGGTTATGCCCCAGTGGCTATTTCCCTGTCTAGAGCTCTGCCCCACAATCAAGATTTTGAAAGTAATGCCTCCAGTTTACCATCCTGAAAGGTACTAGAAGAATCAGGCTCATTTAGAAGCATGGCTCCAGGTTGAAATGATACTCTACAGAAGTCTCGTTATTATTTGAGGGGAAAAAGTCCTTTAACCTCCCACTTCTTATATGTCATTATGTCCTCCTCCTACAGGATATAATTTCTATTAGGTAGTCAGTCTTGGTAATATAGCAGAAAAAGTACAGGATTTAAGCCCAAGCAGTTTAAAATCCTGGCTCTGTTACTTCTTCTTTTTCTGTTTTTTTTTTTTAATTTATTTACTTTTGAGAGAGAGCGCGCACACATGAGCGAGCAGGGGAGGGGCAAAGAGAGAGGAAGAGAGAGAATCCCAAGCAGGCTCCTCACTGTCACCAAGCACCCCTCTGTTACTTCTTAAATATAGTGCAGTGAATAAGTAACTTTAATTTCTGACCTTCAGTTTTCCCACTTGTGAAATGCAGGTAATAAACCTGCCTCAAAAGGCTACTCAAAGAATGAAAAGTATGACTTGAAAGGAACCCAGCCTAGAGCCTAGCACTGAGTAGACACTCAATAATTATTTCTTCATCTTTCCCCCATAATCCCCATCCCACCAGCAGATGGGTGCAAACACCACTTAATTAGATAAACACTTGGTTAGTTAAGAAAAATTTTCTTTGGTGCACCTGGGTGGCTCAGTCTGTTGAGCATCTGACTCTTGATTTCGGCTCAGGTTATGATCTCAGTTTGTGGGTTCGAGCTCCACACTGCTAGTGTGGAACCTGCTTGGGATTCTCCCCTCCCCAGCCCCCCCCCCCCCCCCCCCCCCCGCCTCAAAATATATAAAAAGAGAGAGAGAGAAAAATTTTCTTTATGGTCCATTTCAACCCTGAAGGTATATTCGTCACTACATAGAGGTATTTTAAGCACCTGCATTGTGTATACCCAGACACTAAGACACATTTAGGCAAGTTTGGTATTCCAGGAGACCTGCCCTCCAACGATTTTTATGTGGGAGGAACAGAGAACCTTCTGGAGGAAATAGACATCCTGAGGGACAAAGTAGATGCTTGTCAAGGGACAAAGCAGGAATAAAGAGAAGAGGTAAGTTTCCAGCAGGCCACCCCGACCCCCAGGTCTGAGGTTGGCATCCTTGGGTAGAGTTGGGGGAATAACGATAAGTGGGGGAACAACGATACTAAAATCGCAGTTTCTGGGAGCACAAGGCAGCACTACATCCTGTGGAGCCTATGACTCACCGCAGGTGAAGGATGAGCCTATGGGATGCTGGAGCAGGAGGCAAGACAGTGAGCCTGGACAAGAGACAGAAGCTCCCAGCAGGTAGCCCACAGCCTGGAAAGAGAAAAGGCAGCTGCGGACCTTATACCCGGAGAACAGGAGTGACGATGCTGGAGAAATGGGAAGAAGGGAGGTCTGTGAACACACCGGAGGCAATGGTTGTATACTCCATGGGCCGGCCACAACCCACCTGGAGGAAATAACAATCGGATGTGGGAAGACAGGGCATGACAAGAACCATCTTGTTACTGTTTTCATCCTAAACGAGTGTAACCTAAATGAGTGTAACTGCAAGAATTCTGTGCCTTTAGACTAACGTCACCTCAGAGTAGATGCTTATAAGAGGGAAGGGGAAAGGAATCAATATTAATATTTTCTGTGCACTTACTATGTTTTAGGCAATGAGTAAGGCTCTCATTTCATGTTTGCAATCTCATTCTGAAGAAAAGATTAACGGGGCGCCTGGGTGGCGCAGTCGTTTAAGCGTCCGACTTCAGCCAGGTCACGATCTCGCGGTCCGTGAGTTCGAGCCCTGCGTCGGGCTCTGGGCTGATGGCTCAGAGCCTGGAGCCTGCTTCCGATTCTGTGTCTCCCTCTCTCTCTGCCCCTCCCCCGTTCATGCTCTGTCTCTCTCTGTCCCAAAAATAAATAAACGTTGAAAAAAAAAATTAAAAAAAAAAAAGAAAAGATTAACCATTTTATTTGATCAAATATACTTCCCTCAATAATGGCTTTTGAAGGAAAGCAGATTCAATTTTTTTTTTTATTTTAATGTTTATTTATTTTTGAGAGACAGGAAGACAGAACACAAGCAGGGGAGGGAGAGAGAGAGAGAGAGAGACACACAGAATCGGAAGCAGGTTCCAGGCTCTGGGCTGTCAGCCAGAGCCCAACGTGGGGCTTAAACTCAGGAACCGTTGAGATCGTGACCTGAGCCGAAGTCGGACGCTTCACCAACTGAGCCACCTAGGTGCCCTCAATTTTGGATCAAGCTAAATTCTTTGCGCGTATCACCAAAGACATAAATTACCCTGGAGTTCACATCAGATGTTTTTTCTGATTTATTTGGAAAACATCACTGTGTAAACCAGGAGCTCTCAAAGACCCTTTCAGAGGACATGAGAAGTCAAAATTATTTTTGTAGTAGTGCAAAAATATTATCTGCCCTTTTCACTCTCATCATCTCATGAGTGGACAGAGTTTTGCAGAGGCTACACATTACATGGTATCACAAGAGACTGGATGAGCAAGCAGAGAAGAAGTAAGTTGTCATCTATTAAGCCATACATTAAAGAGATTTGTAAAACAATGCCAGTTTTTCTCACTAATTTGTTACTGTTTTTGAAAACGGTTATTTTTCATCAAAATACTTACTATTAAAGGTTAATGGATTTATTACTTTAGATCAATTACTTCAAATTTCTCAGTTTTCATTTCTAACATGGTAAAAATTGATAGATACCCCTTTAAAAATGTATCTTTGGATCCTCAATAATTCTGAAGATTATAAAAAGATCCTGAGACCAAGAAGTTCCAGACTCTGTGTATACCACAGCCCGTATTTCTCCTCCCAATGAGAACTACAGGACATCAAGAAAACGGTCTGTCTCAATCCCAAGTCACCCCGATCTTGCCTGAGATGATGTGAAATCCAATCTTCTACAAAGATCAAGGAACGTATCTCCTCTTGGCCCTTCCCAACTGAGGTGTGTTTTTTCCCAATCATGTAGGAAAGCATTTCTTAAATTAACAGGTTGTTAAAGTGGGTGGGGGGGGGCAGATTTTTGCTATTGTTTTTGGTTTTTCTTGTGTGCTGTTGTGTATTCTTGCTCTATGGATGCAATGTTTTCCTGAACCGCACCGAGAACACTAATGAAACCTGTTTCGAAGTTTTCTCCTATTTCCTCAATTGTCAGGAGTGAGTTGTTGATCCTGGCAGCTGCCAAATCTGTTCACATGTGAAGTGACTGCTTTACTCTATAACTTGGCCTATATCCTTCAGACTGATCTGCCCTCCCAACCCGTGTAAGTCACCATGCTGTGCCTCAAGTAGGCCTCCCTGTGAACAACTGGTGGATGAAGAAGTTGGCCCGTGAGTTTCCCAAAAGTGTTAATAAATTCATCACCCATCCAGTGTGCCACAGACAACGTGAAGCAGTGTTCCTGCCTCCAGTCTTTCCTCCCCAACACCTCCTCCCTTATATTCTGTCCGTGGTCCAATAACCTAGTGGAACTTGAAAAATCTTAAGTATTTACTTAGTGCTTCTTCTATGGGTAACAAAAGGGGTATAGATTGAGCAGTCAAACACCATACCCTAAAGAATACCTAATAAGGCCAGAAGTTTTTAAAGAAAATAGGACAGCTCAGGAAAAGTAAACTCACAATCATGCATTTTGGATGAAAAACCTTGCCCACCCCCTCCAGAGGCACTGTGACCTTCCTCCTATCACGTAACCACCCCCTTGCACTCAAGTCCTCTGATACTCAGTTCTCCAAGGACACCAAACCCGTGACCCCTGTCCCCGCCCCGGTTTACCTCCCTTTCCCACCCACTGGGTGGGAACCTTCTATTATCAACATCATCAACTCCCTTGCTCTTTGTATTTGTGTCCTGACTCCACGGAACTCAACAGCCGCCCACTGTGTACTTCTGTTCTAAACCAGCAAAGCACAAGTGAGCGCAGGCTCTGGACAGCCAGCTGCTTATTAACTGGAACAGTGAACAGCACAGCTAACCTTCCAGCCCCCTCTGCAAAATGGGGATAGTAATAACAGGGGCTCACTTCAGAGAGCTGGTGTGCAGACTGAGCGAGTTACGACACTAAGGTGCCTGGCACAGAGTAAGCACTTGACAAATGTTTGCTACTTTTATTTGTGTAACATCTGGCCACCAAACTCTGATGCAGAAAATCACGGAGCTCCGTGCCCATGCCGCTACACGTCTGAGGCCCAATTTATCCTTGTGACTGTGCATGACCCGGGAACCCGGTCACACGGTCCAGATTCGTCCCCTAAGTTCCCTCACCCTCCACCTCCACTCAAGCCCCAACCTCCTGTGAGGGCTCTTCTCCCTGAGCAGACGGTCTTGCTTCTGGTTTCACAGAGGAACAGAGCCAGCCGTCAACCTTCTACCCACACCCCGTGAACAACACGTTGCCCATCTTCCACCTTCTCCCCCTACTGAGAACAGACCTTCCCCCTCCTGGGGTTGCCATCGGCCTAAGTCCTATATTTCACCCTCCTGCCTTCTTTCCGGATGGTTCTCCAGCGACCACCATGTCTGCCTCCCCGTCTTCGGTCCCTTTCTCTCCCAGTGACTAGTTTCCCTCAGCCTGAAACCCGGCTCCAAGTCTTCCAATCCTGAGACAAAGTTAAAGAAACCCACCTCTAATCCCAATCATCTGTAGCTACCTTCTTTCTCCCTTCACAGCCAGGGTGACAGAAAAATTCTCTGCACTCGGTGTCTCCATTTCCCAAATACCCAACACTATATAAATACATGCTGTGACCGCGGCAGGCACTGCCACTATGCTTTGGTTTCCAGTGACCGCTCACACCCAAAGTCCACAAGAACTGAGGTTTGTGCTTTTCGCTGCTCCCCCACCTTGGATCATTCTCTCACCCACAAGCTGTGCCTTCACTACACAGCAAGTTCACTAACAGCTGAGCACTGGCCTGGTTTGGTCGCTGTACCCAAGCACGTAACACCGAGCCTGTGCTCGCTGAAGGGCTCAGTGGAAATCATCAGTCTTGGTGCTTCGGAAGCCTCCAGTGTGCAATCCACTCTGAGTCCCTCTCCACCAACAGCTGGAAAGTTAGTCAAGGACTTCGGCACAGTAAGCTATCAAGGAGCCAAGGTTCCCCATTCTGCTCCATGCTTTGCACAGGTGGAAAATCTGTTTATACAGAAGGCTTCAACCTTCAAAGCCTCGCCCCTGCACAAGAGGGTGCACGGTATACACTCCAGGGCCATGCAACTTCATCAGTGCTGTTGCAGAAGCCAGTAGCCCTCCTGGTTATCTTTCTTTTAATACAATCTCAGACCACTGTCTTCTCCACTCTTTTCTTTTAAAAATAACAGGAAAGTACTTCATATTTTATAATTACCAAAGTAGTTATGCAGAAAGATTTCCTGAACCTCAGAGCCAAAAATTTTGCAAGAAACACCATAACAAAGAAGGAGCTCTTTCTTGCTCTATTGTTTCTACATAATTAATTTACGATGACAGTGTATTAAAGAAATGAAGTTTCTACAAAATGAACACTATACTGAACCAGCTTAATGACCTTGTTTTCTTCCCTCCCAAATTCCTTCACCCTAAATGAGCCATGCATCTCATGAAGAGTCTGAAAGTAACTAGGACATCTAATAATGATAAAAATAATAATAATAGTAATTTCTGGCAATTAGTCTAGTATTACTCTAAAAGAGAAAGATTACTGCTTGATCTTTAGTTTCTTCTCCATGGCAAAGTCCAATTCTTTGAGGACATAAACTTTTCATCCCTTTCATTCCACATTGTTCTCAATTCAAAGCAGCCACCCAGTAGGAATAGTCCACTGATTAAATATATAAAATTTTGATTAAATGAATATATAAAAATTTGAGCCAGTCAACCAACTCTTCTCTATAGTAATCAAAAACTACCTTCACCATACAGAAAAAGTTAATCAACCAAATACCTTGATCAAATAATTTCTCATAAAAGCTGAAAAGGAAATACAATCATTCATTTACAAAATCGTCTCTCACATTTATTGTGCCAGATGCTGACAATATCATAGTAAGGTCCACTTCCCACCCGCCACATTTTCCAGCAGTAGTAGAGGCAGTACCCAAACTACAACGTGGCAACAACCTTATCTATCCTCAGCGATCATAGTTCTAAGGAGAAAAATGTTTTCATTAATGTTAAGATCTGGGAGGTTTGCCTTGGCCCTTAACTTCAAATACCTAATTTTATTTCTACATGCTTACCCCATGTAGACTTTCTTGTGCCTTCTCATCATTTCAAGTCGATTTAACTAATAATACCCTTTCATCAGATAGCCCTTAGTCCCAGGAATCTGAGAAATGGGTAACAAAAAAGTGAAAGGAAATAAAAAAAAAAAACATGAAAAGGATTTTATAAATCTTGCCACTGGGGAAAGGGCAGAAGACAAGCAATTCATTAGTACACAAAATTAAATTGTTCCAAGAGTTTAAACTCTAACCTTAACAAAGGAACCTGCAGAATACCATCTGCTAATACTCTAAAGCTTAAAACTGTAAGTTATGCAAGAGATGAGACCTGTTTTCCAATGAAAATATACTCTACATCACAGGTATGATGCAAGGGGAAGTCACAAAGACCCATTTCTCTGGTTCCTTCAATAAACATTACAGTGTGCCTATAAGGCACTGTGCCAAGAATTAGGGATATAAAGTCAAATAAGACCCAATCTCTGCCCAAAGGAGTTTTGAATCTAGTAGAGGAACCTAAATTAATGTTTACAGAAGGGTACTCTAAGTGTGCTCTAGAATATTTGCAAGGTGCCTTGGAGAGCAAAGAAATGGGGTGCCTGAATCAGACTAAAGAGGGAGAACCACGGAATGCTTCCCTGTAAGAGGTCACATCTGACCTGAATTTTGCATGACTAACTATCTAAAGTATTCTTTTAGCAGTGGAATGACTAATGGAGTTGAGTGGAATCAGCTATGCTTAAAAGACAAAAGGTACTTGGATAGCTGAACAGAAGATGGAGGTGGTCAGCTGACGTAGGTGACGGCACACTGATCAGATGATAGATGTGGGCGTTCATTGCACTGTTCAAATGATGGAGGTGGTCAGATGACAGAGGTGGTAGCACACTGATCAGACGATGGAGGTGGCGTTGCAATGATTGGATGATGGAGGTGGCTGGATGATGGAGGTGGCGGCGCACTGATTGACGATGGAGGTGGTCGGATGATGGAGGTGGTCGGATGACGGAGGTGGCGGCGCACTGATCGAAGAAGGAGGTGTTCGGATGATGGAGGTGTTCGGATGATGGAGGTGTTCGGATGATGGAGGTGGTCGGGTGATGGAGGTGGCTGGATGACAGAGGTGGTGGCACAAAGGGGCCTCAAATGAGTCAGGTGTCTGGTCTGGGTAACCGATTCAACGTGAGCACCAGCCATGGAGGAAGGAGTCGCAGGAGATATAAGGGCAGAGTTCGAGAGTGAAACCTCTGTCTTCCATCTGTCTGGAAAAGCAGGGGATTTTTCTTGAGGACTTCTGTCGGCAAACCTGAGGAGCCACGTGCTGTGAGACAAAGGACAGGTACGGCCCCAGGCACCACCGTAGTAAAGGGGCACAGGTGTCACAGCCCCTCCTCATGCTCCACACAGAATCACAATCTCCACTTTTCCTCGTTTGCAGCTTGAGCTTTGGCCTCATCAGCAAAATGGGCCTCAGGAAGCTCTGATTACTGAGCCGCCGTGGTCTACAGATGAGAAGACTGAGGCACAGAGATGGTAAATCACTTGCCCACAGGGACACGACAGGCACATGGCCCTCGCTTGGCACCAGTGCCCCTCACCACACGGTACTGCCTGGTTTACGCAGAAGCAATGATCCCTTTTCTTACAAACTCAAGCTTTCCAGAGACAGGCTCTCGGTCCCGACACGTGTTCTCTTCTGGCAGATCATGAAGGAAACAGATGCTGAGAGATGCTCCCTCCCCAGCTGCTCCGCTTACTCACACTTCCGCTCCGGGAAGGAGGCCTACTTTCACACGAGGATCCCTCTGCAGCCACCCCAGACGCACGTGGGCAGCCCGTCTTAAAAGACTGGCGTCTCCTCTCACCACGAGCTTGGTCTTCTTTTCAGGGGCTGGCTCCCGTTACTGCACCTGCTGCAAGCGGTTGTTGTGGTTAATCACGCAGGAGACAAGCGGGACTACATCACCTCCTAGGGAAACTGCTTGGAGAATCTGCAAACCAGGCTGTATATCATGGGGCTTCTAAAGTCTGATGTCACAGAACCGCATGCTTCTGGTCACCACACCGGGGTCTGGGCCTACAGTTCAGATGGAAGAGGAGCTTTACGAAGAAGTATGTGGCCAGTGAGATCCCAGTGCAAGGTTGAAGGGTGCAAGAAGCTGAGATGCTTACATTATTCAAGGAAAGGGACCTATTTTCCACTGGTTATGCACAGACTGAAGGGACAGTTGTACGTGCAAACCAAGAGGTAAACAGACCTCTAAATAAGTGAAGAGGCAGGGAAGCACAGGTTGCAGAATGAATTATTAAAGCCTGCACTGGTCTGTACTCGAAGGTCTGACTGATTTCTGAGCGAAGACATCCTCTCCTGAATGCTGCTACTTTACGGTAAAAATAGACTCATCATTCCCCCGACTCTCTTTCTCCATCACTGATGAAAAATGAAGTCGCTCCATTGGTTTGTAATTGATGTGCCTGACACTAAAATTTCATCCTATGTTCTGCCATCCTTTGAAATGCACAGTAAGAAGAGAAGATCGTCTTGACGTGCAAAATAGCACGTTGTGACACAAAGCCACTGAGATACATGTGAAAAAGCATTTCTACTGGAGCAGAAATGCAGTTCTGTTTGAAAGTTTACCCACATTTCAAATTTCACTTTGAGCAAATGCTTTAGGATAAATAAACAAAAATACAGGGCTTAAAAGAGGAAACTTTATTTTTTTTAGAAATAGTAAAAGCAGAGTGAGATGTAAATTTTTACCTTTGCTTTTTCTATACAAACTATTGAAAAATATGAAAAGCTAGTAGGTGCTTAGAGTTCTTAACACATTGTAATATATGTTCAATTTACTGATCTGAATTATATAAATGTACAAACAAGCACAGAATATATAAATACACGGATGTATAAACACTCCAGTACCATTAATTCCACTTCAATTTTTTTCTTTACCCAACAAACTACTGACTAAATAAAAAAAAGCTGCTTTAATTTAGATAATACATTTTCTATTTATTTGAAGAAATACTTACTGAGCACCTACTTTGAGTCAGACACTGCACGCAGAGCCACGAACAGAGCGTGACACGTGCAGTTCCAGAGGTAAAAAGACAAGGTCATTTCAGAGCATGTGAACATCGTGGTGACCAAGAAACCATGCTGTCACAGGCATGGGAAAGGCGGAGCTATTTTAGGTGGGATGGCCCAGGAAGGCCTCTTTGTGGACACCATTTTCAACGGAGTTCTGAATAATGAGGAGCTAGTCATAAAATCTTTTTTTTATATTTAAAAAATTATAGGGGAAGATATATAATAGTCAGGCTTAAATTCAGCTGCTTGCTTCAGAATATATACCAAATAAAATGGCTTAGGCTAACAGGTGGCTCTTTTTCTCCGAGAGACTCCACACTACCATGGGGGCACCCAAACTCCTCATGACCTTTCCTTTGCCTCCCGGACATCCTGCTTTCCCTCTTTCTGCTCACCCAGAGCAGTAAACAGCATTAATGAAAAATGAGAAGGGCACAAGCCCCAGCCAGCCGAGTCAGTCCTTCCATGTCAGAAAACAGTAGCTTTTCCAGAAGCCCTGACCATAAAGCCCTACTTACATCTGCTCTGAACACTGTCCCACAGCTACTATAAAGTGGCTTCAAAAGGCGCATGCTTTGAACTCGCATGGGCTTTTGCAGAACTCCCCCCCTCCAACCCCGCAATTCTGTTAGTAGGAAGAAAGCATAAATGGGTGTTGACCCGTGACAAGCGGTGTCTGCTGAAGCGTTCTAGACAGGGTGATGGCAAGTGCAAAGTCCCCGATGTGACAACCAACAGGTTTGGCTTGTAGAACAGAAGACCAGCCTGTACCCCGTGTCGGGATCACAGAGAGCACAGCCCAGAATTCGGTTAGTGAAATGAGAGCCACTGGTCTGGAGGGCTCCTTAGGTCCTACATATGGTGAACTCACTTAAATCTCCCCCACAACTCCATGGGGTGGGTGCAACCTTTATTTTACAAATAAGGAAGCAAGCGCTTAGGTTAAGTGACTTGCCCAATTGGAAAGTGAGGAGGGAGAAGAGACACAATTACAACCCAGGGTGATCTGATTCTTAAGTCCATGTTCCCAACCCTGCTCCCTTCACTTCCCTGCTTCGAGGATATGCCTCTGAATAGTGAGCTGACAGAATTCATTCTTCCAGATCCATTCCTGTCATTACCTGCTCTCCTATTCACTAACACTTAAGAGAAGTGCTTCTTTATTCTTTTAATATTTTCATTTATTTGGAAGTCTAGATAGAGGGATTTCCTTGTGATTCTTTACCTATCTAATATGCATGAGAAGGAAAAAATTCTAAAAATTGAAACTGACTATCTCTTTCTGACATTGAGGTTTAGAGGTGTGAACCTCACATTAGTGGGAAAATAAATTTCTACACGGCTGCTTTTCACACTGAGACACCTGGGGAGGAAGAAAAGAAGGCAGGAGTTTCAAAGCTCCTGCCAGTTCTTCAGTGCTGGGAAACATTAATGAGCTTCTGGATCTGCAAAGGTGGGCCCAGAGCCTAAGGATGTTTGAGAGTTAAATTGCTCTGCATAATGAAGTAAAGGTAATTGAGTTTCCTGAAGAATCAGAGAATAAAGAGGCCTTGGAAAATGGAGGAGGCAGGGAGCTCTGAAGGCATGTGGATCTCTGGCGACAGGTTCCCATGTGAGGGCAGCAGGGGAGGGCTCTGTAGCTGACCCCAGGGGGCAGGCAACGCCCAGGAGCAAGCCATCATTCTACAATCTGGGAAGATTAAAAGGGCGCAGTGAGTCTAAAAGAACCCCACGAGGGCTGGCAGAGCTCCCCCGAATTCTCCAGGCTGCAGGGGACAGGGGCAGGGCTTAGGACCCTACCCTCGCCCCCACGGGTACTGCCCTGCACGCGGAGACAAAACAACATCGGAGGAGCCCGGAGTTCCAGCACTTGCTTTAGGGAAACTCTTCCCTCCATCACTTCTCTGCACCCCACACCCAGAACCTCACAACAAAGTCACTTGCAAAGGCAAACCAGCCGCCCTGGGCACACATGGTGCCCTTCCCCTTGGCCAAAAGGTCTGTGTCCCCACACAGCCTCTGCTCGGGCCCAGTGGCTTTCTGTGTGAACTTCAAATTCCTGTGTGTATCCCAGCACTTGTGACTGGCCCCTGCCTAGAGCCCAGCCTCACCTGTGACCCTGAGCACCAGTAAGACAGAGCTACGTTCAGTGTCCTCTGTGCTCCACGCTGCCACTCTCACTGCCCGCACACAGCTGCGCTCTCTTACACGCCTCACCTACTTTCATAAAACCATCATCTAGGAGGGCTTCAAAAAGCAACTGAGGCATCATTGCCTCCAGAAGCCTCCCTGCCTCCACCTGCAATTCGGATAGGCTCCTTTCTCCCTGCCACCCCACCCCGAGGACTCCCCTTCCACACCCGGCTCAGGTGTCATCACCGAGTGATTGGTCTCCCCAACACGCATCCACAGAGCCTAGCACTGTGCCTACAGGGTAATTATTCAATAAATCCTTGACTATACTAAGTGTATGACCTAAAAGCTTTTATTATCTATTTATTATCTAAAAAGATAATAAAACCCAGATCTGCCCAAGAAGAGAATATTTGAAATGACTGTCAGGACAGAATGTGTCTTCCCACACCTTGATTTTTCCTTCAATACAGCACTATAACTCTTCTGGCCTCTATCCAAACCCTCATGTTACTCTCACCCAGTTAAGCCAACAGCAGCCTTCAAAACAAAAACAGGAACACTAATTGTGAAAAGTTCATATTCTTTCATTCAACAAATAGACATCTTGTGCTTCATCATGACGTGTGGTGCTTCACGAATGGACAAGACCGACGTTACTCGTATCCTACTAGAATTCAACCAATGAATAAACATCTAACATCATGGTAGTGATAAGTGCTCTGTGATGAAAAATGAGAGTGCAATAGTTTATTAGACCTAATCTAACCAGGGTCAGGGATGGAAGGGGGGCTTGCCAGTTACCAGTGTATACGGACTAGGGCGGGCTCCCTTTGCAAGCAGGAGTTTGCCAGCAACTGTGTGTGTGTGTGTGTGTGTGTGTGTGTGTGTGTGTGTGTGTGTTTGGGTGTGTGTGTGCACGCGCACGCACATGTTGGTTAGGGAAACATGAAAAGATGCCTATTACAAGGAGAGATAACAGCCTGCGGGCAGCCTGAAGGAGCTTGGAGAGTTTCAGGAACAGCGAAGGGGGCCGTGTGGAGGTCCTGTGAGCTCCCAGTGTGAGTGAGGGTGAATCTGGCTGGCGAAGCTAAGTTAGTTTTTCCTCGGCGAATCTGTCAGAAAACAGGCTACATGTGCGGAAGCAATGTTTCTAAGTGAAAAAGCAGCGTGATAGTGAAGCAATGCTGGGCAGAGATGACCATGGACTGAGGAAGAAGCATCTCCAAGTTGGCTAAATGAAGGAAGATTCTTACCTGGGTTATGCTAATGAGAATAAGCATAATGGGGGGAGGGGGGCTCAGGAAAGGAGCCTGTCAGAGCCTGGCACAAGGGACACTGGGAAGTGCCTCAGAGATAGCCTGGGCTGAAGCCAGACAGACAAGTAATGCTGAACACTGTCGCCAACCGATCTGAACACAACAGCCACTCAAGACACGTTAATTCTTCCTAAACAACAGAATGGCTGTGAATGCCACGGACTTATTTTAAATCCGCATCTCCTGTTTATAAGGGTCTGCGATCTTCATATTATCTTTGAATCCACGTTTACATGAGGAGCCCTTTGTTTTCAGTCATCATTACAAAGTAACTAAGCACTTCCTAACGGCTGGTGGCAGCAAAAATCTCAATCTCGAGATCAGATTTCTTACTTACGACGCCTAGCTCAGGATCACCTCAAGCTCTCACACACAATCAAGTACGAGGGTTATTCCGGGGGTGCAGAGATTCCTGGTGTGTTAGGGTTCCCAGAAAAAGCCATGAACTACACCATAT
The DNA here is from genome assembly GCF_014898765.1 of Herpailurus yagouaroundi. NCBI lineage: Eukaryota > Metazoa > Chordata > Mammalia > Carnivora > Felidae > Herpailurus > Herpailurus yagouaroundi. Next base: position 11,745,436 of record NW_024412436.1, read on the forward strand.
ACCTGCATAATAAGCAACTTAGCCTTACTACTTCAGTGCTACAATTGTCACTGTTATTGAAGACGTTCTGTTACTAGGTATGCGTGTTGTGCGAGGAAAACTTATTTTCCTTGGTAGGGTGCAAGCAGCTTACTTCATATGTATCTTAAGTGGCTTAGTGGCTAAAGTACATAATCTCTTCAGCTGTGTGCCTCAATTACATTTATTTTATTGTAGGTGCCTACTGCACAGTTAATCACCTTCATCCGTATTGTTAACCTGATCCTTGAAATATTTATACTTCCAGCACACATCGATTATTTTTTTGCCATTCTTTCATTTGAAAAGAACATTAATGGTTAGAGAAATAATGGATGCCATGTTCTTCATATCACAAATTATTGTGACTTTTATACTCAATGACTAGTTGTAACAAAAACTCAAAACCACAACTGTAAGCAACTAAAAAAGGACAATGAAAACAGAGTTCGTTCTATGGTTGCAGGCTGTTTGACATTTCCCAGCCTGCCCAGAATTTTATAAAAAGAAACGACCTTGAAAATAATTAAGCATATCAAGTGGTAAGGCTGCAGCTCACTGAAATATGACAATATGTTCATATCTTTATAATGCTGCTGAGCTTTCATGAACTAGAAAGAAGTTCCATTGCTCTTTAACCAATTTATACTTTTATTTTTATAGGCTGATACATACTCACTACAAGGCCATTCTAATCTTTGTTTCCCTGTATCCCTATGAACTTGGAAATAAAGGCAATCAGGTCTCAGCCCACTAGACTGGGAAAAAGATCAAATATTGCAAGAGGCAAAAGAGGCTGGCTTATTTTTTTTTCAGTCTGTTTAATTAGAGTGCTCTTAGTAAAACTACAAATTCAAATTAGCTGTCTCTGTTCAATGCTTATTAATTTAAATGCTCTTTAAAAGGGAACATGTAAGCATCTTAATAAATAAATTTAGCGGGGCGCCTGGGTGGCGCAGTCGGTTAAGCGTCCGACTTCAGCCAGGTCACGATCTCGCCCTTCGTGAGTTCGAGCCCCGCGTCGGGCTCTGGGCTGGTGGCTCGGAGCCTGGAGCCTGTTTCCGATTCTGTGTCTCCCTCTCTCTCTGCCCCTCCCCCGTTCATGCTCTGTCTCTCTCTGTCCCAAAAATAAATAAAAACGTTGAAAAAAAATAAATAAATAAATAAATAAATAAATTTAGCTGCAGGGCTCCTGGGTGGCTCAGTTGGTTGAGCTGGGTTGAGCATCCGACTCTCGATTTCAGCTCAGGTCATGATCTCACGATTTGTGAGATCGAGCCCCATGTCAGGCTCTGTGTTGACAGTGCAGAGATTCTCTTCAGAGGGATTCAGAGCCTACTTGGGATTCTCTCTCTCTCTCTCTCTCTCTCTCTCTCTCCCTCCCTCCCCCTCCACCGTTCTCCCTCCCCCTCTCTCTCTCAAAATAAAAAAAAACTTTAAATTTAGCTGCTGTCACTTTATAAAAGGAGTAAATGCAACTAAAACAAAAACAAAAACACAACAATCACAAGTGAGGGGATGGACAGAAAACACTTCCAAGACACCATGGGACGGACCCATGATGCCCCAACGCCCTGTTCAGTGCTGGGAAGGGCTGAAGGAAGTCCTATTCAGCCACACAGAAGGACCTCAGGACACAGGAGGACTGACAGGTCCTAGGAAAATCAGAATCTCCAAGGTGGAAACCAATCCGTCAGAGGAATAAAGAAGCAGACCCCCGGGGCGCCTGGGTGGCGCAGTCGGTTAAGCGTCCGACTTCAGCCAGGTCACAATCTCGCGGTCCGTGAGTTCGAGCCCCGTGTCGGGCTCTGGGCTGATGGCTCAGAGCCTGGAGCCTGTTTCCGATTCTGTGTCTCCCTCTCTCTCTGCCCCTCGCCCGTTCATGCTCTGTCTCTCTCTGTCCCAAAAATAAATAAACGTTGGGAAAAAAAAAAAAAAAGAAGCAGACCCCCTAGTCCAACTTCTTGGCTGGGTCTCCTCCCTCCTCCTGCCCCAGCACAGTCATACCACAAAGTTTAAATGTGTATGAAGTGTTGAGCTGATTTCTCCCAACAGGTCCCTTTGAAAAGGGCTTGAAGGAGGAGGTTGTAAAAGCAAGGCTGCTCTCAGAAGGTGATGGAATGCCCTGGAAATCTGACATTTACAAGTGCTATCCGGTCCAGCCCCAGTGAGCTGAACCCTTTACACTTCATCCTTTCCTCTTTCTGTGCCAAAAACAGGGCAGGAGGTGGGGGAGATTTCTTACAAAAGATTCTAACTTTCTACTTAGCACATGCAGGAGCAGCACTGCTGGGACTGGCATGAAATAAGAGTCCCACAGCCCTGGGGCCCCTCGGTGGCTCAGTTGATTACGCATCCAACTCGGGCTCAGGTCATGATTGCATGGCTTGTGAGTATGAGCCCCGCATCGGGCTCTGTGCTGATGGCTTGGAGCCTGGAGCCTGCTTTGGATTCTGTGTCTCCCACTCTCTCTCCCCATCCCCCGCTCACACTCTGTCTCTCCCTCTCTCAAAAATAAATAACCATTAAAAAAAATTTTTTTTCAATAAAAAAAAAATAATTTGACAACCCTGATTCCCAAGGATGTCTGCGGGGAGTGCACATGGATGGGGAAAAGTTAGTAACGGAGGAGGTCAGGCCCATAGAAGGGCTGTTCCTAAAGTCAGAATCTTAACAAATGAGCGGGGGACCCAACTGCTCATATTAAGTACCCGCAGTGTGCAGGTGCAAGGTCCTTGCAGAAACAAGACTGACAATGTCTCTGCTCACGTGAAGTTTATATTCTTGTAAACAGTGGCGAGTAGTAACAATAGAATCTTTGGGAGTGATTAGAAAAACATCTACCCACCAGTCATTCATTCACTCACAACAGACTGAAAGCATCATGCGCACCAGGCTCTGTGCTTGCTGCTGGGAATATACCATGGTAAGTAACACATCAGCAGAATCTGGGAATCAGTCACACACAGATGGTAAATGGACCTACAGGAATTAATGAGGAGACCCAGGACAAAGAAAGAGGGGAAAGGAGCCCACAAATATGGAAGGTGGTGGTGTAGGAAGAAATGTGGGAGAGTATGGTGTCACTCAAGCCAGTGTTAAGCACTTTAAGCAAAGTGTTACGAGAAGGGAGTCATCCACAGTACAGTTACAAAGTCAAATTCAAAGAGGAGTCAGCACTCGCTGGGTTTTGCAACTCTGAAGACCAGAACAGTTCTGAGTGACTTATGCACCTGAACACCAGACCACAGGCAGATGAGCCAAAGACAAGAAAGTAAAGACTAAAAGTCTGGACAGTTTCATAGTCCTAACTGTGCAAAAAGACAAGATTCAAAGATAAATAGAGAAACAGGTCAGGCAGAGGAGTTCTTATTTTTTCCTCCTCTTCCTCCATTTCTCTCTTCTTCCCTTTCTAAAATAAAACAGACTTAACCACATGTAAAGGCTGAAAAGAGAAAATAATGGAGAATAGATAACTGGTGTTAAGTGAGGTCCCTAAAAGAATAAAAAAAAATAATGGGATCTAGAAAGCAAAAGGAGACTCCCACTGAGTATTGAGGCACAGAAGGAAGAAAGATACTGCTGAAGGCAGGGCTAGGGTGGGTGGCACAAGGGGGGGGGGGCGGGCAGGAGGCTGGGGGGTATGCAGGCCTGAGGGAAGGAGCACAGCTGGGGTGGGGAGCACAGGTAAGGTGGGGAGCAGGGCTGGAGTGGGGAGCACGGGTGGGAAGCACAGGTGAGGTGGGTAGCCGGGCTGGGGTGGGGAGCAGGGCTGGGGAGCAGGAGGGAATTAAAAGTCTGAAGACTCTCTGACGTAATGACTGCAGGCCAGGAAAATTCTCAGGTAACTTTCAGTGCAAGCGAAGAGGCCCCCAGAGACCGATAACCGATATTTTGGGTTAGGTTAGTGGACAACTGGTACAAGTGGTGGTCCGGGACGGGCGCAGGTAGAACAGCTCTGATTACTAAACGTGCCTCACACAGGAATTTATAAAATTTGTCCAACTAGGCAGTGAAGAAATTCCCCGGGAGCACAGAGTCTCACACATTTTTAAGTAAATGCTTCCGCCTGTGGGAAACCCTGTCAGTGGGGACACTGCCAAATCAGCATCAAGCTCAGTAACCTAAGAGGGCTGCACGAGAGCAAATGCATGCTGGCATGCACGTCTGAACTTAACCGCTGAGGAATCCCGGCCATGAGGGCCACCCTCCAACACCCTCACCCCAGTCACGGGGCTCCAGGGGAACTGCTTCACCTCGCTGTGTCCCAAGATTTCCTTTCACTTCTTTAATTTTTTTTTTTAATTTTACATTTATTTTTGAGAGACAGAGAGAGACAGAGCACAAATGGGGGAGGGGCAGAGAGAGGGAGACCCAGAATCCGAAGCAGGCTCCAGGCTCTAAGTTGTCAGCACAGAGCCCGACGCAGGGCTCGAACTCACTAACTGTGAGATCATGACCTGATCAACCGACTGAGCCACCCAGGCACCCCTCCTTTCACTTCTGTAAAGAAAGTCCTATGTACTTTTCCTTCAGTCCTCAGGGTGCTGCAGGGATGAATGTGCATCTGTCTAAAGCTCTGGCCATCCGAGAAAGGAGCCCGCTCCGACCTGGAAGTCCCTTCCAGGCCACACGCTGGCATGGCCCCTTTGTATTCATGAAGAGAAAAGGCACAGACTGTACAGGGTTTTTCACAAGTGTGGCTCTCACCTGGCTCGTGTGTCCCTGCACGCGTGCCGGGACTTGCCCTAATCACGAGAAAGACAACACAGCGCTGCCTGAACACGCGGGGAGTCCGGCGACTCCCTGCTCGCGATTCGCTGGGTGAGAAGGCCTATTATCCTTCTGCTCACCCAGAACGTAAGCCCTTTATTTACCCAGTGTCTGCTCAATCAGCACAGAGCCTTCGTGTTCTGTCCCCTCTGCTCTGTTGACTCTTGGATCCAGCAGGGTGCTGGAGTCTAGGAACCACGTCACCCACGGCACCCCGTCCACGTTACGTACTCAGCATAATGTTAGCTGCTGCTGGTGCTTGCCGGACAGCTACCTGCCCGCGGAATGCCACTTCTGTGTTTGGATGGAGTGAGTGCCATCACTTGTAAACACTCTATTCTAGCAGCTAATGGAGCACCTGGCACAGAAAAGAACGATTATGAAGTTGCTCATTGTACCACATCTGTCTTTCTCCATCATACATGTATCTGGTAAGCATAGGTGCTTAATGAGATTTTCTCTGATCACTAAGCCATGGTTGTCTGCTACTCTTAAAATTTGGGATACTATAATATTATAAATTAAAATATCGTAATACTTTCTCAGAAAGTATAGAAATAGCTTATGGACTGATGGGAGTGTGGGGTTACATGAATATCAATACTCAAATATCATCAAATTATATCTAAATATACACATTTTATTGTCTGTAAATTATAATTCAATTTAAAAAGGAGATTAGAGTGAAAAAACAGAAGTATGGTTTCAAGGAGTAGCTTTACTATGCCCCATGAAGATTATTGGCGATACAGATATAAACATAAATTTTATTTATAAAATCCTATTTGTGTACCAACACTATCTCATGGTATTTTGTGACAGGGGAACTATCCCTTCATTGCACCAAAAACTAAAGATAGGTTGCAAGATTATTTTTACATAAATTCTGATGATAAACTTCGTGTTTTCCTAATAGAAAAAACAAAACAAAACAAAAAGTATCCCTGAGTTTACAAGTCAAGTAAAATACCTGCTTTGGTCTTTGAGATTTAGCATAACAATTGCCCACATATTAAACAAACAAACAAACAAAGGTTATTTTTTTCTACAATAACTTTTATACTACAAAGATACCCTAACCTTTAAAACTCCCTCCTTGAAAATATTTCCAAAAGACATGTCTGATAAAGGCTTAGTATCCCAAATATATAAAGAACTTATCAAACTCAACACCCAAAAAACAAATAATCCAGTGAAGAAATGGACAAAAGACATGAATAGAGACTTTTCCAAAGAAGACATCCAGATGGCTAACAGACACTTAAAAAGATACTCAACATCCCTCATCATCAGGGAAATACAAATCAAAACCACGATGAGATACCACCTCACTCCGGTCAGAATGGCTAAAATTAATAACTCAGGAAACAACAGATGTTGGTGAGGATGCAGAGCAAGGGAAACACTTTTGCACTTTTGGTAGGAAAGCAAACTGGTACAGCCACTCTGGAAAACAGTGTGGAGGTTCCTCAAAAAATTAAAAATAGAGCTATCCTCTGACCCAGCCATTGCACTACTAGGTATCTATCCAACAGATACAAAAACGCTGATTTGAAGGGGCACATGCACCCCAATGTTTATAGCAGTGCTATCAACAATAGACGAATTATGGAAAGAGCCCAAAGGTCCACTGACTGATGACTGGATAAAGAAGATATGGGGTGTGTATACAAACACATATACACACACACATATACATACTATGGAATATTACTTGGCGATCAAAAAGAATGAAATCTTGCTATTTACAACAACGTGGATGGAAATAGAATGGATTACACTAAACAAAATAAGTCAGGGAGAGAAAGACAAATATCATATGATTTCACTCATATGTGGAATTTAAGAAACACAACAGATGAACATCGGAGAAGGGAAGGAAAAATAAGATAAAAACAGAGAAGGAGGCATATCATAAGAGACTCTTAAATACAGAGAACAAACTGAGGATTTCTGGAGGGGTATTGGGTGGGGGGGGGTGCTAAATGGGTGATGTGCACTGCGGAGGGCACTTGCTGGGATGAGCACTGGGTGCTGTATGAAAGTGGTGAATCACTGGGTTCTACTCCTGAAAACATTATTACACTGTATGTTAACTAACCTAAATTAAAAAAAAAAAAATCCCTCCCTACCCAAGGGTTAAAATTCATATTCAACTACTTAAGTTGAACCACACTTTCCATCAAAATCTGGAAGTACTTCACTTATGAAAAAAGACCGGGGCATTACAGCACGAGCATTCATTCAACTTGCGGAAATAAAGTATCCTTCAGTCCCTTACAATTCTGCTCAACAACATTCGCTAGGGAAAGTTTCAAACATTTATGGGAGATACTCCTGGAAAGAGAGGGCAATTTACTGGTGTGTGAGATTGTCAAGTGGGAGAATCTGTCAATCACCTAATTACCAACTATTCATTGAGGAGGGCTTTTAAATACACTGTAAATGAAACATGTAAAATTAGCCATGATTCCAAATGTATTATACTGTATGAAACAAGAATAAAAGCCTTTTTCAAAATATGTAATTTATTCAAAGGAGTTCCCTACTTTAAATACATTCTGCATGAAAAGCAACTTGTATTGACCCAAGGTACTACATCTTCCACGGACCTTTCAGAACAACAAGATATTTGGGAATTTATTCAAAAGCAATAAGAGAATGGGAAACAAGTCTTCCAGTCCAAGCTAAAGTTACACAAAATCACTAAGGAGATCATTTTTTATTCCATTCTTTTATATTTCATTGTCTCCTCCAGGCCACAACACAAGCCCCCTTACTGGGAACCACAAGATAATTCTTACTTTTTACATGACACTTGGTCTCAGAAACAAAGTGTGGAGTTGCAAAATTGAAGATCAGTAAACAACCAGTGTCCATCGACCACACTGATGAGTACCAGTGTATAAAAGACCATTCCTACTCGCTGCCATGCTCCAGATCCGAAAAGGGAACCAAAATTCAGGGCTGTATTTGTCCCCTCAGAGCCCTTGGCAGAGAGGAAAAACATGAAAATAACAGCAAAAACAACACATCACTTAAAATTGAACTGACACTACAATGAGGAAGCAATATTTTGTTCTTTAAAACAAAAATGACAGGGCACTTTGGTGTCAGTCAGTTAAGCACCCGTCTTAAGCTCAGGTCATGATCTTGAGGTTTGTGGGTTTGAGCCCCACATCGGGCACTGTGCTGACAGCTTGGAGCCTGGAGCCTGCTTCGGATTCTGTGTCTCCCTCTCTCTGCCCCTCCCCTACTTGCACTCTGTCTCAAAAACAAATAAACATTTTAAAAAATGACATATATGATCTAACCATCAGCAACAACAACAACAAAAAAACATTTTCAAAGCAATGAGAATAACACTTATATCTGCCTTTTGTCCATGATACTGGTAAAGGCCGGCTCTTCCCCTGAGGCGGTGAGGTTAGCCACTCTTGAGTAAAAAGAACACATGAATAACAGACAAACAAAATGCACGAATCCCCAAACTACACACTTTCACCAAATTGGTGAAGTATATTTCTATTTAAAGTAAAATATATTTCTATATAAAGTAAAAGAAAGAGAAATTTAAAAATTTTTAAGCTTGTGATCTGAATATTACAGTCCACTGTGATTCATATTTGACCTGATGTTATGAAGATCTATGCTTATCTCCATGACATGGTCAAATATTTTCATAACAGCAGAGCCACCTATTTATGACATTAAGAAGAAAGTGATTTAAACCTTCACACACTCTGCTGATGTGCTGTGGTGCTGTATATTAAGGGCCATCTCTGGGTTACGAGCAAAATTTATAACTTCACTGCTTTCTTAAATAAGATCCTATCGCTTACAATCCTCACATCATTTGAGAGTTTGTAAATTAAAAAAAAAAAGAAAGAAAATCAAAACAATCCATCATTATCAAGGGCAGAATGGACCCACAGTTGCCATGGCAATTGTCTAAATTCTAGACTTAATTTATTACTGAATAAGTTTTAAAAAATTCATAACCGTGCCAACCACCAAGGGCAGATGAATATGATCTTCCCAAACCTCACTGAGTTTTAATTGCCCACACACTACTCAACAAATGAGGTAAAAGTAGCTAAATATCATTTATTACTAGTTCTGGGTACCATTACTCTATAATTTGAAAGGCATTTCTCCTTCTGAGTTTATCACTTTGAGTTAATCACTTTGGTACTGCCATTAAAAATTGGGTGTTTAGGGGCGCCTGGGTGGCGCAGTCGGTTAAGCGTCCGACTTCAGCCAGGTCACGATCTCGCGGTCCGTGGGTTCGAGCCCCGTGTCGGGCTCTGGGCTGATGGCTCGGAGCCTGGAGCCTGTTTCCGATTCTGTGTCTCCCTCTCTCTCTGCCCCTCCCCCGTTCATGCTCTGTCTCTCTCTGTCCCAAAAATAAATAAACGTTGAAAAAAAAAATTAAAAAAAAAAAATTGGGTGTTTATATGTAAGTGATGAATCACTGAATTCTACTCCTGAAACCAATATTATACTGTGCGTTAACCAAAATTTAATAAAAAAGGAAAAAAGAGAGACAGAACAAAAAAAAATTACTAAATACTATACATGACAATGCCAGGCTAGAAGTTATACTGAGCAAGAAAAGCGTGCTCACTCTAAGGGACAGCTCAAAAAGACAACACAAAATCAGGAGACCACAGAGGAGAAGAAACATCTTTGTGGCAGAAGAGCACTGAATGGGCAAAGAATGAGCATGAAATTGTTGAAAAGTAGAATCTGTAAAGGCTGCGAGCCTCTTTCCAAGAAAAGCCTAGGGCACAAAATGTCTCCTGACCAGATTGGTGTGAGTCCTACTTGAAATACGGATAAAATGAGATACGAGAAACATGTGTGGCCACAGAGGGACAGTGGATGATGATAAGTGCACAGTGAAGCCACTATTTCTAAGGATTGAGATAAAAATGGTGCAACTCAAAAATTGATCTCTACAATGATGTCAATCTCATCCAGGCAGATTTTCTAAACACTCAACCCAGCAACTCTCCCGGACCATCCTTATACCAGTCTTGGGGACAGAGCCCCGTCTGGCTTTCTGCTTTCAGAAGGGGTGCTGCCTCCATTTAGCGATGTTTATAAAAATGGCAGCAGCTTCCTATTTGAATGTTAATTACTGTTGTGATACACAAGATAATTTAACTTGCTTCAGTAATTTATTCGTCCTTTTAATTAGATGCAGTAATTGGAAAATCTTCCAGAATGTAACAACAGTTCCAAAGGTGAAATGGAAAGGAAAGAGAGCTTTCCCAGAGCATCTCAACTATAAATCTGGGGCTGGCTGTTCAACTGGCCACCACCTGGATGAACCATGCCAGGCATCACAGATGGTCCTTCTAGAATCAAGTAGGTGGCACCCACCACCTTTAGAGTTGATGGATTCAAGAAGAAGGCAAAGCCCCAGCAGACAGTTCATAGCTAAACTGAGAAGAATCTGAAAGACAAACCTTGAATGAATCCAGGAACGATATGACACAGTGCCGCTTTAAACCCTCTTCTCTGGGAGATATTCACACACAGTTCAAAGACACTTGTAGGAGTACCGGCCAAAAACACGACTGGGGTGTGACGGGTTCTATTCATATTACTTCATTTATGGAAGTATTCTGGTGCTTGCCACATCATACATGCACATAAATATTTACTGAAACAAGCAAATGAATGATTGGATAAGTAAATGAATGGGTGCATGCATGGCTTGGAAAAAATTATAGCCAATAAGTATTCAATACAGAGAGATACCATGCTAAACACTGTTTCCTCCTCTCCTAATTTCCTTTTCATTGTACCCAAAGCTTTACTCCCTCTCTCTCCCTCAAATCCTTTTTAAAAAACATTCTATGACAGATTATTTCAATCATATACATAAATAGTGAGAATACGACATATAACCATCTTACAGATTCAATAATGATGGCCAATCTTCCTTCATTTCCAGCCTGTAATATCAGCCTTCCTATAGTATTTTAAAGGAAATCCCAGGTATCATATTTCACCTGTCAATATTTACAGGACTCACTTTTTTAAAATATTTATTTTTGAGAAAGAGAGAGAGAGAGAGAAAGAAAGAGAGAATGAGCAGGGGAGGAACAGAGAGAGAGGGAGACACAGAATCCGAAGCAGGCTCCAGGCTCTGAGCTGTCAGCACAGAGCCCGACGCAGGACTCAAACTCACGAACCGTGAGATCATGACCTGAGCCGAAGTCGGACACTCAAGTGACTGAGCCACCCAGAAGCCCTTACAGGACTCATTTTTTTAAATCTCAATGTAATAATTCCTTAAATATATCAATAAGAATTCCTAAAAATCACTAAATATTCAGGTACTATACCTTTTCCCCAAATGTATTATAATATTTTACAGTTTGTATAAATTGGTATCCAGAAGAGGTCCAGACCTTAAGATTAGTTGATATATCTCCTAATCATTTTAACATACAGATTTTGTCCTCCATCTGTTTTTTACTTCAGTTGCATTTTTTGTTATTATTATTATTATATTATTTTAGTGAGAAAGGAAATGCAAGTGGAAGAGAGAGGGAGAGAGGGAGGAAGGGAGGGAGAGAGAGAGGAGGAGGAGGAGAAAGACGAGAGGGAGATGGACGAGTGGGGAGGGGAGAGAGAGAGAGAGACTGAGAGAGAGAAACAGAGACAGAGAGAGAGGGAGAATCTCAAGCAGGCTCCACACTCAGGGCAGAGCCTGACACAGGGCTCAATCCCATGACCCTGAGATCATGATCTGAGCCAAACTCAAGAGTTGGATGCTCAAATGACTGAGCCACCCAGGTGCCCTGCATTTTTTGTTATTATTATTGAAAAAAGTCATTAGCCCTATAGAGTTGCCCAGTCTAGATTTTTAAAACGTTGTATCTCTATGATGTTTAACTCCCTCTGCTCCCCTCTCCTCTGGACTTCCTGTTAATTGGTACTCAGAGGCCAGACCAGACTACACTTTGAACACTTTGAAATTTAGGAAGAATATTTCACAGCCTGTGTACTTCACCAGGAGACGTGTGGTCTCGGGCTAGCTCTCTACGGCCATCAGTGCTCACCGCCTGGACCCACTAATTCACTGGGGTTGCAAAATAATGGATTCTGACTTTTCTGAATCCTTCCTCATCTGTTTGCTACGCTACTTCTCTAAAAAGACACTCTCTCTTCAACTAGTTGGTTAATCTGAGATATAATATGTAAAGGAAAGCAAGCTAAACACTTGATTCTTTGCTTTTTGTTTGCCAGTTTTTCATAGTAATGAGAATATTCCCCAGTATCATTAAAAAAATAGAAAATGTGAATTTTATTTTTAACTCTGAGATTTCCTTAAGGGGAATATTCTGTGTCATAAATCCAAAACTTTCCATTATCACAGTATTTTGGGGGGCTTGGGGTAAATAAAGATATAACGTACTCTAGAAGTATCTGTCTCAAAAAACAAAACAAAAGAAAACAAAACAAAAAAAAACCCTACCTGTCTCATTAGGGCCTCTTCAATAAACAGACTTTTTTTTTAAATTTGAACATCCCCAAGTAAGGAAGTTTTAATAAACAAAAAATCCTGGGTATTTATTTAAGAACATTAATTATCTAACACCTTCCTCTCAAAATCATGATGCAGATGCTTGCCACCTGATTCTGGAACCCAGAAGGACAGAATGGGTAGCAATCACTATACAAGTTTCCAGCAAGAGATGCCTCCCTTTGCAAACAATCCCTCAAACTGACCAACAGAGCATGTGATGTAAGGAGCCATAAAGAGATGTGATAAAAACAACCAAACATCATGCAAGAAACATATTCTACTAGAATGTGTACATCATATGGGTTCTATTTTTTTCCCCTAGAGATAAAGTAATCACTTAAGCTACAAAAATAAAAACAGAGACCCTACTCTCCACTTTAGGGGAGAGCAGAGACACGTGTCCTCGAAATTACATGTAGCTGCAATGTAAGAAACCTGTCTGTTTACAAAATTAATGAGCAACTCACATCCTCTCGAGCCCCCAAAGCTGAGACCGCTCAGCGACAGCAGTGCATCTGACGTCTTATTTGCCTCATAAAGGACGCAGGAAATTCAAGGGCAGTATGAAGTATGTCACTTCATGAATGGCACTTTGGCAACCAAAGATCCCCTCTACACACAAACCCACAGGAAATCTCAGAATTTCTGCTCTCCATGGGTATGGATGTTTTCTTCATTTGCATGGGTCTATTTGTAAGAGACGGAATTCAAGTAACTGACTTACGAAACACGTGTTTCATAGACCACCTGGTTGGTCTGGTTTGGAATCCCCTCCGCAGTAAGCGGGGATGGACACCTACCTGTGAGACAACACAGTACTACTGTGCTAGCTGTGTGCCAAGCACCGGCGGTCCACACGAGGTGTCCTCCATATACCCACACACACACGGAAGCAGAAAAGTCAAATGGAGAGACTTGAAAAACTGGATTCTAACACCAGCACATTGACTTCCTGTATAATAGCTTAATCACCTCATACCTTCACTTCTACATTTTACAGAGAGAATTATCTTTGCTTATACTGCAGGGCCATCGTGAGTAACAAAAATAACTCTTAAAATCTTCACAGAAAGTACAGTTTGAACCTACAAATGAAGGAAACAAAGACAAACCTGAACAAATGGTCTCACCTAATCCAACTAAAAAGAGTTAATCCAAATAAAAAGAGAGGACACCTCCATGACTGGGGCTCCACTAACTGTCCTCCTCAGCTCCTCCCTACCACTCCCTTTCACCTCCTTCCTTCCCCCTTTCTCCCACCACCAGGGCCTGCCTCCACCCGCCTCCGACTCTTCTATCACTTCCACCTCCCCCATTGCAGCCTCTCCCTCCTGCACAATTACAGCTCAGGACCTTAGAACTCTTCTAATCAAGCTCCTGCATTGTAAACCGAAAGGTGAGGCCTGCAGGGACAGAAACCACAGGCTCAGGGACAGCCCATTATTTGCAAAGCTGGCTCCTTGTGGAAGTGGGACTCCCGGTAGAAAGCTCTTGTGTGCTGCAATCACACCGTCTTCTATCTGGGACTCTTCACCACTCTTACTCAAGAAAGGGGCTTCAGGAAGTGGTAAATGCATCTCATTGTTCTCCCACCATCATGAAGGGCTTCCAGTCATAAGCAGACAAACAAGGTGAAACTGACCGCATCAATCAGATTCAAATCCTTTGGAAGACACCTCCAAAGTTCAACTGTCTTCACCCTTAATCCATCTCACCCAGGAAGGAAGATTCAAGATGCTGATCCCACAGTGACCCTCTCCCAGTTACTCCCTTCAGAGTTCAGCATCATAGAGTCCATGGGTCAAATCCAAATCCTTCCTAAAGTAAGAAACAGCTCTTGATTCTTGGATGCAACACCCAAGCACAAGCAACACTACAAGGCAGGAAAGGCAGCCCCCGCATGAGCACCATGATGCAGGGAGCCACAATTAGCACAGAGAATACAGGAGCTTGTGTTAAGAGCCCATTGCTCAATGTCTCCACAGCCTTACTCTTTAGCAAGTTAAATAATCTTAGCCTGTTTAACTTTATCAATCTTTTCATGATACTTCTGGCTCTTAAGACCCCTTGAAATTGTCCATGTTGCTTTTTGGAGAGAGTCTAGAACCAAGAGCAAGTAGATAAATTCCTTAGTACAAGAGAAAAGCCATCAACAAAAGTTATTAGAAAGTTTATATAAGTCCAGGACAATTAAGGAAATTTCCATGAGAAAAAGAGGCAGTAATCAAGGCAATAGTACTTTACAGACAGGCTAACTTGTCAACTTCCGGAACACCCGAAACTGAGGAGAAAACATCAAACACGGTCTCCCGAACATCATCTAACTTGATAGCTCTCACCATGGCTAAACACAAGAAGGCCTAAAACCCAGAGATGTCCAAGCTAAATCCTTCAAATATTGACAAAGTCAGGAAAAAGCAAGGTGAAGGAATTAGGGAAAAGGCAAATTCCTTTTCCTATAAAGTAAAGGAAGAAAATTAAATGAAAATCCTGACTGAGCTAGTAAAGTATGTGCAGGAGAAAAAACAGTAGTTGGGGGTGTGCTCTTGGTATAAAGTCTTGAAAATAATAAGACTGCTAAATTGCGAGCACCGGGGAGGTGAAGTACTAGCTCAAAAGATGATGGAAATTGAGCTTTCCAAACTGAATTTGAAAAGGAGAGGTAAAAAGAGGTCAGCTCTTCATAGGCAAAGGGGAAGTTTGTATTATTTGGCTGGCTGTTTTAAATTAATATCCTGGAACATTAGCAGGTGAAAGAGCCCTGTAAAAACGACAGAGAGAGAAGCAAATGGAGTAGAAACAACAGTGTTTACACCTTACTAGTACAAAGGTATTTATTACTAGAAGGATTTACAAGGTGCTAACATGACATACATCAAAGTCAAAAGGCTAGCTTTAATAAATGATGAGGCATATGGCATGGAAGTGAAGCCAGAGGACTTGAAATAACTCCATCTATGCACATACTAGATTATTCTAAACCAAGTAAGCTACTCCAAGATCCATGAAATATCATGCTTTGTGATTCCCTAAGAGTCAGTATTCCCACTGTGTCAAACCAGTACAGGCACTTGGGTGGAAAAACTAAGAGTGAGAAGAATATACAACACTGGTCTTTTCTGAGACACTATAAAGCATGCTCAAAGAATCTGAAGACACACCCTGACCCAGAGAGGTCTCAGCCTTCATATTCAAAATGAACAAAAAGCAAATGCATTGCCTTTTTTCCCTCCTATCCGGAAATATATGGAGGTTAACAGTTGAGAAATCAGAGCAGATGAGGAACAAGGGGTCAGTATAACTGACATCTAAGTCAGCACACACTTCGGCAGCATGGCGGATGTCCTCAACACTCACCTGGCCTCCTCTGGGAACAGCATTTCCTGTCATCCCCCAATCTGTACCAAAGATGTGTGATTTCCACTTCTAACACATCACACCTTGTCACAGACTGAATGTCTGTGTCTCTACACACTTCCTATGTCGAAGCCCTAACTCCCAGTGTGGCTACACTTAGAAAAGGTGCCTCTGAGGAAATGATTAAGGTTAGATGAGGTCATAATGGTGGGGTCCTGATCTGATGGGGTTAGTGTCCTTTTAAGAAGAGCCAGAGAGCTTCTTCTCTCTCACCATGAGTATCCACGAAGGAAAGGCCACGTGAGGACATATCAAGAAGGCAGCTGTCTGCAAGCCATAAAGAGTCCTCACCAGAAATCAAATCAGCTGAAACCTTGAGCTTGGATTTCTAAGTCCCAGAACGGTGAGAAAATACATTTGTTGTTTAAGCCACCCAATCTGTGGTATTCTGTTATAGCGGCCTGAGCTAAGACACACATATTCTGTCAAGTTTAATAACGACTTCCCAAACAGCAGGAACGGGATTTTTAAATTTGTTTTTTACATTTCCTAATGCAATGCTCCATGAGGGAGGGTGTTTCACAAATGGCTTTGACTATACTAATGGTTGAAAACTGCCACTGACTACAGTAACACCCACAACAGTCCAACAGCAATGACAGGGTTATCAGTCAGATTACCATTTTTACAGGCAAACACAGTTTTCTCCTTATTAAACAGTAGACTGTGGAATGCTCACCTTTTCTTCACTCACTACCAAAAACTATCAGTAACAATTCAAGTACTATAAGTCCTTTCTGAGAAATAAACACCAAAATAAAATACCATCTGTAATGCTAATTTATGTGCACATGTGCGCTAAAAATACTATCAAAAATTTCTATCACGATTTTTATGTAAGATACTTAAATTCCTTGGTTTTATGCCAATTCACCTTGATAATAACAAAGTTGGTCACTATATGGTACAA
The DNA here is from genome assembly GCF_014898765.1 of Herpailurus yagouaroundi. NCBI lineage: Eukaryota > Metazoa > Chordata > Mammalia > Carnivora > Felidae > Herpailurus > Herpailurus yagouaroundi. The sequence goes on from NW_024412436.1 coordinate 11,762,100, forward strand.
CTGAAACTAATTTAACACTGCATGTTAACCAACCGGAATTAAAATAAAAAGTTAAAAAAAATAAACTTAGGACAATACACGTTAGGCTTATAGAATACTAAAACATGAATTCATAGGATCACAAATTCAGAGAATCACAGTCTAGAGATAATTTAGGTCTTTTTTTTTTTTTTTTCTTTTGAATGAGGAAACCAAAGTCAGCGATATGAGTAACAAAGAGATCCCTTAATTCACAGAATCATGTTCTTCTACTGTATTGCTAAGGAATACATTTTTGGAAGTTAAATTCATAAATCTCAAAAAAAAAAAGCATGTTTTTGTTAAACTCATTGATTAGGGTACCAGTAATAACCTGTTCAAAGGAGAATCCAAAGAGCAAACAAATATATAAGCCTCAGGAATGCTAAAAGAGGCAAAAATTGGCAAAGCTGGTCAGTATACAAAAGGCAATCATCTATTGCATTCTCTCATCATAATTAGCTGTCCATGGATGAGATCATTTCCTTCACTCTGATTACTACAACAGAGAGAGTTGTACAACTACTCAAAGATGATGACAGGCAGAGAGAATCTGGTTGGTTGAGCTACACAGAACATCTACTAATTTTTTTTTTATAATTTCAAAATCTTCCACAATTTCCCCTCCCAGTCTCTCCCCATATATAAATACTATAAAAATAGAGAACAGCACAGTCAGTAAGCCAAGAGACAGAATTCAGAATTCTTGGTTGGCTGTTTAGTCGGGAAGAAGTCCAAGTTCATTTCACGCCCGCACAGAAATTCAGAGACACTGAAATCTCACCATGTTGGGCCAACACAGTCATCACTACAACTCTTTCCCCAGGATGACTCCTCATCATACAACAATCTCACCAGGGTGACCGATTCGGAACAACAGTTCCTTAATCTGGGTGGGGGTAAAGCCTGTATTTTAACTCATCTTCGGACTCTATGTCCCATACCCTTTCCACAACATCACTGGTCTAGTTAGCCCACAAAAGAATGTCTCTGATGCCCCTTGACATTTATGAAGAAAAGGTCTTCAAGAACAAACTTTCACTGTTATTCAGATAAAATGTAAAATGAGAAAAGACAGGAGAAGAAATAATCTGCTCCACAAACACAGGAAAAGCATAGAGTGGGACAAGGAGCTGACAGGTTGATCAAATGACCCCATTTGTGCAGCGCTGCTCAGAGAATTTATCCTGAAGAAAGGAGAAGAACACGGGGCGAAGAGTAGAAAAGAGGGAGGAAAAGCACTCGAAAGCACAACGAAAAACAAGAAGGTCTTGTCCTCACATACTGCGCGTAGGGAAAGAATCACAGGATGTGCACACGGGGAGAACAAGAATCGAGGACTGAAATGAACATTTTGTCCAATTTTTTTTCCTCAAAATGCTCAGGAGGATCACTACAGACAATATTCAGAAAACCAACAATAACATAAGCAGCTGAAGCGATTTTTCAATAGCTCCACTGTGAAAAAAGACAAAACACATCTCAAAATTACAAGCTTTGAAACTTAAATATTTTAATTAAGATGTTTCTGAATTCAGTTCATTCTTAAGTAAGACTGAAGCTCTAAAGGGACCAGCAGGTTTTGATCTATCTTTCTTAAAAAATGAACATGCTTATACTCATTGTTTAAGTAGGAAAGTATGAGTTAAACCAAGCAAACAAACACAACACAGTAATGGAACCCATTCCTTGGGAATAACAACAATACAAAGTGGAAGGGGAAAAATGAAAGAATATTCAATTACCGAGTACCTACTGACGGAAATACTGCAGGCAAGTCTTAAGAATAGCTCTTTATATTGCAGCACCAAGAAGGAAAAATACTGCATGGTCTCTGGCACACATTCTTCAACTGTACTCAGGATGGCCCTGCTGCAAAGTATCTAGCAGACCTCTTGGAGTTCAGTTGTAAAACTTTAACTCATTTGAGTATTTGAAAGAATGTTTCATAAATAACAATTTATTCCTTTTTACAGTGAACAGCTAATGAGTGAAAAGATCAGACAGGCATCTTCTGACCAGACTGTTCTCTCCGTGCACCAGAAGCCAAATTACAATCAGAATATCATTTTATCCGGCATCACGGTGGATGCAGGAAGCTGCATCCATAAAATATCAAATAATGCCAGGACATTGATTCATTCACTCGGCAGGTGCTGGCCTTGTGCAGCTTGGTCTCTGGCGTGAAGCTCAAGCTCACAAAGGGATCTACTTGCTCCTGGCTCAGTACAGGGAGGACCCGGCTCCACGCAGGGAGGACCCCGCTCCGTGCAGGGAGGTCTTGGCTCCACGCAGGGAGGACCCGGCTCCGCGCAGGAAGGACCCAGTTCTGCGCAAGGAGGTCCCAGCTCTTCGTCACTCAGCCTAGACAATGCCCAAGGGAGCACTATGACTCTGTATCTCACGGAGCCTGGTTTCTTTTTTCTTTTTCTTTTTGTCATTTTTTCATAACAAAATTTGCCATTTCAACCATTTTCAAGATCACAATTCAGTAGCATTAAATTCACAATATTGTGTGACCATTACCACTACTCCCAGGACTTTTTCATCACTCCAAACAGAAACTCTGTAATAAGTTTGTTTTTTAAATAAATTATATTTAGGGGCGCCTGGGTGGCTCAGTCGGTTGAGCGGCCAACTTCGCTCAGGTCACGATCTCGCGGTCCGTGAGTTTGAGCCCCGCGTCGGGCTCTGTGCTGACAGCTTGGAGCCTGGAGCCTGCTTCGGATTCTGTGTCTCCCTCTCTCTGACCCTCCCCCGTTCATGCTCTGTCTCTCTCTGTCTCAAAACTAAATAAACGTTAAAAAAAAATTTAAAAAAAAATTATATTTAGGAATTTTTTCACCCCCAGCAAGACAAAAGGTAACTTGGCCTCATTTCACTTCCTTCCTAGCCTACTCAGCACCTAGCCTACTCAGCACAAATCAACAGTCTGTGATTCGAATTTCACACTGTATTGTTTTGTAACATACACACCAATTATTTAGACTTTATTAGTTTTACCAGTATTTTTGCTCTCGTTGTTACCTGTATCCCCTGTCTTCCTCTTTTACTTCCTTTTGTTTCTACCAGAATACAGTCTCAAGTAATTCTTTCAAATGCGGTCAGTAGGTAAAAAATTTCTAAGCATGTCCAAAAATATCCTTAGCTTTCACTCGTGATTGTCACTTTGATAACAGAATTCTAAGTTTAAAATAAGTTTGTCTCAAAAATAAATAAATAATAAATAAATAAATAGGTTTGTCTCAGAATTTTAAAGATCTACTTCACTGTTTACTATAACCCAATATTGCTTAAGTAAAGCCTGATGACAATCTAATTATCAAAAAAAAAAAAATTGCTTTTTAAAAGGGGCACAGGTTACTAACATTTCTGGTTCACAAAGCCCTTTTAAACACATCTCTCTTATCAGTCAGATTGTAGGCCTGCCTGTAATCTGTTCCTTCGGCCTATACGTTCCTTTGTGCTTTGATTTTGTAACTGTTTTGCAGAAGGCACACCTATGTACTGAGAAGAGGGACACGTGAGGGACACAGTACTGCCGTGCTGTTGCACCCACCCAGACGTCGCACACAGGCGCTTTCTTGTATGGTGCACACTATCTCATCCAAGACTTACAAATACCTAGAAAGACAGTATCATCAGCGTTTTATAGATAAGGAAGCTGAGGCTCAAATGAATGAATGATTTTTCTCAAGGCTACTCAGCTAGTAAGGGGAAAATCCAGGAGTCAACCTGTTATTCTATATTGGAGCAACAGAGAAAGGGAGGGGGAGAAGGAGGAAAAAGGGAGACAGGAAGGAAGGAAAAGGGGAAGGAACATCTAAGTTTGGTTCTGTCTACAATTACCATTAATAATATTCACTAATCCCTGGTTCTAAATCTGAATGCTGTATCAAATCTATTATTAAAATACATACTCCTACAACAAGAAGAGAAACATAAGAAGAAAGAACATAAGGATCTTTAAACATAAGAAAAACATAAGAAGAGGTGCCTGAGTGGCTCAGTCGGTTAAGTACCCTACTCCTGATTTTAGCTCAGATCGTGATCTCACGATTCATGAGGTTCCTGAGATTGAGCCCCGTGTTGGGCTCCATGCTGACCATGTGGAGTCTGCTTAGGGTTCTCTGTCCCCCTTTCTCTCTATCCCTCCCCTGCTCACAATCTCTCTCTCTCTCTCTCTCTCTCTCTCTCTCTCTCTCTCGTTCTCTCTCCTTTCTCTCTCTCAAAAATAAACATCAAAAAAATAATAAATAAAAATATGACAAAAAATTTTAAGACAGAGGAGAGGCTAAAGAAGTAACTTGAAATGGATATGCTTTGGGAGATATTCTCAACTACCTCCTTACAAATGGGCCACCTCAGTTACTTAGAGTGGCTGCCGTTTTCTGGAAGCTGCCAGATAACTCAGGACAAAATAAAGAGAAAAAGCCCGATGTACACACTGCAAATTATTGTTGTCTGTATCACAGTAGCGTTCTGGTTTTAAATGGAAACTCCATCATAGACTGCCTTCAAAGACCAAGTGACCAGAATAAAAACTCCAACGTCCAGCAAAGTAACACACTGTCAGTGGGGTATGTTTAGGGGAGGCACATACTGCTGAAAACAGTGTAATTCCTTCCTTCTCTTATATACGATACTTTTTTAAGAACTGAAAAGGTAACAAGGAAATAGAGACAAGTTTAAAGCCAGGATCTTGTTTTTATGTACAGCCTACTTTATTTCAAGAAATCTAGGTTATTAAATGCAACCTCCATCTGAGTAATGGCCTCACAGGGGAGATAATATAGACTAGTCCTTAAATGCATAAGCTTTAGAGTCTGGAAGTTCTGAATTCAAGTCCCAGCTCCATCATGTACTAGGTGTGAGACCTTGGCCAAGCTCACAACCTCTCTGAATCTATCTCCTCAAAATAATACCTTATAAGTCTGATGAGAAGGTTAAGTAAGATACTGTATAGCATCACACACAGAGCCTAGTGCATATCAAAAGCTTAATACAAAATATAAAAAGAGTAGGAAGAGGAGGGGAGTAGATGAGCCCAGAATTAGTTTCCAGTGTGAAAAATATTAAGATTAATGCTGTCCACAAAATGAATTAAAAAAACAAAAAACAAATCCAAAAACAGAAAAAAAAAAAAAACAAGAATAAGTAAAATGTACCAAGGCTTTCCTTCTCCTACCAAATAGGGCAGATAAAAGATGACAATAAAATAATAAATAATAGGACATCGTGAAGGTCATGATTTTCAGTTTGTTCTCCAGACATTACTTTCCTCTGACTCCTTTTTTTTAATTTAAGTATTTCAAGGTCAAAGTTGAACAGAAGGAGGAAAGCCAGAGAACAGGAGGAAGGAACTAGAAAACAAATCAGAAATGCATAGCACCACCTTCATCACAGCATCAGTGAGGACCAGCACGCAGGGCGCAAGCTCCTGGGCGGGGCTGGGATGTCCTGCCAACGACACCCTACGGAACACGCTGGACGAGTTCAGAGAGGAGCGGTGGGGGAGGGGAAGCAGACCCCACACTTCGCTTCTGGAAGCCACTGCTCCCACACGGGGGTGGTTGGGTGCCCACCACAGAATCACAAACCATCAGTTTTCCGTGGAGGCTGGAACGGATAATATTATCCTTGGAATGAATCGGTTCCGGGCCCTCTGCCATGGGCTGTTCTTGTGATTTTCAGACCCCTTGTCCTGGATCATTCGTGGTCCATGTCATGTTCTGGACCCGTAAGTCATGGTTCTGCCTGGAGCTACCACTACAAGGCAGAGTGGAAAATTGCCAGACACCAGGCAGGTGGGTAAAACCAATATCTGCCCTCGCGATTAGCCGCGGGTGGCCTTACCAAGTTCTATAAGGCTTTCTGTTTCTAGAGGATGCTGCATTTGTAGACCACGGAGGTGCAAAAATCATTATATCTTTAAAAGGCAAGAAATTTTCGAAGATACATTTATTAAATGTGAAAACTGGCGGGGGCGGGGGGAGAACCACCTAAAAAAAAAACCAGCTCTGGAAAAAAAAAAGGGAAAATCACCAAACATTTGAAATGAAGAAACACATTTTGGGGAACTGAAGCCTTACCCTGTGCAGGAGAAAACCTGAAAGGTCTTCGTGGGTCTGGTCTCTGTTCAGCCACCAACTCACTCTGCGCAACCAGAAAACTCATGAGTTTCTCCACGCCTAACGCCTCTCGTGTCTATCTGCCCAAGACCACACCGAGTTCTTGTGAGGGGCCATATATGACAACACCATCATTCCTCAAGTGTGGTGCCCACACCGGCAGCATTAGCAACCTGAGAACTTCACAGTGCAAAGCCTTGAACCCCTCGCCAAACCTACCAAATCAGAAACTCCAAAAATGGGTAATTCAGACACACGCTAAAGTCTGAGAACCGCTGCAAAAACAGATACGAAAACAACCAGAAAACCTTCAAACACTAAATATGAAGTTGTTATTATGGAAAAATTAAGGATATTACATTTGTTTGAAGATTTTAAGGACTTCTGTTAACACGTAACTGGATATAGACAAGGGTGAGTGTGCGCATATGTGTCTGTTACACCCAGACTCACATTCTCTTTAGTAAGTGGTACTACAAAATAAAATGAAATATAAAATTATGGCATCTATCAATATTAAAATGTATTACTATTTAGTCACAACTTTAAAGGGGGGAAAGAAATCAAATTAATAATCATTATTCTTTGAAAGAGTAAATATTAGATTAAATTGATTTAAATCCAGTTATCAGTAAATAGAAGAATAAATTTCAGATTCTCCTTTCTCTTGGGGAAAGGAGAAGAATAAATCTTACTGGGATCTTTACATTTTCTTGGCAAGAGTAACGCATTGTGCTTTTAAAAAGGTAAAATGTGGGGGCGCTCAGTCAGTTGGGCAACTGACTCGATTTCGGCTCAGGTCGTGATCTCAAGGTTTGTGAGACTGAAATCCCACATCAGGTTCTGCACTGACTACATGGAGCCTGCTTCAAATTCTCTGTCTCCCCCCTGCCTATCCTCTGCTTGTGCACACATGTGCTTTCTCTCCCTCTCTCTCGCTCTGAGAAAGAAAAGAAGAGAAAAGAAAAGAAAAGAAAAGAAAAGAAAAGAAAAGAAAAGAAAAGAAAAGAAAAGAAAAGAAAAGGAAAGGAAAGGAAAGGAAAGAAAAAAGAGAAACACTTGAAGAAAAAATAAAAGGCAAAATGTGGGGCGCCCAGCTGGCCCAGTCGGTGGAGCATGTGGCTCTTGATCTCAGGGATGTGAGTTCAAGCCCCACATTGAGTGCAGAGATCACTTTAAAAAATCAACAAACTGAGGACTGCTGGACTGGTGGAGGAATGGGCTAAATGGGTGATGGGCATTGAGGAGGGCACTTTTTGTGTCATAGGTAAGAGATGAAATCACTGGGTTCTGCTCCTGAAGCCAAGACTACACTATATGTTAACTAACTTTTGAATTTAAGAAGGAAAAAAGGCACCCCAAAAAAATAAATCTTAAAAAAAAAAGTAAAATGTGAAATCAAAATAAAAAGAACATAGTTACAATGTATGCATTTCAACAGCCAATGCAGGGCTTTAATGAAATAATTATAGGAAGTCTTTGAGTTCTAACAAGTATAACTAAATTAAGAAGAAAATATGCTAAGAAAACTGAGAGGTGGTGTTCAGATTACTTTTTCACTCTACATTCTAGGTAAGCCCAATGCAACATGTTAAACAAAAATATCCCTTATTAGAAATATTCTCAGCTTATTTTTAAGTTCCTATCTCATTTATTACCTCTAACTAAGGGAATCCACATCGAGGCCCCTGACTCGCTGGAGATGACATGAGAGTCACTTTGCTAACGTTATATACACGTCTGATGGAAAAGTGAGGAAGAAGAGATATGAAGAACAAATTAACACTCAAAATACAGGAAGGTCATACAGGAATAGGAATAACTAATGAAATGTTTTGTTCAAAAGAGTTAGACTGCCAACTCTTTACAGCTTAAAATTGGACTAAACTGATTTTTATACCGTCAGAACATGTTTATTTTAACGTGCCCTCAGGTAAGAATCTACGCTCTGCAATATACTGGCCAGGGAGCCTGACAAGAAGAGCAGCCCCAGCAGGGAGTGAGTGGCCTTGTGGTTTGACCTGCTGTATAGATAGCGAAGCCCTGCCCTCCATTATTATTCCAGAATCTCTCTCCAGACCTCTTTCCCACAAGTATAAACCATCCAAGTCAACTACGATCATGGTCAGCAGGGAGGACCTACACTTTCATCAGACACGCCCCAGTCACCTTCTCCAACCTCCTCAGGGAGCTTCCAGAAGAACTGCCAGCAACCCAGCACAGCCAGCTCTCCCCTGCTGCAAAGAGCGGTCATGGAAGCAGGTACCTCCCTTTCTTTTCCTCCATCCTTCATTCCAGGCCTTCTTTTCTTTCCTTCCTACCTCTGTGTCCCTTTCAAACTTTCCCTGTTACTCAAGGAGGGAGGATACATACCAAAATAGCAAAGGAGCAAAAGCATCCTAACTCGTGCTCCCCCAATCTCAGACCATCAGTGAGTTGTCAGACACAGTGGCGCATCTGGACTCTATTCCAGTGACCGACAAGGTGCCATGTCATGTCAGATGCACAGGCACATTCACAATATACCCTCCAAACCCCAAATGGCCAGGAATTCCTAGACCACAGGACATATTGCTCAAAAACACACACAACCCAAATGTTATAACAGCTCACTTCTCTTCTAAATTTTACCTTCTGTGTTTCCCTATCCTGACCAAGTACACCCCTCAGAGTACGTAATTACTCTGCGGCCACTGGAATACATGATCACCTAGCTCAGCAGCAGGTTGGAAAGCTGTAGGAAAGCTCTAATTAGGCTGACTTTTTAAACAAAGGATTCAGAGACCTTGTCAACCTCAGCTGTGGTGGTGCCTGTGCTAACAGGCCACTTTTTTATCTTTAAAAAATGAAGGTTTTTTAGAGTAATATGTCACCTTACCAAGGACAACACTGTCTTAAAAGGTAGCAAAGACAGACAGAGAGAGACAGAGACAGAGACAGAGAGAGAGGATCCAAGCAGGCTACACCCTCAGCGCAGAGCCTAACGAGGGGCTCGAACCCACAAACTGTGAGATCATGGCCTAAGCTGAGATCAAGAGTCTGATGCTCAACTGACTGAGCCACCCAGGGGCCCCAATTTTATTGTCACTTCTGTATTTTAAAAAAGCTTCCCTTTTAGAAACACCACAAATACTTTAAAAGACATTTACTTCCCACCACTTATAAGCCAAAAGTTTGCGTATCTTTGGCAGTTCTGTAGGCCTGGACGGAGTGCTGTTTGTCCAGAATGCACCTGACATGATCTCCTGGTGTTCTGGCTATCCTGCTCTGACGGAGCAACATCAACAATTCTGAAAATCACTCCTGGGTACAGATAAGGAAGTTTGTCTTTTTTTTTTTTTTTCCATCATGTAACTAAAAATAATAAATATCCAGCTTCCAAGTGCAAACCTCAATTGCCAACCTGTTTGCATTTTTTTTTTCCAACGTTTATTTATTTTTGGGACAGAGAGAGACAGAGCATGAACGGGGGAGGGGCAGAGAGAGGGAGACACAGAATCGGAAACATGCTCCAGGCTCTGAGCCATCAGCCCAGAGCCCGATGCGGGGCTCGAACTCACGGACCGCGAGATCGTGACCTGACTGAAGTCGGACGCTTAACCGACTGCGCCACCCAGGCGCCCCAGCATTTCTAACTCTAATATGAATTAGATGAAGGGAAAATCCACTGTAAAAGAAAAACACAAATGGCACTCTTCAGAGTCACCATCCAGGGAATCACTGCTTTGTGTAAAACTTATTAAAAATTACCTTGAAAAATGATAAAGGCAAATTTATGGAGACAATTATGCAATTCTAAGAGAAGTTCTTACAAAGTATGTATTCTTGTTAAATTTCTGAGAGCTTGTTTGGAGAGTCTCCCAGGGGAGCACAGCTACTCATACAACCTTGACAAACAAATGGTTCTTCTCGGGGTGCCTGTGTGGCTCAGTCGGTTAAGCACTCAACTTCGGCTCAGGTCATGATCGCACAGCTCGTGAGTTTGAGCTCCACATTGGGCTCTGTGCTGACAGCTCAGAGCCTGGAACCTGGAGCCTGCTTTAGATTCTATGTCTCCCTCGCTCTCTGCCCCTCCCCCACTTGTGCTCTGTCTCTCTCTCTCTCTCTCTCTCTCTCTCTCTCTCTCTCTCTCTCCCCAAAATAAACAAACATAAAAAAAAAGAATGGTCCTTCTCTATTGGGGAAGGTTGTCCTCTTCAACAGAGCACACAGCTTTGGGAGGGGCACACTGGAACAGGGAGGGAAGCAGGAGACACCCATGTAGCCCAAGCAGCCAGACCAGCCAAATCAATCCTGCTAACCAACAGGGTGGCAGGTGTCACAGCCAGATCTCCCTTATATCCTACTGTTGGCAATTCTTGATCGTAACTACAATAAAACATTTTTTATCCAGGGAAAAACAAATTAAGGACAGAAACTCAGGAGGCTTTGAGAATGAGAGTTAAAGCTTTTATAGAAGGTCTGTTAGCAAAGACCCCCCAGCAGCATCCAGGACAGCGTTCAGCTCCTGGTTTCCAGCACCACTCTCTAATGAAAGAAACCAGGCTCCTGCAGGAATGGATGATTCTAGGATCAGAGCAGAAAACACACAAGGCAAGCCTGGAGTATTCTTTAGTGACAGAATGGAAGGACATGCTAAACAAACAAACTCCACAAAGACGGGGATGTGTCACAGGCACACAGGAGCCACCTGAAAGAGCTCCCAACAGCCAAAGCTAGAACAGCTTGGCAACAACATAAACAAAGCGGTGTTGGAGTACAACTCAGAATGTAAAATAAACATCCATGAGACCATACTGATATAATTAAATGACTAAAAGAGAGGAGACCAATCTCCTGTGCAGAAGAATTGCAAATAATTTATGTAAATACTCCTCCTTCAAGAAGGAGGACTATTCTCCCCACTCTTCAAGTGTGGGCTGTATAGAGCCACTTCCAGCCAAAGGGGACCATGAGGAAGGGGGAAGGAGAAACTACACAAACACACCTGAGCAGGTGACCAAGGTCAACACCAACAAGAAGTCACGTGACAAAGCACACCCTTGCCATAATGTGATGAAAATGGCACCTTACCTCTGTGGTCTTCCTCTCCAAAACCCAAATCTCCACTCTAATCATGAGACAACTTCACACAAGTATTAGTTCCTTTTTCCACTTAAGGGACATTCTATAAGATACCTGACCAGTACAGTACTCCTCAAAACTGTCAAGATCATCAAAAACAAAGTCACAGAACAGCCTAAGGCAATATGATGACTACGAGTAAGGTAGTGTCCTGTGAGGGACAGGACATTAGGTGGAAAAAAGAATGAGGGGGGCACCTGAGGTGTGGGACGGCTCAGTCGGTTAAGCGTCTGACTCTTGATTTGGGCTCAGGTCATGATCTCACAGTTTGTGAGGCTGAGCCCCAAGTTGGGCTCTGTGCTGACAGTGCAAAGCCTGCTTGGGATTCTCTCTCTACCTCTCTACCCCCGCCCCCAAATAAATAAATAAATAAATACACTTTAAAAATAAAATAATAAAACGGACATTAGGTATAAACTAAGGAAATCCGAATGGAGTACAGACTCCCATTAATATCAATGTATCAACACTGATAAGTGAGTCACTGATTATGACAAATGTACCACACTAAAGTTTTCATAATAGGGAAAACTGTGCCCCAGGTATATGAAGGAACTATATTATCATCACATTTCTGCTGTAAATCTAAACCTTTCTAAAATTAAAAATTTAGTATAAAAATATATACAGGGGCTCCTCGGTGGCTCAGTCAATTAAGCATCTGACTCTTGAATTTGGCTCAGGTCATGATCTTGCGACCCTGAAATTGAAACCCAAGTTGTGCTCTGCGCTGAGCATGAAGCCTGCCTAGGATTCATTCCCTTTCTCTCTTTCTCTCTTTCTCTCTCTCTCTGCCCCTTTTCCCACTCCTGTGAGCATGCACACATAGACACTCACTTTCTCTCTCTCTCCTGCCCCCCCAAAAATATTTTACACAATCTTTCCAACACTAAATCATATTACATATTTTGGTTTGTTTTAAAACTATTCGTTTGGGTGCGCCTGGGTGGCTCAGTTGGTTAAGCGCCCAACTCTTGATTTTGGCTCAGGTCATGATCTCAAGTTTCAGGGGTTCGAGCCCTGCATTGGGTTCCACACTGACAGCATGGAGCCTGCTTGTGATTCTCTCTTTCTCCCTCTTTTTGCCCGTCCCCTTCATCCTCTCTCTCCAAATAAATAAACAAACTTTAAAAAAATGTTGTTTGTTTGACATTATAATTGTGGTAAAGAGTGTAGACTGATCAAATTGTCTGGATTTGGGTCCAGCTCCACTGCCCACATCAATTTTTACTACTGACGTGCCTGCCTGTACACAGTATACTGCTAACACGGGCCCAAGCCTTCAGTTACATTCAGCACATCTGCTTTCCCAGCAAGAGAAAAGATGACAAATAAGTCCGAAACAGCATGACTTTCCTGTCACACAGCAGCCCCTGGAGTAATGACCAGGCCACTGTGCTGCACTGAGTAACAGTGAGAAGGGGCCTTTGGCCACCTGGTCCCCATACACAGGCAGGCAGGCTCTCCTTCCCAAGAACAGATGTGCCCAGATGTGATTAACGCCTCTGAGCAACGTGCAGCTCTGATTTTAATTTTTCGTGATATGAACACGACCTGTTTACTTCTGTTATTCAAAGGAGGCCGATGAAATCCTATTCTTTCCACAGGTAAAAAAATCATTCAAAAAAGGAGCAAAATGGATTTGATGAAAATATCAGAAGATACTTCTAATAAAAACTGGCCAGGGTTTATAGTGTTATTTGTTGAAAAAAGAAAGAGTTTACAGGTTATAAGATTTACAACTTCCCTACCAACGAAGGCTTCACAAATGAATCTTCATGCGGCAACTGCAGTGACTCTTACCAACTAAGTCAGTCATTAGAGGCTCCTCATCTTGGTCAACAATGCCTCAGGCGCTTCTAAATCAGTAGGTCCTAGTCTACAGCTTTGAATGCTGTGATGGCAACATAACAGAGAGAAATTAATGACCAGTGTGAGTAATCAAAGGTCACAATTTTCCACAAAAGCTCAGAATTTTCTAGTTTCATCTACGTCTTGATATGAAAGTACAAGGCACTTTCTTGACCGGGTTGAAGAACAAAAAAGACAAAATTAAGAGAAATAAATAAAAAGGCTGAGAGAAGCGGTGTTTCTTTAAAAAGACTATGAGTAACCAATGGGCATTACAGGGTTTGGTTTCTTTAACATAAAACATCTTAATTAACTTTTTTCAGAGTTGGATGAACTGTCACTAGGCCTAACACCACACTTAATTTGGGATTTGGCCCTAAGCCGCACTCCGTGTGAGCAGCTGTGCGGAGAGAGCACCACCCCCACCCAAGCCCAGATGGGAGCTCCGTGAGCGCCGCAAGGAGGGGGCAGGAGACCCACCTTTCTGCTCAGAACGCACCCCTGCACCACCCCTGCACCGAGCACTGGATGCGTAATAGGAAGGTAATCAATAAACAGATGAACGGATCTGTGTGTGAAATTATTCCCAGTCAGTCAGGGGACCGTGGATATGAGCAATAGAACCAACCCAGTTAATTTAAGTTTTGAAAAAAAGAAAAAAGCATTTACTGTCAGGGACCAGAGCAGCTGCAGGGCTCTAAATGGTAGAAAGTACCAGATTCAGAATAACTCATCTGACGGGCCAGCTTGGGTTGCACATTCACCAGGGGATTTCGAACGACATATATCCACACTTCTATCCCGAGACGGAGGAGTCTCCAAAGCAGACGTAGGGTGCTATTTCTAGAAGAGAGCAGTGTGGTTGCCAGGCAGGTGTGAACTCACATGCGCGTCCTGACGGGGAAGGAGCAGGGCGTGGGAATAACAAACCAACCCCCAGGGACTGTAACGGGCATTTTGCTTTTCATAGACCTGATCCCCTTTTCCACACAATCCCGGCAGGTGCATGTTACAACCTCGTTTCACTTGAGTTGAAAGTGAAGTTCATGGAGTTTCAGTTACTCAGCTAAAGTCACAGGGAATCAGGCCCAGGCCTCCCATTCTCTTCTACCTCTCCACAGAAACAGAAGGTTCTTATCAGAGTGTCAAGATGCGAGACGTTAAATCCAGGCACAGTCTCAGAAATAGGAACTTTTCCTTGTAATCAATGGTGCCTGAAATAAGGACTTCTTGCCCTCATATTATCTGAGTTTTTTCACAGAATATATACAGAATCCCTTTCATTCGGTAAAAATGTTATTTGCTTAGGGGAGCCTGGGTGGCCCAATTGGCGAAGCGTGTGACTCTTGATTCGGTTCAGATCATGATCTCAGAGTCGTGACACCGAGCCCCGTGTCAGGCTCTGCAATGAGCACGGAGCCTGCCTGGGATTCTCTCTCTCCCTCTCCCTCTCTGCTCCTCTCCCACTCGCTCACTCTCTTTCTCAAAAAAAAAAAATAAATAAATTCAAAAAAATTTTTTTGAAATATTATTCGCTTATACATAAACCTGCAGTTTCCACGGCTAATGACAGAATATGCAGATACCAAGGTAACAAATACAATTCTAAAACAGGTTAACAAAATTGCTCGTCTCTCTACGCTCAGTATGCCCACTCGCTAGCTCTGTCAGGACACGTATCTGGTACTGGTAACAAGGGATAGCACGTGAGAACAAGGACACATTAAGCAAAAATCACTAATCCCTAATGGCGAATGGTCAGCCCTACTAGCAGGGGGCTGGAGCAGGAGCATTTTTTAAACCACTGCAAGCCTAGCATTTTTCCACATGTAGAAAATGTGGCTTCATCTCTAGAGCAGCTGAAGCACAAACATGCAATTCACCGTATTATTTGGGTCACTAGTAACCTAAGCAGATGGTATATGCATTTTATGTGAAATATTTAATTAGGCCATCGGGAATGTGGTGGTACCAGCTGTTATGGCCTGCTGACCTTGGTAAAGGAGGAGATATCAGCAAAATGAGGACGACAATGTTCAGACGAGTCCCAGACATGGAGCCTGTTTATGACAATATCAGCTACCCTGACTGTGTCACACTGCAAGGCAAGAAATGTCGGCCCAAGCACAGAGATCTGGCTCCCATCACTCACCTTCAAGTCCTCTGGAGTTATTAAAAACTGTTCTTAACTGATTTATACTGATATATACATAGGAAAAACTCTGGAAATACATACTTCAAAATAATAATGGTTCTTACTTATAGATGACAAACTTAGGGGTGATTTTTATTTTCTTTTTCTATGTGTTTTTATGATTTGAAGTATTTAATTTAAAATACTAATGACTTATACCCATATAATTCCTTTTATATAGTACATGCATCCCTGAAACACTGCCTTATGAATCCATGTTTTGTTATAAATTTAAAAAACTCTATTCTTTCTCATTTACACTTAGGCAATTTTTCATTTTTCATAGCTGACTTCCCCAACTGGCCTATGAAGCCCTCTAGTATCTTAGTGCTGGGTTCTTCCTCCAGCTCAGTCAGGGGACCCCAGGCTGGGCCTCCAAGCTGCCCCCAAGAGTTCTACCAGAACCACATCAACTCCTCCCTTTTTCTCAGAGGCTCCTCCACAGATGTCCCCTTCCCCAATTCCCGTAACCCCTCATGTCTCTTCAATCAAACCATCCAGACGCGAATCCTTAAATCCACACAGTCTCAGAAATGCAAACCTCCCTTAAAAACAACAGCTCTTAAACAAGGACTTACTGCCCTCATCTAAGAAAATAGAGTTCAAATCCTCTTCCACTCTCTCTGTATAATATAAATACAAAAATTTGCTTACCTATAAATGTAAACTTTCTGTGGCTATTGACACACAATATGGTGACAAATCTGGTCCAATCTCTCCTCAACCTCTTCACAATGAAAAGAAAGGCTAGAAACTAATAACACCCTCAATTTCCTGCCCTTTTCCAGAGTGAATCCCATGGGGCTGGTTCAACAAGCATTCACTGAACCTTGAAACAGATAGACACAAGATGCTGGGGACTTTTCTAGACAACAGAGTTCCCTGCCCTCATGGAGCCAATGGTCTCTGCTGCCTCAATTACCCTGTCCTCCTCCTTGTCAAGACTCCCCTGTATTAATCAGCCTGGGTGGCCATAACAAAGAACCCCGAACCGGGTGGCTTCGACAACAGAACATATTTTCTCTCCCTTCTGGGTCTGAAAGGCTGAGATCATGGTGTGGGTAGGATTGGTTTCTGCTGAGGCCTCTCTGCTTGGCTTGGACACTAATGTCTTGTCACTTCCTTACACGGCCCTCCCTGTGAGTGTGCACATCTCTAATGTCTGTCCCTCTTTCATAAGGACACTTGATTAGCATTCCACCCTAAAGGCCTCCTTTTAACTCAATCACTTCTTTAAAGACCTTATCTCCAAACAGATTTACATTCTGAGGTAAATGGAGATTGAGACTTCAACACAAGAATTTTGGAAGAACACAAGGTACCCATGACAAGCCCCTCTCCCTTGGGTCCCTCAGGAAACACCATTCTCAAATAGCGCCCCCCTCCTCTGGCTGGGTCCCTCTGGAAACACCATTCTCAAATAGCTCCCCCTCCCCTGGGTCCCTCTGGAAACACCATTCTCAAATCCTTTTCATATTTAAAACACCAACAAGCCTCCCTAGGCCTTATCTTCCCCTAGTCCACCCAGCTGCTGTCCTTAACTGTAAGATATGAAAACAGCCTGAACTAGGAGGCTCCAACTCAAATTAGGAGAGCAGATCAGGGGTGGGCGGCCAGGTGGAGGACCAGAGAGGCCAGTCCCATCCACAGGGGGAAGCCGTGGGCCCACTGCCATCCTAACTTTACTCACATGTGAAAACAGGAAGAAGGACATCAACCACCTCCATTTTGACCTCAATCCTTCCAACTGATTAAGTTCTTTCCAGTTTACCCCTTAACTCAGGCAAAATGCCCTGAAGCAGGCAAAACATCCCCTGATGGGAACTTTCAGTACCCTCTCAGGCCCTGAGCCAGCAAGACCCCAGACCCCAGTGACTGATCCCAAGACGATGATCGACCGGACATTCACTGCCCACCGTGTGGACCCACTGACCTTTGTCCCACATTTTCCTTAAATAAACATGGAAGTATTTCAGTACTTTGGAGACCGTCTTTGAGGCCTTAGTTGACTGTCCTCCCGGTGTTGGACTCACTGAAATAAATTCCTTTTCTGTTTCACCTCCACTTACTGGATTTTGTCAGCTGCTAGTGGCTGAACCTGATGTGTCCGGGACCCTTAGAGCTGGGTGCTCTTGCCCCCTGTGCCCCAGCGACAGAGCCCAGTGTACCCTGTTCTTCTGACTTTCGAGAGAACCTAGAAATTGAATTGTGTGAAATTTCCCAAGTTTTATATGTTGGTGACAAAAATAAGAAAACAACTCGGGGGCGGGGGGGGGGGAGGCAAATGAGATAGGCCTGTTCTCCCAATTTTTTC
Source organism: Herpailurus yagouaroundi (assembly GCF_014898765.1). Classification (NCBI taxonomy): domain Eukaryota; kingdom Metazoa; phylum Chordata; class Mammalia; order Carnivora; family Felidae; genus Herpailurus; species Herpailurus yagouaroundi. The sequence goes on from NW_024412436.1 coordinate 11,779,732, forward strand.
CATTTTTTCGCCCCTATAATCTCTTACTTTCCTCATTTCTTACCTGTCCTTCATTTCCAACGTTTCTGAAATCAGGTTTCTTTGCACCAAGTCCTTTCCCCGCACTCCAGTGAAATAGCTACAGCTCAAGTCCCCACTGGCTTTTCATTCTTAAACATCATTTTATTTGGAGGGGAAATCTATCTGGCCAGAACTACCCACTGTATTAGCCTGAAAGACAGACTCCATTCCTGAGATGTCAGGTTGCTGTTCTGTGGGGATCTGTGAGCCCGCTCTGCACTAGCATGGAGTTATTAGCCCCCTCACCTGCCTCTGTGTTTGTGACAGTCTAAGTGCTCCAGGAGGGTGGGGTCTATGAACTACAATAAAGAGGCTGCTGTACTTCAGTGGGGGTGGCGACATGAGCAGACATCCAGCCCACACCCGGCCGCAGCACACGTCTCTGCCAGAAAAGGGGGGTGTGAACAAAAGACTACATCCTCACACAGCTCTGCTGGTTTTCCACTCCCATGTAACAGGAATCAGACAAAAATGGATGAAAATAGCCCTCGCTCCACCACACTGAGGCCAATACTGAGCTTTTCCACACCTCAGCTTCTTCAACTGTAAAATGGGAATCATAATGTTAAATTAAAACCTACAAATAATGTTGGGAAAATATTCAATGTAAATGATACAATGAGTTTACCTGTGAAAGAATTTCAACCTAAAATGGAACTGGCGGGCGTAAGAGGGAAAGTCTCACGCATGTGTCCTCTGGAAAACAAAAACTTAAGGACTGGGAGACTAATTTCCCTTAAATGTCCTATTTATAGAAAATGGAAAATATCAGAATTTTCTTAAGTGACAGTGAGCTGGTGACGGGCTGCCTCCTACTGACCGTCACAAGTTTTACTTATGGTGACCAGAGGCATGAACGAGACATGACCAGGGTGGGCTGGCCTCACCAAGTAAGCTGCACTGAGCTGTTGTTTGTGACCGGTTTTGTCTCCAAGGGAATTTTCAGAATTGACTCTCATTTGTTTTTGAATGTGATGGATTCCAACTGGACTGTCTCCTCATTACATTCCCTGCCCATGAACCCCGCAGACCCAAACCCTCAGTGCACCTGCCTGTAGTCTGCTGTGGTGTACGTGTCCTGAATTGTAACTCCTATCCTATTCCTGAACAGACTCATCCTTTTGACAATTTGGAGCTTTCCTTGGTTTACCTCTTTATTTAGGTTGACATACCTAACATCTTATCTTCACTTTCATTTCAAAAGGAAAACCATGGCTGCCACATATTAGAACTACTATTTCAGCTATGGTTTTCATATCACACTTGGAAAATGGTCCTCATTCATCTCTGGTGTCACATTCATGGTAGGATTTCTATTTTTCTATGAAAATTTTACACGAAATAATATTCTTTAACTAGTCTTAGGATGATTTCAACTACATGTGAAAATAATAAAATAGAACTCTGTAAAAATATATTTTATTAAAAAACTAGAAATGATTTAAAACTTAAATGAAAAGAAAAAAATGTTATAAAATAGGAAAAAAAACCACACCTAATTTTATTTATCCCCTTTTAAAATTTTTATGTTGGGCCTTCCTGGAAATCTGAATTATGTATCCTCAAATGCTTAGATACTCTCAAAGAAATCAATAAACTATTGTTGACCCAAACTACTATTAAAACAACTATCATACATTAAAAAATAAAAACAGCCCAGAGGGTACATAACTAAACATCAGAACAGTGGAGAAAATCTACAGTGAAATCAATATTCTTCCATAAACCAACATGAATTTTTCCTGTAAGAAGAAATTAAAAAGAGCTCTGGAATATCTTTTAAGAAAAAGACCACCTAAATTCTGTGAGTAAATGAACTAGCTAAATAAATTAAACAGATATTTGGGTATGCTGAATGTCCCATTCACAAAATAAATTGAGTTAGCATCATTCAGAAAGTTCTCTAGTGGTTCAAAAAGCCACACAAAACCAAGGGAGAAAAACTCTGCACAGAATCTGTATGCTTCGAAAAAAGAAATTCAAGTAATGTGTATCTCTTGCTACAAATGCAAATCCAAATCAATAACCAACTTTATTCTAGATTTTTATCCACCGTAGTACATAAAGGTGATCTGGACACTGCCTGAACACAGCCCTTGACTCAGCATCTTCTCAGGCACGTAAATTTGTCATTCTGACCAATACGTAACTAATCATATAGTGGTAAAGAGAGTAGTTTTTATTTAATCCTTTAATAAAACTCAGGAAGACTGGGAGTACCTTAAAACCTTAGCTATTTTAGAACAAATATATTACATTTTAATGAAGTTTTAGAACTACATCATTTCAGCTGACTTAACAACTATAAAAAGTCAAATTTATAGTAATTGAATCCATATTAATTTTTCAGAAATAGTGATTTGCCAAAAGTGCTATCAGACTCAGAAGCTGTCTAAAGAAACAAAACTGAATTTCCCAAACATTCCATTCCTGGGCATTACTGGCATGCACCACCATCCAACACCAGTACAGCCTGTGGGCAGATATCGTTAGGACTTCAAGTCTCCTAAAATGAACACAATGAGGAGCCACTCCTATACCAATGATGGATACTGGAAATAAAATTACATTTGAATTGTTTGCCTTACCCAGGTTATATGAATAAATGTTTTACCTGAAACATCACAAAATCCAAATCCTGGGTATAAGTTACTCATACATGTACTTCTCTCTTTTAAATTACAGACTTTCCCCAGTTTATGATATGGTTACACTCCAATAATCCCAGCACACATTGAACATTTTGGAAGTCAGAAATGCATTCAGGGCACTGAACTACCAAACAACATATCTTACTTAGCCTAGCCTACCGTTAACGTGCTCGCAACACTTCTGTGAGCCTATAGTACAGACGGGCAAAATAAAACAGCACACAGCACCCATTTTATAAGAATACTGTAACGAAAGCAAAACAGGAATGCTTCTAGGAGTATCGAATGGTTGTTGTGTGTTGGTTGTCTACCATCATGATCGCGTGGCTGACGAGAGCTGCGGCTCATGGCCCCTGCCCAGCGTTACAAGAGAGCATCCAAAGGCCTATATCGCTAGTCCAGGAAAAGATCCAAATTCAAAATTCCAAGTATGGTTTCTAAGAGAATGTGTATCACTTTCGCACCATCATAATGCCAAAAAATCCCAAGCCAAACCGTCATAAAACCGGGCCAGCTGTACTCTTCACCACCGTCAGATTCTCATTACCTGTTATCTGCATGTGTGCTTCTCTTTCTCTTTATTTACACTGTATCTTCTTCCACATCTTAGTCTTGTTTTGTAAATCTTAAGATCTCTCAGAGCTTCAAGATGTATCCTCTTATTTCCATCTAAAATTCACAATACGGAGTGGAAAAGGACAAGGAATTGGGTGCTACTAACTAAAGCTGACAGGAAAACAAATCATATCCTAGGAATGTGACCCACGGGAAAGGGCCATTTATGGTAACATTTATCAAGAACACTTATATGAAGAGCAAAACTGAAAGTGCATCCAAAGAATCGTTGAAGAATGTAAAAAGTTTAAAAAGGAAAAAAAACATACATTCTAATGTCTACAAATTTGTAACTCTGGGACATGAAACGCATTATTCATTTCTAAGCAAAAGAAAGACAAATACATCACATGTACCTGGTAGGGGTTGGGTTTGCTTAAGAAAACTTCTGAGATTTGCCTTTTCGGGTTCACATGCACTTCTTAACTACATGTACTATTCAATCTCGAGTTTTCACAGGAGCCCCATTAATAAGACAGACAAGGCCTGGAGACTACAGAGCGGGAAGCAGTCCACTGTGGGGGTTACTGGTTTACATTAACTGGTCTAGTTAAATAAGATGTGCAGACTACCTCTGGCAATACAGAAGTAGATTTGCATTCTCAAAATTTTAAACAACGAGAAGTGACAGGAAAGAATCGGCTTAATTTTGACAAAGTCACACCAGGAGAAAGGGTTGGAGACATGAGTGGGAAGTGAGGTGGAACCACACACTCTTGGCTTAAAATACGGGAAGGAAGGTAATGGGTGAGGGGGTGAAAGGGAAGCCACGTATCTGTTTAATTGTTGACAGACTGCTTAAATCCGTCTTCGCGGGAACAGGACTATAAAAAGGATTTCACACGCGCTTATGAAAATCACAAGTTTCAGGACAAGGTGCACATTCCCCTGCAGGCACTCAGGGCATCATCTGAAAAAGACTTAAAACACGACTATTTTAAGGAGACTTCTGCTTTGTATTCCCAATGAAATCTAAAAAAAACACAGGTCCAAAATGAACAAAAGCCAGGGATGAATATGATATGAAAAGTCAATAGGTTGAGTTTTAAAGGAAAATGGCTATGATTTTAAAAGAATAAATGGAAGTTTAAAACTCAGATCCAAAGCAATAAAAAGCAAAAAAGACAATACAGAAAATCAATCCTGAAAGGTAGAAGACAAATCGGAGAAATTCTCCAAGTCATTAGAACAGAGGTCGGCAAACTACAGCCTGAAACCCAAATCCAGCCGGCCGTCTGTTTTGCTATGTCCTGTGAGCTAAGGATGGTTTTTACAGATGAACGTTTGTAATCAACTAATAAGGAACTTTGAACCCCAATTAAGCAAAAAGTTACGTCTCCCCAAAAGAATTATATTCTGCTCATTAAATCAGTATTACCAAAACAAAACACTACTCAATTATTATATTTTAAATTGCATCAATAAAAAATTTATAGAAATTTGTTTTCTCTTGTTATATAAATAGCTACATAATATCCTCGATTTTGCCTCATTCTACAAAGCATAAAATATTAACTATCTGGCTCTTTACAGAAAAAGTTTTTGACCTCTGCTTTAGAGGAAAGAGACAGCTCTAAATGCTAGGGAAAAGATAATGGCTCAGGGGTCAAGGAGAAGAAATCCAACCAAAGAATAATGGGTGTTTCAAAGAGGCACCAACATGAATGGGAGTTATAAGCAAAGATAGAATTCAGAAACTTTTTTCTGATGTAAAGAAATATTTAAATTTGGTATCAAAGGGGCTTTCAGAACTTTAGGCAAAAATAATTCAAAATGACTCACACCTGGACAACCCTTAGCAAAATGTTTGAATTTTAAGGTTAAAGAAAACAGTTCTAACAACATACAGGCAGGGTTGGGGCAAGGAGGAAAGGAAAGGTTGCCCCTGAAGAAATGAACAGCAGGCTGGCCTTAGACTTGCCCTCTGCAACAGTAAAACCACATGGCATGGCAGGGATTGTTTTACCTTACTCTTGAAAAAAAAATTGTGACTCAGGAATTTCATATTTAACTACACCTGATGGTTTATGTCTAAAAGTCCTAAGGACACTCTTTCAGACTCAGGAAAAGACTCAAAAAAATCTAACACCTACCCTAAGTTTCTTAATATGTGTGAGCGTGTTCTTTCCCAGGCAACAGAGGGGAGGCAGTAGGAGTGGAAGTTTCAGAGCAGGGACTCTGGATGGAGACCTGAAACTATCCGGAGTCCTGGCTCTCCATGGACAAATTAGTTCAGCTCTCAGTGCCTCCATTTCTTCATCTGCCCAGTGGACTAATTAATGGACTCTACCTCAGAACGACACAGAGAAGATTAAACGTGAGCTAGCTCACATTTAAGTGCCTATAGTGGCACTTTGTAAATACTTAATAAATGTTGTATGTTGTTGTTGCTACTATTATCCTGCGCACTACGGATGAAAAGAAATTAGGGACCAGGAAAATTGGGGATTTAAAGAATTATAGCACCGATGATCAAAATGACAGTTAAATAGTCAAGTCTGGATATGATTATAAACATGGTAAAAGTAAAAAACAACTCTTGAAAAAGAAAAACATAACAAAATATTGAAATTCACTAATGATACAGTTCTAGAAGACTACATTTTAGAAACTGGGGGTGGGGGGACATTAGAGTCTAAATATATTGTTTTTTTTTTAATATACTGAAAAATAAGCTTAGTTTGTAGATTTTTAAATTAAATTTAAGTTCCAAACACATAAGAGCATAAAAGCAAACAAAACAAAGTTCACGATACAATATAGCAAGGAAGCATTGAATGCAGAATACACGAAACACCTATCAGTTGCTAAAATAAATGTAAACCAGAGGCGCCTGAGTGGCTCAGTTGGTTAAGTGCAATTTTGGCTCAGGTCATGATCTCATAGTTCATGGGTTCAAGCCCCATGTCAGGATCTGTGCTGACAGCTCAGAACCTGGAGCCTGCTTCAGATTCTCTGTCTTCCTCTCTCTCTGCCCCTCCCCAACTCATGCTCTGTCTCTCTCTCTCTCAAAAATAAACATTTTAAAAAAAATCTTTTAATAAATGTAAATTATTTAAATTCTCTTTAACCAGGGCAAAGAACTTAAAATAGAGTCAAGAAACAAAATGGAACAGAAAGATTAAAAATTAAGAGAGAAGGCAAAGATAATGAGAACAAAAGCAGAGTTAACAAATTAAAATTAGGTAACATAAAATCTGAGCAAAAACCAAGACCTTAGGTCAATTTGCATGGATACTGATCCTATAATGAAACATCCACGAACCTTTCCTCTTTCAGGAATAGAACACCAAAACATGAAAATCAAAAGCTGTGAGAAATGAGGAAGAACAAAAACACACTGGAACAGAAGACTGTAAGACACAGCATTTGATCCACAAAATACGGTTGTGGAAGATTTCATCTACAGGGTTGGGTTACGAACCACACCAACTCCATATCCACCAAACAGTATTTCACCTAAGAAAAAAATGTCCACGAAAGAGTCTGAATGACTGTTCATCTGTGAAACAAAACAGCATAAATATACTGAAAACATTCCAAACGCTAGAAACTACTGAACTTTAATAAATACAAAATGCCATCTGCCTGAAAACTCAAAAAGCATCTTTATAATAACATATTTCTTTTTTTTTTTAACGTTTTATTTATTTTTGAGACAGAAAGAGACAGAGCATGAACGGGGGAGGGGCAGAGAGAGAGGGAGACACAGAATGGGAAGCAGGCTCCAGGCTCTGAGCCATCAGCGCAGAGCCCGACGCGGGGCTCGAACTCACAGAACGCGAGATCGTGACCTGAGCCGAAGTCGGACGTTTAACCGACTGAGCCACTCAGGCGCCCCTATAATAACGTATTTCTTATAAAATAACAAAAAGGAACTTATAGATTGCAGCCAACACTGTGCTTATAATTAAATTCGTACACTTAAAGGTTTCATTATAAAGTTTTTTTTTTTTTTAAAGCAAAGCAAATATACTAAACAAGTTATCAAGAGGAGGGGGCCTTAAGGAAATCTATTCATGAATAAGGAGATGTTAGAACATACATTAAATAATGGACAGGAAGCTCAAAAACCTCAATGGTATTTATATTAGTGAAAAACTAGATGTAATCTAAACAACAGAAAACTGTATTGATTTTAGTGAGAATTTCCAGTTAGATTTCTTCTGTGATTAAAAATCATATTTACACATATTTTAACGCAACGCTACAAAGTCTTTAAATAAAAAGGTGGCATATAAAATTTTATACATTAAGTAATACCAACCGTGTGAAAACAAAAAGAGAAAACACTTAAACATAGAAAAACCACAGTTACATCTACAGGTTAAAACATGGATAACATTTTTTAACATTTTTCTAGATTTTCCCTATTTTGTAAAACGGGTAATTCATTACTTCGATAATCAAGGAGAAAATCACACTATTTTTAAACTGAGTGCCCAGTATGAGAATGCAGCTCTCACCTTTTCTTTTTTAAACTGAAGTATAAATGACATATAACATTATGTTGGTTTGAGGAGCACAACAACAATTTGACATTTGTACACATTACAAAGTGATCACCACAGTGAAGTCTCGTTAAACATCCATTACCACACACAGTGACAAAATATTTTTTCTTATAATGAAGACTTTTAAGATCTACTCTCTTAGCAACTTTCAAATATGCAGTACAATATTATTACCTACAGTTCACCAGGCTGTACATTAAATCTTCAGGACTTATTTATGACTGGAAGTTTATATTTTCTGACCCTCTTCACCCATTTCAACCACCCTCCAACCCCCACTTCTGGCCACCACCAAGCTGTTCCTTGTATCTATGCAGCTCTCGCCATTCATATTAACACTACTCAAGCTCCTACTTCTGCTTTAAGTACTATTAATTATGCCTGGACATTTAGGGGAAAAATTGAGCTTGTTACTCAGATTGTTAAAAACAGAAAACTGAACTTGAATAATTTACAGAACAAGAAACATGTTATTTTCAAGTTTGCTGAGATCAGTGATCAGTAACTGTCCTGTGCCTACTAAGTCAGTGCTACATTTCAAACCACTCCCACTGAAACCCAGTTAAACCTACACATCCCTCCATGACACTGGCTCTCACAAAGAGCTACACGATCAGGACTTCCCATGTGACTCTTCAATACAGCTTATGGAGCTATTTTTCCGTCAAGATGCCAAATGTAAAAATAAGCCCAGCTATTTGGAAGCTGTCATGTTTTATTCGAAACATTATGATTTCCCTATAAATCTGTGATTTCTAAAGTCTGAGGAGATTTGAGGCATTCATTCTTAAATGTAATATTGCCTGTATCTTGGTGTCATGGCTTTTCATCTAGATGAGTATCTCTCTGCGTTTATAAAGAAAATATAAATGAAAATCAATTCAGTATCCAAAAATTCAGGTGACACGGAATTTCGAGGATGCGTCTATTCTATAAAGTAAGATTATGCCTTTTTGTTTTGGGTCTCTATGATGAAAGAATTCTAGAACAGTAGTTATCCTTGCCTCATACACTAATTGAAAGCACAGGGATCTCTCAGAGGGTACTTTCTGTTTCTGCACCAGAGCTCCTCCAAAAACCGTCACAACGGCAGCAAATTAAACCAGGGGAGCTTGAGATGCCGGGGCATTGTGAACAGGGCCAAGACTGTCCCAAGCTGACTTCATGTGGTGAGGTGCATGACAGGGAACTGAGATAACCACAAAATGTGCACGGATACTATTACGCTGAAGTACACTGATAATAGAGTTAAATATTCTAAATAGTTCATTTCTAAGGGATTACTACACTTCTCCAGAATCAAAGTCATTTATGCCTTTCAACTTATTTGAAAGCTTTTGGTAATAACTCCTCAAATATTCATTGCTTGTCATATTCTAAATAGTGAATTCCTGGATGCAAATACACAAAGCCGTATTAGCACTAATGGACTTATGTATTTGCACCAAGGAAAGAACATACATCTAGAAACCTGTTCTCTGCTGCTCATAGGCAATCATGGTGCATTTTCTCTTGTGGACAAAATAAAAATGCATTGCTATTTATGTGGAACCATTCAAGTGTTACAGGCATTTCTATAACATCCAAGAATGCATTGGCCATGACCAACTAAAGTCGTTTTTGGCTTATCATCATTCAAGCTGAATTAATAATATTAAACAGCATGTGGGATGAGGGAAAACACAGTGCAGAGCAACATTAAAATCCCTTTCCACCCAGGCATAATTCATTTTGATCTTTACTACTTGATTCAGCTAAAGGTCAAACCATATATGATGGTTTAGATCCAGAAAATATATTATTTCGCTGTGCAGTATGGTCCGAAATGAGGGCAACTAATTTAAAAATGGATGCAATTTGGAAAATATAAATGTAATGAAAAATGCCTCCATTATGAAGTAGATAAATTAAGCTCTACTATTGATTACTGCCAACATTTAAAATCTCCCCACTCATACTGGTAATGCCTTTAGTGTAACTTAATTTTCTTCCTATTGTGTCGATGCCTCAATGAACATCACTCTGGTGAGGGACCAAACACAGGTCAGAAATGTTAGTGATGATAAATTACAGACCTTAATAACTTCTGAACAGTTTTAAATGTACAAGTCATCTAGGAGTCATTTAGCTCGATAGATGAATGGTTAACGAACTACATACACTACTAAGAACGATGTGTTAGTCTGTACCACTACATGGCATAAGGCCAAGATCTAATAAAGAATAAAACTGGGCTTTGGAGCATATACAACTGGAGAAAGAAAAAAAGTGGATTATCTTATTAAAAGACTGTATGAGCAAAAATCACTCATGAATTTATACAAATAATTTATGAGCACAAAAGGCTTTATTAAAAGACTGTCCAGATTCATAACCGACAGACGGCTGAAATGTGACCAGGTTTGGGATAGGGAAAAAACAGGCAACGAGTAGATTCAGGTGTTTGCTTGGTCATTTGGTATTTTTCCTTTCAACGAAAGGGGGTGTGAAAATCTTCATCTTTCTTGCAGACTGTTTGGACTGGGGCTTTTGTACTTTAAGTGTTACTCCCATTTTTTGCTCTTGGGCAAGTCACAAGCAACATGGGCTGCCCTCCAGCATCCTCCTGAGGGACAGCCACAGAGCAGGTTCTGGAAGGAACCCAAATCAGTCCAACTCCAAGGAGTCTAAAGCAGTTCTAATATGGAGAGACTTAAGAATCAAGCTAAAAGAGGCACAGATTGAACAAGTGATAGTTTCCCCATTACTGAATTAAGCCTGACAGGTGACATCTTGCCTGGTGTAACAGTGAAGAAATCTTCACTAATCCACCCACTTCAGTCATTTCTCAAGAGTCATCTGCCTGCCGCCATATCACAATCGCCAAGGCAGCTTGTTTAAAACGTGTACTCCTAAATTACCTGCCAGGCCTCTGGTAATAAGATCGCCAGTCTTTTACAAGCAGCCCTGGAGATCCTCGGGAGCCCTGAAGCTTGCGAGCTCTGGTGCTGGGAGGCAGGCCCAAGTGGTTCTTCTTTCCACCACACGTGCACGGCTCCCACGGCTCCTCTCACTTCCCACCATCACACCTACGGTGCACACGTCAGCAATACAAGACGCACGAGACTCTTTAAGAGCAGCATGAATGAACGGATAAATGCGTGAATGAGAAAGTTAATAGTATTTCTAAAATAAAACAGGAATTCTGATTCCATTAGAGTTGGCTCTAGAAATCCATTCACAGCCTTCTAAAAATCCCCACAGTGCTCCAAACTACTCACTCTATATATTTGGCAGTATGATCTGAGCTTCCCAAATACTGATCACAGTAAACTGTGGAAAAAAGAAAGAAGAGGAAATGAAAAGCACTGATTCTGATTTCTCAGAAACGTCATGATGCTGTGCTGCTCTCTACCCTGCATAGCTGGCTGGCAGACACCACCGTGGTCCCAAAGCACATCTGCTGTGAAAGCCGTTGCTTAGCAACAGCAATCAATGCTGTATTTCCTCTTCACCATTTGCCTAAAGATTGAGACACTGCTTCAAGGTATTATTTTCAAATACCTTCTGTTTCACTGACCAAACATGTTTGTTAATTTTTCTATTATGCGAAAAGAAATCGGGAACCAAATCAGCATAGGAATTCAAGAAAAAAGAGAGAAGGTCAGTGTAACACAGGGTGCTTTGGGATTTGTTTGATGAAGAAAAATTCTTTGACAGCTCATTGACTTTATTTGCTATACCCTTTCATTCTGCCATTTTAGAATTGATTTCTGCTAGCTCATGGGATATGAAAGCCATTAGCATGAATTATCATTCTAAATGCAGATCCACAAGGTACTGCCATAAAACACAAAAAGCAAATGATTTTCAGAAACTGGTTTAATATACATCTCACATCTCCGTTAAAGCTCATGTCTTGGTTACATTCTTACTAACCACTAGCAGCATTTTCCAACATCTTTTCACTGATAGTACAAATCTTTCAGATAAGCAAGGCTTATAATCTAAATTACTTGGTGCTTCTGATATATTTACAAGGTAAATTATATACACACCATACAACACCGACTTTGAAGAAGCAGATACGAAATTTTATTTTAAATACACCAATATGTCCTACCAATGAATGGGTTCTTCATACAAAAAACACGAATGAAATCCAGGAACTTCATGTGATACTTTCTAATAAAAAGAGTTGATATTTGCTTTAAGTATGTGCACAATCAGTGGTGGACCCATATGGGTGGGTATAATGTGATAATTATTTTCCACATTTATTGACTGCCTACTAGTATAAATCTCTATGGGCAGCATAAAGATGAGTAAAATGTGATCCCTGTAGAAATCTTCTGCTAGAAACAGTCACATCAAGAAGTAATACAGAAGAATATAGATTTTACCTCAAGTATTTGTTTAGTTGCAACAAGTGTCCCAATTAATATGGATTATATCTGCAACACAGACTAGATGAATAAATCATAGTCCGAGACCTTTATTTTTTATGATAACATTCAGCATTGGTAAGGATGTAGTGAGATAAAAATGTCATAGTTAACTGTAAAAGACATCAGGCCAGGAAACTAAATCAA
>NW_024412436.1:11792152-11807265 GCF_014898765.1 Herpailurus yagouaroundi
AAAAAAAAATAAAAATAAAATATGCACATTTTAAACTTTAACATGGTAATTATGTGTCTAAGAAACTAGTTTAAGGAAATAAAAATGCCAACAAAAGATATCTATTTCAGCTATATTTAAAACAGTAAATAAATACCCAATATTAGAATGATTAAATGAATAATGATATAGCTATATGAGTATTACTAAAATATTTTTCAAGAATATTTTATGAGAGCATAAGTCAGTCAGAAAAAGACAAATACCACATAATCTCACTCATATGTGGAATTTAAGAAACAAAACACATGAGCAAAGGAAAAAAAGAGACAAACCAAGAAACAGACTCTTAACTATAGCGAACACAATGATGGTCACCAGAAGGGGGTGAGGGATGGGTGAACTAGGTGATGGGAATTAAGGAGTGCGCCTGTCGTGATGAGCACTGGGTGATGTATAAAGTTGCTGAATCACTCTATTGCACACCTGAAACTAATATAATACCGTATATTAACTATACTAGAATTAAAATTTAAAACTTAATTTTAAAAGGAAGAGTATTTTGGGGCTCCTGGGTGGCTCAGTCGGTTAAGCGTCCAACTTTGGCTCAGGTCATGATCTCACAGTTTGTGAGTTCGAGCCCCGCATCAGGCTCTGTGCTCACAGCTTACAGCCTGGAGCCTGCTTCAAATACTGTGTCTCCCTCTCTCTCTGCTACTCCACCGCTCATGCTCTGTCTCTCTCCTTCAAAAATAAATAAAAACATTTAAAAAAATATTTTTGAAAAGGAAGAGTATTTTATGAAAAGAAATCATTGCTATAATGTCGAGAGGAAAACCAATGAAAGAAAATAATCCAAACTAAATGCACAGAAAACACAGTAAAGGAAAATGTAACATAATATTAATAATCAGAGGTGGTATTTATTTCTTGGCTTTGCTTTTCTATGCCTTCCTAGGTTTTTTATATTGACTATGACATATTTTGTAATCAGAAAAATATCCTAATAAATAAATACATCAGAATCTTATTTCAACTTCTATTTATAGATTTTTAAATTTCAACGCAGAATTTCAGCCTTGCTGGTCTCATAAGCACTGGCAACTTGAATGATAAAGTACTTAAGCTTCACAAGTATTTTTGGATCAACAATTTCATATTTCCATAAACGTCTGATAAACTTAGTCAATATTTCCCCAGAGGACAGTGATAATAAAAGCATATAATTTAGTCTAAACAAAATTATCTTTTATTTAACAATTCAACAAATATGCACCAAGCACAGGACATACAAATAAAATGACAGGATACTCTTGGGATGCTATGGATACATTTCAGGGGCTTGTTCTCTTCTGATGACCTTCCAGAAGATATAGGGCCCCAAGGCACAGCATTTGTCTTGTATCAGAATATACTGTGTGTCCACAAAAGAAGTTTCTACTGCTGTCTGAAGCAGGTGATTCTGCAATCTACAACTGCTAACCCCCCTACCACCAGAGAGATTGAAGGGTCAGGGATGCAGACAAATAAAATTAAGAGAACTCTGTTAACAGAAATTAGTATTTCTGTAAATCTTCCTTCCATTCATATTATATAAATACACACACAATATTCTTTTTCTCAGTGACTAGAGGGGCCAAAAACAGCAGTTTTCTAAGCCCAATAACTGAGGTGCAGACTTTCTGATCTTTATACCAGCAGAGAATATGTTAATACCTCCAATATCAAAGAAGGAAACTGGAGTTTTAAATCATGAAGTAAGTTGACCAGGATCACCAGCTAACCAGCAAGGAGATAAAACTCAAGCCTAGGTCAGTTTACCCCCTTAAGTCGGTGCTTCTTCCCTTACAGAACATGTGACACTCAAGCAAATGGATAGGAGAGAGGTAACCACTTCCAAGGAGCAACAGACAAGAACGGGAGGCAGAAATAAGCAAGATTTCCTGAGGTCCCCACTCCCGGTCGGCTAGAATAGGGGCAGGGGGACATGGCTTGTGCCAGATGGCCCATCTCCTGCATTTCCAAGACGGAAGGATGGCCCTGTTCAAAGGTCAAGACTGGTTGCACCTGATGCTCCTCTCCCTGGCTCCACACTCCCTTCCAACTTGATGATCTCCCCTTGACCCCTGGGACCGCTGAAATATTTGTGGTGGCCATGGGCTCTGAGTACACCCCAGTTTTAAATCTGCCTATGAATAAGAAAAATTCCTCCTGTCCTGTTCTTTCTCTTACTCAATATAGTTCCTCTCCCTTCAAGAAGTGCCTTTCGGTGACATCCTGGATTTCCTATAATCTGATCTGAACTCCTGCTATCAAGAGCTCCGCAGAGCTCGCTCCCATAACCTGCCCTATTTGCTGGCTCTCTTGTACCAACAAAATGCCCCCTCAACAACAGGTGGCAAAAGATATATTAACCTTTAGTTAATCTAAAGATACAATTAATACTGCACTGAACACATGACCTCTGTCTCCCCACCCATAATCACCCAGACTTTCTTTTTTTCAAAAGAAGTGATGGTATTGGCCTAAAGGGAACATGGTCTTCCAAATGCCCAGTTGGGAATGATGACGTGGAAAATAACGAGGGAGGAGTCTTGAACTCCAGAGATAGATTTCACATCCAAGTTTACTAATCAGTAGAAGGTGAAATATTTTGAAAAGACTTCTTTGGTAAAAGCATGCAGGATGAACTGAAGAGGATAGACACAAGTGTCCAATGTCAAATCTGTCCATTTCGTGCTAGAATGTTAAACTGAGCATGGCAAGAAATCTCAAGGGAAAAACAGGCAGAACTCTTACTTAACTGTACATGGTATAAAATAAAGAGAAAACCCAAAGAGGGGAGATCTGACACCAACATGTTTAAGTTTGTCATATCAGCTTATTATGGGATGAATGAACTACATTAAGGAGTTCCTCAAGATAAAACCCAAGAAAGTTAAAAATTAGCGTGCTGAAATAAATAAGCAAACACGCAATAAGTATGTTCCTAAAATTTAGGGCTAAGATAGAAATTGTTTTAGAACACTGGGTCCTGCCATGCAAAGAGATGTTTCCATTCTATCCAATGCTTTCCATAATGGTCACCGAAAAATAATTTTAGAACTTTCCAAAGAGAGCTACCAGGATATTTAGGTATAAAAAATTAAGAAACAGAACCTTCTGATTACTGAAGAATGACAGTTAAAAAACACACAGAGAGAGATGCAGAAGTCACTTTGCAGCTAAGTTAGCTGAAGCCCCAAACGTACATGCTCGTGTTTATGCTAACAGCACCATACAATCACATATATATGTTCTATTATCAAAATCACTTTCTACTGTGTGGTAAGTTAAAATTCACGGATATACCTTATTTTCTCTTTCTGTTTTCTTTTTTGTTTTTTAGGTTTCTACCTCGCTAAAGAACGTTTCTGCTGAGCTTTCTACTCTTCATTCACTCCAATTAAACTGCAGTGATTCACCAGTTATTACCACCACAGGCATACACGTGTTGAAGAGAAGATCATGATTATAATCTGCACAATTACCGACGGCTAGATAGCATGCCTACACACGGTGTTTTGAAAAACAGCTTCATTTCCGATGGAGATCAGGACAGCAATAAAAGAGTTCCACAGTCTCTTCACTAAATACATCTTTGTTTGCATGGTCTGTGTATACTGTCATGGGGCAGGTGCGGGAAAATGTAAAATATGAATATTTAAAATCCAACTGAGCTGCTGTGAAGTCAATGACAAAGAAAAATACAAACATGGGGGCTTCATGCATACGGCTAAATACATAAATAACTATGAAATCACCAAAACAAAGCAACACATCCATAGTTCTTACTGGTGCTTATTATAATTCAACAGCAATATATTTTCATTAATCCTGAGCCATCTGAAAAATATGTCAAGCAACACTTAACTTCATTGAGTCTGAAGCCCCAAATAAAGTTACCAATAGTGAGCAACATCATTAGATGTGCTTTGTATTTAAGAAGAAATCGTTCATTAGACTTGGTTTGTATTTAAGAAGAAATGGTTATCCAGCTCTCTTCACCCCACACAGTCACTTGAATCCTCCTTAGTCTTCATGCAGCCAGGCTGACGAGCAGCAGGACACAGTAGGGGTGAGCAGAATTCAGCTGCCCAAAGGAAAGTCAAAGGACAAACTGATTTTGTTAAAGGTCTTTTTTTTTTTTTTTTAAGGCTACCCAGAGGTGGAATCCTGGGTGATGTCAGTCCAACTTATCTGACAAAACTTAAAACTGTATCTACTTGGATGAAAGTCAATGAGCTAACCACCTTTGCATCTTCCACTTGAGAAGTTACGACTCTTAAGAAGGACATAAAAATAGTTTTTTAACCAAATTATAGTCCTTTAGCTACAAACCCAAATAATCAGCAATTCACAAGGAAAGTGAAGAGAAAGCAAAAGACGGAGGCATTCTGGCTACTAGAAGAAACAAAGAGCAGACTTCAGAAAAGCCAAACAATAAAGCATATTTCCATATCTGAAAATATGCTGAACCAAATAACCCAAAGAGCCCTCCTGAAACACCTATTTTAGGGGCGCCTGGGTGGCGCAGTCGGTTAAGCGTCTGACTTCAGCCAGGTCACGATCTCGCGGTCCGTGAGTTCGAGCCCCGCGTCGGGCTCTGGGCTGATGGCTCAGAGCCTGGAGCCTGTTTCCGATTCTGTGTCTCCCTCTCTCTCTGCCCCTCCCCTGTTCAAGCTCTGTCTCTCTCTGTCCCAAAAATAAATAAACGTTGAAAAAAAAAATTTTTTTTAAATGCATCACTACATTACTTGTATTCTTATTTGGGGGTAAAAACACATAAAAGATATTTAGGGACAACAGGGGAATGTGAATACAGATTAGGTAGTAGATAAATATTAGAGAACTCTTACTCATGTGATACAGTAGAGTCGTTCTATAGCAGAATGTTCTTTTGACAAGATACACAGCAAAACATCCAGGGTAAGTTTCATGATACCTGCAACTGACTTCCAAATGGCTCAAGAAACACACACACATACACACACACACACACACACACACACGCGCGCGCGCACACACACATGCACACAGCTGATATGGCAAAAAAAATTAATAATTAGCGACTTTAGGTGATATCCTTCCTGTCTTATCCTTTTACCTTTTCTTCATGATTGAAAGTTTTTACAATAAAAGATGAAGAAAGGGGCCCCTGGGTGGCTCAGTCAGTTAAGTGTCTGACTTCGGCTCAGGTCACGATCTCACGGTTCGTGGGTTCGAACCAGGCATCAGGCTCTGTGCTGAACGCTTGCTCAGAGTCTGGAGCCTGCTTCAGATTCTGTGTCTCCTTCTCTCTCTGCCCCTCCTCCACTCGCACTCTGTCTCAGTCTGTCTCTCAAAAATAAATAAATGTAAAACATAAAAAAGTGTTTTAAAGATGAAGAAAAGTTAAGGCATTTAAGAAGGTCTATTTAAAAACAGAAATTTGAAAAATAAAATAAAATTCATCATTGAGATGATAAAAAAAAGAAAAGTATCCTTAGATAATTACACTGAAGCAAAAGCAATAAACCTGAGAGGTTAGGTAACTTCTCCAGCTAGCTTTCTCCCTGGATAAATCTGGCTAAGCCAGGGAACCCTGAACTTGCACCTGAGAGCCACCTGGGCCACACCCAGAGTGGGAACTCTAAAACCAGACTCCTGAACAGACCTGGGCTCCAGAGGATGACACCCTTAGAACAAATTATAACAAACCCATTCCACATTAGGAGCAGTAGGGAAACTGCCAGTCTAGACCTAAGCACTAGATAGAGTGGGATACTTTTTTCTAAAGAACTTATAACCATAACTTGGCAATTGGCCAAGCCTGCACCCTAAATTAACATGATCCTTCTGGTCCAAGAAGCCTCAAGCACAAAAATTAACCTTCGAGGGATCTAGGGCTGTTAAAGCCCTCGTTAGCCTCCAGAAGAAGGGCAAATTCATTCTGGATGAATACACTTCCAATACAAACTTCAACAAATTTCAAAAGAGCCTGAGCTTATGGTTTAAACACACACACACACACACACACACACACACACACACAAGCGCGCGCACACACACACACACACACACACACACACACACACACAAAACAAGGAAACAAAGGCTTATGAGAAAGTCTCAGCAGAAATACTACATAGCTGAATTAAAAAGATCTCATAATTTGGATTGTCAGAATTTAAAGTAAGTGTTTAATATGTTTAAAGATACAAGAAATGGAAAATATGAGAAAGGATAAAAAATGTTGTAATGTCTAAGCCAAAAAAACTTCCAGAACTGAAAAATAACAGTTACAATTTAAAATGCTAATTTGAAAATTGGCAATAATCCTTAAATCCTACAATGTCAAACGTTGGTGAAGATTTGAAACACTGCACACTCTGATACACAGATGGTTCGGTATAAATGTATACAGTCCCTTTGGAAAAGGATTTGATGTTATCTAGAGAAGCTGTGAAAAGCAAACTTATGACCCAACAATTCCATCACAAGTTATACATCCTACAAAAACTCCTGCATACATTCAACAGAGGTAGGTTCATGAATGTTATGGCAATGAAGTAACAGTTAAAAGGAAAGCAAATTATACTATGATACATTTACATAATAGAAAACTATACAGCAGCGAAACTGAATGAGCTACAGCTACATTCATCATGGATAAATTTCAGAATACTAAACTAAAAAAAGGAAGAAAAGGAAGTAGAAAAACAACAAGTAGAATCTGACTTCACTTATTTTTTTCAATGTTTATTTATTTGAGAGAAAGCACGTGTTCAAAGGGGAGAGGGGCAGAGAAAGGGGGAGAGACGCAGAGCTTGATCCCATGAACCGGAGATCATGACCTGAGCTGAAATCAAGAGTCGGATGTTTAACTGATTGAGCCTCCTAGGCGTCCCTATATGTTTTTAACTTTGTTTAAATGAACTCAGATTGGAGCACCATAATGAAAAAAATTATTTAACAAAATCAGAAAACAACAAAATGCTTCAGTATCCTAGCCAAAAGCATAAAGTTATTACACTCCATAGCAAAAAAAAAAAAAAAAAAAGCCTTAGAAAAAAGAAAACCAGTTGACATTCAGGATGATCACAGCAAAACATCCATGTGCTTCAAGAATATGTAAGATACTGCAGTGAGTAAAAGACCAATTTTCTCAAGGAGACAGCCATCCCAAGAGCATCAACAGCCGTCCACGAATGCCTGGGAGGCAAGCCTGTCTGCAGTAGAAGCTGGCTTACGCCAGCTAATCAGTGACTTTTCTTCTCCCACTATGTCTGTTCATCCAATTCCAGCTCTAATGATACCTTGTAAGTGCAATTTGGGGCATCTGTTATGTTCTTCTAAACCCAGCCTTAACTTTATATGGTGAAAATCTTAAATTTTCCCCAACTGACACCACCTCTTTCCACATCTATTGACTAGGATATGACTTGTATTCTGGGTTGTACTGTCTCATCATAATTCACGTTAGAGCCAAATCTGCTATTTTGACTGTGATGTTTTGGCTAGAAGCTGAACAGATGGATAGTTTTTCTCTGGTATGAATATTTGCCAACAATTGGAAGGGTGTAAAACTTATTCTCAAAGAAACCCAAACATAACCACAAGGAGTCTAACAAATAATTAAAATATCCACCGTTACAGACAAGGCTCCACAGAAACACAATGCGTATTCAGAAATCTTGATATGAAATGACAGTTAATTAAAAGAACTTAGGTAATGTTGCTGAAGTAATGCTATTAATGATCATAATAGAACCTGGAATTATACAGGTATTGTGTTCATATTCATCTGGTTCTTACAGTTCTGTGAAATAGATATTGAGGTATTATTACCCTGACTCTATACGGACAAGGAATAAAGCATGGGAGGAACCCGTGTTACCCTAGAAAATGGACTTATCTCAGAAAACAGACCTGCAGGGGGAGCTTGTCTGTGCCTCGTCAGCTGTGTACCTCTGAGCAAACAACTTAATTTCTAAGAGCCTCCACCTTATTTGTAAACAGGCCGAGGAACACCTAGTGAGAATTATGTAAGATTTATAGAAGTTCCTAACAAGAGCACCTGTCCCAGAGTAGGTTCTTAAAAACTATATCCTTCCTTAAATAATAACTCGATAAAGAAGTCCCAGTTGACAAGAAAAATTCAAACTTTTCATCTTTACTCCCTTCAAACAGAGTCAGAGGTGACTGAGACTTAGGGCAAGAGAAAAGGCCACACCTGAAACATCAGTATAAACTGGAGGTAGCCAGCAGCTCCACACTCTACAGTCCCACTTCCGTGGCTTCTCACAGACATCCTGAGGACTGGACAGAGTCTAATGAGTGGGTCATTAAGTAGTCGGAAAAGACAGAACTGCCCTAGCAGTAATGCTCATGAGTCATTTGATACTAAAGCACATATCCTCTAATATTGTTATCTGACACCTAAGGCAAGCGTACATTCTCTACACAGTGCGGCAGTCACGCTGTGTCAATCCAAACAGCCCTCGACATCCATTCACAGATTCCCACTTTCTGTTAGGGGTGACCTGTGACTGATAGATACCCCCTGGAGCTTCAAGCAGATGCCCTTTGGCCCAACTCCTGTGGCTCCTGGGGGGAGGGGGGGTGGGCAGCAGGGGTCTCACCAGGAACAACCATCTACCTTAGCCAGGGACGAGGACAGAGTGGGCACGGGAAGCCTGCCTTAGCCAGGGACGAGGACAGAGTGGGCAGGGGAAGCCAATGGCTGCAGAGGCACACATCTACCCACAGCTGCCTCATCAGACAAAAGACACAGAAGTCTCCAGGGAGCAGAAGTGGTGGCGTTCTCAGATCAACTACACAGCCTGAATGAAAATCTCAGAAACCTTCCCACCTTCATGATTTTAGTTTCTTGTCCTTGTGTCTCCTGCTTGGGGGTGACACACAGCCCTTCGCAGAGTATTATTTGTTCATTCCACCATTTTGAAGAAATACCAAACAATGGAGTCACAGTCACTAGGAAGGAGACCTAGTACCCCCTTGTTTCTCTTAGGGACCCAATACCAGGCTGTCGCTATTGAAGGCACTCAAAGATTTGACCTAACCTTGATGTCACTTCAGTAGGTCTGCCCCTCCCATGGTCCCCATCTCCACCACACAGCATGTACTACCCGACAAGCACAGTGCATTGGGATCGTGTCTTTCGAATGGGCCTTTAGGATATGGAAAACTTCAGTAATTATTCAGTAAATATGCTGGAATTGCTAAAATCTGTTATTTCATTAGGTAAACATAATCACATTGTAACATTCGGTTTGACTTGCTTCCAACATCAGCTTTCATTATAACCTGAAAAGAACTGAAAAATTCTTTTGGTTGTAAAGACCTCCTTCTCACTTATAAGAGGATTTTAATCCTTTTATGTGAGAGCATCATGCAAGCATCATGCATTGAACTCACGGGTTGGGTTTTTTTGCACAAGGCTACCAGATGAAAAAGATTTGCAAGCACTCTGTCCTCATGCAGCAGAAAAATAATAAACAACTGAACAATAACATTTTAGACAATGCTAATGCTCAAAGAGAACACAATTCAGCTTTAATGGGGGAGCCCCTTTAGATTGAGTGGTCAAGAAAGCCCTTTCTGAGGGGCTATCATATTTAATGAGTCCTGTACACCTAAGACATTCCTATCAGAGGAGCCAGCAATTGTAAAGATCTTCTGTTGAAAACAGACTTGGCATGTTAGAGGGACAGAAAGAAATCCAGCGGGGCTCGAATTCACAACCCCAAGACGAAGACTCGCGTGCTCTTTCAATTTTTTAACCTATGTTTGCAATGAAGAATAGAAACTCTCTTATAACAATACCAAACTAACCTTTGAATAAACTGAAGATATAAAAATATTCCACTAGGCAACAAACCAAATATATCTTCTATGAATCGCAGTAAAATAAAAAGTGTCTATTAATCATCACTGAATTTTAATTTTTTTATTTTATTTGTTTTGAGAGAGACAGAGAGAGAGAGAGAGCAAACGGGGGAGGGGCAGAAAGAGAGGGACAAAGGATCTTCGTGAAGCAGGCTCTGCACTGAAAGCAGAGAGCCCGATGCGAGACTTGAGCTCCTGAACTGTGAGATCATGACCTGAGTTGAAGTCAGATGCCTAACCGAGTGCACCAGCCAGATGCCCCAATCATCGCTGAATTTTAAAGCTCAAGAAAACTTTATGAATCATATAGTTCAACCAAGATAAAAGGCACAGCATAGGAAACATAATCAACGGCGGTGTAATAGCATTGTATGGTGACATATGGTAGCTATGCTCATGGTGAACACAGCATTAGTGTATAGATCTGCTGAATCACTATGTTGTACACCTGAAACAAATGCAACATTGTGGGTCAATTATACTTACAAAAAAATCATATAGTTCATCCTCCTTGATTTCAAAACACATTATTGAATTTGTTTAGCATCTACTATAAGGGGACGTTATTTGTTCTCCCTAATTTTCTTTAATATTAATAATTAACACTTAATAACTACTTGTGATAATAACATTAAGTCCTATTCCTCAACAATTCACATAATCTTAGCTCATGGGAAATATGAGCCAAGTCCCATCTCCCTTACACTCCTTGGTAAAATGGTAGACCCAGAGAAGAACTAGGGTGCTACTTTCTTTGGAACATATCACAATACATGATTAGATGCACTTTTCCCTTTTTCTACTACTAGAGGACAAAGTTTCTCTTTTAGGAAATGTTGATTATATATTCTACACTTCTCTGCTTCGTCTCCAGCTCATGTGCTTAAGAGCCTTTCAAAGGACTAAATAACACAACTTTGATGGTGGTAGAAACTCCACCCTAAGACAACAGGTTGGAGGACTGGGTTCCTTTACCAATAGTCTGAATTTGACCAGATGACCTTCCGAGCCCCTTTACTTTTAAGCAGGAGATGAAAATAATACAAGTTTACACATAATCATTCAAATAATTTTCTAAGGTCCCATCTGCCTCTAAAAATCTATGATAAATATATTTACAAACTAGATTTGGCAGGACGTCGTTATTTACACTTACATAATATATTTTATTGTTTCAAAGTTTACTTCAGGGCAATGAAGTTGCCTTTACTTACCTAAAGTAGGGCAATTCAACTGGCTTCCCTGATTAATTACCATGAAATAGCTTATTAGAGGACTCTTGAGTTTATAACATTATTAGGGGAGGGTAAAGTTGATAGAATACTAGACTCCAACATTTTGAGGCATAAGAAAATCGAGTATTACAACAAAAAGAATTAGAAGACATCCAAATCAGTAAGGAAGAAGTAAAACTTTCAACATATGCAAATGACTTAATAGTGTATATAGAAAACCCAAAAGACTCTACCAAAAAGCTACCAAAACTGATAAATGCATTCGGTAAAGTTGCAGGATACAAAATCAATGTACAGGAATCTGTTGCATTCCTGTACACTAATAATGAAGCAACAGAAACAGTAATTAAGAAAACAATCTCATTTACAAATGCACCGAAAGTAATGAAATATCTACGAATAAACCTAACCAAAGAGGTTAAAGAACTGTACTCTAAAAACTATAAAACACTGATTAAAGAAACTGAAGACAAAGGAATGCCTGGCTGGCTCAGCTGGTAGAGCACATAATGTGTAATCTCAGGGTCATGAGTTCAAGCCCCATGTTGGGTGTGAAGAAAGAAAAGAAAGAAAGAAAAAGAGAGAAAGAGGGAGAGAGACAGAGACAGAGACAGAGAGAAAAAGAAAGAAAGAAAGAAAGAAAGAAAGAAAGAAAGAAAGAAAGAAAGAAAGAAAGAAAAGAAAGAGAAAGAAATTGAAGACAACACAAAGAAATGGAAAGACATTCCATGCTCATGGATTGGAAGAACATTGTTAAAATGTCTGTATCACCCAAAGCAATCTATACATTTAATGCATTCCCCATCAAAATACCAACAGCATTCTTCACAGAACCAGAAAAAACAATCCTAAGATTTACATGGAACCACAGAAGACCCCAAATAGCCAAAGCAATCCTGACAAAGAAAAACAAAACTGGAGGTATCACAATTCCAGACTTCAAGTTATATTACAAAGCTGTAGTAATCAAAACAGTATAGTACTGGCAGAAAAATAGATACATAGATCAATAGAACAAAATAGTGAGCTCAGAAATAAACCCACAATTATATGGTTAGTTATTCTTTGACAAAGGAGAAAAGAATATGCAACGGAAAAAAGTCTCTTCAAGAAATGTTGTTGGTAAAACTGGACAGCTACATGCTATATAATGGAACTGGACCACTTTCTTACACCATACACAAAAATAAACTCAAAATGGATTAAAGACATAAATGTGAAACCTGAAACCATAAAAATCCAAGAAGAGAACATAGGCAATAATGTCTCTAACATCAGTCATAGCAACATTTTTCTAGATATGTCTCCTGAGACAAGAGAAATGAAAGCAAAGGTAACTACTGGGACTACATCAATATTAAAAGCTTCTGCACAGCTAAGGAAAGAGTCAATAAAACCAAAAGATAACATAAGGAATGGGAGAAGATAATTGCAAATGACATATCCAATAAAGGGTTAGTATCCAAAATATATAAAGAACTGATACAATTCACCACCCAAAAAACAAATAATCCAACTAAAAATGGGAAGAAGACATGAGCAGTTCTCCAAAGAAGACATACATATGGCCAACAGACATAAAAAGATGCTCAACATCACTCATCATCAGAGAAATACAAAAACCACAATGAGATATCACCTCACGCCTGTCAGAACAGCTAAAATCAAAAACACAAGAAACAACAGGTGTTGGCGAGGATGTGGAGAGAAAAGAACCCTCATGTACTGTTGGTGGGAACGTCAACTGGTGCAGCCACTGTGGAAAACAGTATGGAGGTTCCTCAAAAAGTTAAAAATAGAACTACCCTATGATCCAGTAATCACACCACTGGGTATTTACCCAAGAAACACACAAACACTAATTCAAAGGGATACATGCACCTCTATGTATATTCCAATGTTATTTACAATAGCCAAATTATGGAAGCAGCCCAAGTGTCCATCAATAGATAAATGGGTAAAGAAGATGTGGTGTGTGTGTACATATATATGTGTATAAATATATGTGATGGAGTATTATTCAGCCATAAAAATAAAATCTTATCATTTGCAATAACATGGATAGATCTAGAGAGCACAATGCTAAGTGAAAGAAGTCACAGAAAGACAAATACTGTATCATTTCATTCTTATGTGGACTTTAAGGAAAAACAAACACAGGGGAAAAAAGACAGAGACAGACAAATCAAGAAACAGACCCTTAACTACAGAGAACACACGACAGTCACCAGAGGATGAGGTCAGGGTGGGGAGGAGGGGAATAGGTGACGGGGATTAGAGAGCACACTTGTGCTTAGCACTGGGTAATGTGTGGAAGTGTTGAATGACTATATTATACCCCTGAAACTAATATAACACTGTTAACGGTACTGGGCTTAATCTAAAAATTAATAATAATAATAAAAAAAAAAAAACAGAAAAAGAAAATCAAGTATCTGATTCTGATTTCCACATGCCCTTTCTTGCACGTCTAGTCCCAGCCGCTGACACCTGACCTCTGTCACCCTGTCTCAGGACCTTCCTGTACCTTCAGGTGAATGGCAGCATAAAATCCAAAATGGCCATAAATCTTAATATCAAGATCACATTTTTTATAGTAGCTCAAGGGCAATTTAGGTTAGTGGTTTAAAAGTTCAAAAACCTCCATTCTACTGATATCCCTTTATGTATGTGTTTCTCCGAGAAAAACAAAGGTGTCTGTTTTCTTGGATATAGTCACCTCATTTTATGAAGAGAATTAGAATTATCAAGACTCAATGTTTCTTCTAAAAGAATGACTTTTTAGGGGCGCCTGGGTGGGCCCTGGGGGGCCTCGGTTGGGCGTCCGACTTCAGCCAGGTCACGATCTCGCGGTCCGTGGGTTCGAGCTCCGTGTCGGGATCTGGGCTGATGGCTCAGAGCCTGGAGCCTGTTTCCCATTCTGTGTCTCCCTCTCTCTCTGCCCCTCCCCCGTTCATGCTCTGTCTCTCTCTATCCCAAAAATAAAAATAAAAACGTTGAAAAAAAATTTTTTAAAGAATGTCTTTTTAAATCATATATTATTTTGGATACTCTTAGAAGTTTTTAGAAATTCCCACTATCCTAGGAAATACCCATTTAAAAATGAATGAATTGATGAAATGGGATTTTTGAGCCAGATTTCAATTTTTTTCCAGATAAATTTATAAACCTCATTAATATGATTTAGACCAAGGACAGCAATTTAGTGGCCTGAAATATTTTCTCAAATAAAGCTCCAATTTTCTTTTTACATTCATTAATGATAACTATTATTCTAAATCTTCAATTAGTAGCTCATTAATCTAAAACTTAAATTCATTACAGGAATAAATGATGTTAGAACATCTCCTAATAAATTATCTTGCTTATATACAAAAATTCTACACTATCATCCTCCTGAGAAACTCTGCGTTTGGTTTTGTTCATCTTATCATCCCGCTAAAATTCTTTGAAATCAATTTGTCTTACTAATTAAAAAGAAAAAAGATTAGTGTCAATTTAAATGAAATAATTAGCTATAACCTGTTGAATAATGAGTTTAGTGTTAATAATAGGTGTTACATAGTTTCAATCTGCCTGTCACAGGACAAAGTAACACAAATAATTTATTCAATCCTAAAAATTTTTTAATTTTAACTTTTTATAGAATAATTATTATAACTGGCCCTTATCCATCTCATAGAGATGTTGTAAAGTTAAATAACACACCATTCAAGTATTTTCAGCTTTTGAGAAAATGACATGATTAGAACTATTTCAATACCATGAAAACCTACAACAAACTTATATGTATCTTCAGCCCGAAAACTCTGGGCCTTATATATTTTCCCAGATGAACCTCAAAAATGATGGGGCGCCTGGGTGGCACAGTCGGTTGAGCGTCCGACTTCAGCCAGGTCACGATCTCGCGGTCCGGGAGTTCGAGCCCCGCGTCAGGCTCTGGGCTGATGGCTCAGAGCCTGGAGCCTT
>NW_024412436.1:11807665-11896171 GCF_014898765.1 Herpailurus yagouaroundi
ACACATAAAACATTTCAATATCATAGTATTTAAACACTAATTTGAGGAAGGATTTTTTTTTTATTATCACAATGTTTTTTATTTTTTTTATTTTTTTTTCAATATATGAAATTTATTGTCAAATTGGTTTCCATACAACACACAGTGCTCATCCCAACAGGTGCCCTCCTCAATACCCATCACCCACCCGCCACTCCCTCCCACCCCCCATCAACCCTCAGTTTGTTCTCAGTTTTTAACAGTCTCTTATGCTTTGGCTCTCTCCCACTCTAACCTCTTTTTTTTTTTTTCCTTCCCCTCCCCCATGGGTTTCTCTTAAGTTTCTCAGGATCCACGTAAGAGTGAAACCATATGGTATCTGTCTTTCTCTGTATGGCTTATTTCACTTAGCATCACACTCTCCAGTTCCATCCACGTTGCTACAAAAGGCCATATTTCATTCTTTCTCATTGCCACGTAGTATTCCATTGTGTATATAAACCACAATTTCTTTATCCATTCATCAGTTGATGGACATTTAGGCTCTTGAGGAAGGATTTTTTAATGTGATAATTCACCAAACTTTAAGAGTCACTGCTTTTCCTATATTGTCTCATCCAGATATCTCTGCTACAGTATATAAGGTTTAACATTTTTCCAATTGTTCCCTGTGATCATATCATCGATTCATTACTTCTCACACTGCCATGATCTGTGGGTTAGTAATATCAATACTGTTTTGTTTTGTTTTGTTTTGTTTTATCAGGTAGGGAAACCAAGGTTGAAAGAGAAAGAATAGATTTCTCTCTATATTCCACATCCACCCCCAAAAAGATGTAGTTTGCATGGACACATTCAATGTAATAAAGCTAACACAGATATTTTGAGGAGTACATGAACATATCAAAAGTTAAGGAAAATGAAGGGCTGAGTGGCTCAGTTAGGCATCCGACTTCAGCTCAGGTCATTATCTTTTGGTTCGTGAGTTCAAGCCCTGCGTCGGGCTCTGTGCTGAAAGCTCAGAGCCTGGAGCCTGCTTCGGATTCTGTGTCTCCCTCTCTCTGTGCCCCTTCTGGCTTGCACTCTCTCTCTGTGTCTCAAAACTAAATAAAGATTGGGGCGCCTGGGTGGCGCAGTTGGTTAAGCGTCCGACTTCAGTCAGGTCACGATCTCGCGCTCCGTGAGTTCGAGCCCCGCGTCGGGCTCTGGGCTGATGGCTCAGAGCCTGGAGCCTGTTTCCGATTCTTTGTCTCCCTCTCTCTCTGCCCCTCCCCCGTTCATGCTCTGTCTCTCTCTGTCCCAAAAATAAATAAACGTTGAAAAAAAAAATTAAAAAAAAAAAAAAAACTAAATAAAGATTAAAAAAAAAAAAAGTTAAGGAAAATGAGAAAGGAAGCAGGGAGCCAGGAGTTAGACTGGTGTCTAGGCAGTCTAACCAGGCAGGTCACAAGTTTGGAGAGATCCAATAATAGATCTCAGATGTCACTGAGAGGTTCTAGAGCAGAGCTGGGGACAGGTTCACTGTTTATGACTCTCAGGTTACCATTATGTATGTCCTCAGGCAAAGTTAGGTGCAAAATATAGCTACTATTACACTCTTCGGCTTGTTTTTTATAAGTAAAGAATACTATCACCCTTGTGTCTCTCCTGATTAAGAAATTATTTTGGGGTGCCTGAGTGGCTAAGTCGGTTGAGTGTCCGACTTCAGCTCAGGTCACGATCTCACGGGTTCATGAGTTCAAGCCCCATGTTGGGCTCTGTGCTGACAGCTCAGATTCTGTGTCCTGCTTCAGATTCTGTGTCTCCCTCTCTCTCTGCCCCTCCCCTGCTCATGCTCTGTCTCTCTCTCAAAATTAAACACACACTAAAAAAAAAAAAAAAAAAAAAAAAAAAACAGAAAGAAAGAAATTATAGCAGACTTTATGTAATAACAGAAATGTTCTATATCTGCATCATTAAATGTGGCACTAGTTACATGTGGCTATTAAACACTTGAAATATGATTAGTACAACCAAAAAACCTGATTATTAATTTGATTTTTTTAATTTTAATTAATTTAAATTTAAGTAGCCAACTATGGCTAGTGGCTGTATTTGACAGTGAAGTTCTAATGCGTGTGTGTGTGTGTATAAATTTCACTCTTATGGTGGTATCTTTCTCAGTTACTCTGCTTCCTAATTAAGACAGAAATGTTTTTCATATGTGGTATATTCTCAGCTTAACACTTCAGTCAAGTTTCTAATTAATGCATTTTATTCCACAGGATTTTTCAAATTATAGACTCAGTATTCTTAGTGAGGTACCTGAGTTGTTGGTAAGCATGATGTTTGATATGCTCAGATTCTGGTCTTCCTTCATTCCTGAAAGCAATCTTTTTCAAACTATGAATCATTTTTACCTCCCTCTCACTCCAACCGACATCCCACTTTCAAAGAGGTATGTCTGCTCTCCTGTTTCCTGCTTTTGTGATATAGCTTGTGGATACGTGCAGAGTACAATAAAGATGCTGTCCAAAAAGCAACTTGTGTAACCACTGGGCAGCTAACACCAGCACTAGCAATACACGGATTTAATAAACTGAGTAAACATCTGTCCCTGTTACAGGGAACAACGTATCAAACTGTGGCTGTAACGTTTTTAAGACTCAGACAAGCACTGACGTAATAATTCTAAACGCATCAAAAACTAGCTTTTTGGAGTTACTAAAATGCACACACCCACACTCACACACTCACACTGACATACAGGGAAAAAAAGTACTGCTTTAAATCGCAAGGGAAAATATCAAAATGAGATCATAAGACATTTCATAATACCCTAGAGATAATATCCCTATCCAGGCGCCTGTTGTTCATCAGATATGGCACTGGACACAGAAGGGCATGGCATGAATGACAATTACACATTTTGGGTACAAATCTGTACAGATCACAACCAAGATCCAATACTGGTCAACTCCCCACAGCTAATCAATTTTTCAAAATGAAGGGTGTGCTCAGTGTCTACTTTGTGTTAAGGATGGGAAATCAAATGAAAGGGGACCAAGTGACATTAAAATCCTTATGCCCTAGTTTAGCTTTTCCGTGGGAGCAATGAGCAGGTTTTATTAAATTTCACCTGATTTTGCTATGGCAACAGTTGTATTACTTGAGAGCATTCTATAGGAAAAACATAGCATTTGCTCTCCTAGTCTAGCACTTTGGTCTTCTCCTAGTTTGACTTAAAAGCCATAGTTTTTAATTCCAATGAGAATACGTATATTGGGATTAGAAATGATTAGGACGTTCACATTTATAATAAACCCATGCATGCCTCCTCCTTTGGAAGCTCTTTTCCGACACGAAGCTTACTCAGTGGTTAGGGGGTTAATGAGCGAAATGGATCACTGGACTGAAAATAAAAATCACTGTTAAAAAAACCGCAACGCCAAGAGAATTAGGCACTACATAACACTGTAACCACTGAGAATTCTCAACAGTAAAATAAAGCCTGGTGGCCCCAGCATTTTCATTAGTTTCCAGTAGCGCTGGATGCAGGGTGAATTACAATGAGGTCTGGGAAAGCGATGGCTGCTACCTTAAAAGCACATACACTGTGCAGAGGAAAGCACCCCTTCGATCCACACTGGGCTGCTCACTGGCCAATCATACCTCTATGTGAAATCTTAGTACCTTAAAGTAGTTCATGTAACAGAATGCTGCATTTAACCTGCAAGACGGTAAATGCTAAATAGCTGATAGAGGGAACTACGCTGCATTGTAAATGCTAGCTCGAAAATACAGAATTGTGTAAATCAGTTAAAACTTGTGCAAGAAACCGGGGCGCCTGAGTGGCTTACTCAGCTAAGTGTCGACTCTCGGTTTCGGCTCGGGTCTCGATCTCAGGGTTCGTGAGTGTGAGTCCCAGGACGGGCTCTCCTGTACTAACAGCACACAGCCTGCTTGGGATTCTCTCACTCTTCCTCTCTCTCTGCCTTCCCCTGCTTGTGCTCTCTCTTAAAATGAATACACTTGCGGGGGCGCCTGGGTGGCGCAGTCGGTTAAGCGTCCGACTTCAGCCAGGTCAGGATCTCGCGCTCCGTGAGTTCGAGCCCCGCGTCGGGCTCTGGGCTGATGGCTCGGAGCCTGGAGCCTGTTTCCGATTCTGTGTCTCCCTCTCTCTCTGCCCCTCCCCCGTTCATGCTCTGTCTCTCTCTGTCCCAAAAATAAATAAACGTTTAAAAAAAAAAAATGAATACACTTGCGGGGCGGGGAGGAGGAGGGAACTTGTGCAAGAAACCATTATAACTACACAATTTGGGTTTAAAACTATGTTTAAATTATATGTCTATTTACACAGATGTAAAGTAAAAAGAGTGATTAAAGCCCACACAAAGGAAGGAAAATCACCGATGGGGAAGGCACAGAGATGCACAGAGTCCCACAAAGTGAAAGGTGACATGAAATCAGATTTTGCAACAGAGGTTTCTATTTTACTTTGCAGGAGACTCCTATTCTCCCAGCTCTCAAAATAGGAGGTGCTGTGAACAACTAACTTGGGGTGGGGCGGGGGGGGGGTCACACATCTTTTTAACACATCTTTTCTTACCTGTAAGGTTGTGTACAATCACAGAAAATAGGAGATAACACTGTTTTTATCTACTGTAATTGGCAAGTGTCATAAGCCTACACTGGTTTCTGTCCTTATCCAACGTGTAATCCCTTCCAGTTCACTGAAAGTGAAGAGTTGTTCTCAATTTCTACTGGAAAAGGAACAACACTTTGTCTTCGAGCCAGATAATGATGTCCTCCCCGTGGATGTGCTTCACGGAGGAAGACGCAGAATTATAAAACACAATAGCTACTCTCTAGTTACTTACAACCCGGTTAAGAACAAATAACATCCATAACTATACAGGCTAATGAAGTCCAGCTGTGGTCCCCGGGGGGGGGGGGGCCCAACAGGAAGGTTCTGGGGGAACATTTATTCCCAGTGAGGCTCAGGGTACTGCCAGGCTCCAAATTCCTGACACTGCCCTAGAGCCTCTGCGTGGACTTTTCTGGAGCCAATTTCTAACCCCTCCACAGAGAAACGCAGAGAAAAGAGTGCCTGGTCCTGACCAGGGGTTCACGGATCCCACCTCTCTCTATAGATGCACCTCCTGGCACAGGAGCCCTGAGGCTGTTGGCCTGTGCAACTGAGGAACTGAGTATTTAATTTAATGAACTTAAAATTAAACAGCCACAGTGGCTACCAGCCGCAGTAGTAGAAGCAAGACACAAAACCTTTCTATCCCAGAAAGTTCTGTTGGATAGCCCTGCTCTCTAAGCTAAACTGGGGGTTTATGATACTTGCATATAGGCATTCATAAATACCTCGTGTCTGTAAAGTCTTACACCATGAGGAATTATAAGGGAGAACACTCAAAACCTACACAATATTATAACCAGAGTCCTAAAGAAATCCTAATATTAAAAAAACTAGCACCATTTTAAAGAGACATTAAATTCTTACTAAAGAAATACAACACTAACTGCACAACAAAACTTTTAAAGTAAAGTTACCTTGAAAAAACGCTGTCAGGGGTGCCTGAGGGACTCGGTTGGTTGAGTGTCTGACTTGATTTTGGCTCAGGTCATGATCTCATGGTTTGTGGGTTCGAGCCCCACCTTGGGCTCCAAGCTGACAACATGGAGCCTGCTTGGGATTCTCTCTCTCCCTCTTTCTCAGCCTCTCCCCCCACCTCTAAGTAATTAAATAAACATGAAAGAAAGAAAGAAAGAAAGAAAGAAAGAAAGAAAGAAAGAAAGAAAGAAAGAAAGAAAGAAAGAAAAGAAAGCAAGCTGTAAAAAAAAAAAAAAAAAAAAGTTGTCTATGCTACAGAAACACAGAAAAATGCCACAAGCGAAGGAGAACAGGTCACGACCGTAGGCTCCTGCACTTTGGGTTCAGCGGCTATGCTTGGGGACAAAACCCATTATCATGCCAACAAAAATTACCTGTAAACCAAAGAGACTGCCACATTCAGTGTCACTGCCCTGTCAAATGTATATGAACTAATTCTGAGACAGAAGCACAAATAGTAACAGAACAGGCTTCATTTGAACAACGCCCATTGTTCATGGCTTTTCTCAATTGCAATGACTAATTTCTCAATTACGAAGCCTTTCCTGATCATCCCGACCCCCAAACCAAAATGTCAGGAATGTATATTTTTTCCTGAAGATACTTTCATTCACACTTTACATAAAATTTAATACATATATTAGTCACAACTACTGTTGCAGTTATGGTTATTGACAGGGATGGCTTCGGAGAGCTGCCAGAAATGTGGACAGGAGGCCAACCTTCCCAAGTCCTGGAAACACCGCTACCCACAGGATTCCAGTTCCGATCCTGCTCCTTGCTTCTAGGGTGATCTGGGGCCGATCATGCCCTTCTCTGGGCTTCAAACACTCTCATTTACCAAAATCTCTTTGCTGAGTGTTATAGCTGCAAAAGCGGCAAGAAGCCCCTGAAAACATATATGCACAGAACTGAAGAAAGAAGTGAGGGCCGCTACATAGCCTTCCAGACTTTTTTCCCACGTGAACACGTATACACATAAAAGCATTCTAAATCAAATTACAGTGTGCCGTCCATTTCATACTGCAGGTTAGTTTATTTTATTCACTTAAAAATCTCCACTTCAGGGGCGCCTGGGTGGCTCAGTCGGTTAAGCGTCCGACTTTGGCTCAGGTCATGATCTCGCAGTTCGAGCCCCACATCGGGCTCTGTGCTGACAGCTCAGAGCCTGGAGCCTGCTTTGGATTCTATGTCTCCCTCTTTCTGCTCCTCCCCCACTCATGCTCGCTCTCTCTTGCGCTCTGTCTCTCTCTCTCAGAAATAAAGAAACTGTAAAAAAAATTTTTTTTTAAATCTCGACTTCAGAAGATATGGTTTCATATGCTGCATTATAAGGAAGAACTATAATTTAACAATCTCCTACTGATAAAGTGACCTTTAAGTTTTTTAAGCTTTTCTTAAAACTCGGAAAGTAATATATGCACATAAGTTGTTTTTTAAGTATAAAATGAAAATTTTCCTTTCTCCAAAACCATTCTTGGGGGACGGGGGGACTTTTAAAATGCACATTTTTTTCGTTCTTCTAATGGTTACTATTTCGTTTTAAATAAGAGAGAGAGGGAGAGAGAGAGACCAAGAAACAGACTCTTAACTGTAGAGAACACACGATGGTCAGCACAAGGGAGGTGGCAGGGGATGGGAGATAGGTGATGGGGATTAAGGAGGGCACTTGTGATGAGCACTGGGAGATGTACGGAAGTGTTGAATCACTATACTGTACGTCTGAAACTAATATGACACTGTATGTTCACTAACTGGAATTAAAATAATGAAAAGATAAAATACTGAAGCAACAATAAAAAAAATTTTTTAGTTTTTTAAAAATAAAAAATATGGTCGTCCTGTATTTCTGGATTTTTGTTATAGTATTATTTTACACTGTCAGGATTTATTTACAAACCATTAAATTATCTTCTGTAACTCGAACCCAGTCCTCTGTACTTTCTCAGTAGTTGATTTTAGGAGACTAAAAACCAACAAACAGCACTTAAGTAGACAATAATTATATAAATATTACCAGCCATAAAACTACTGTGGACAGACCCACCGAGAAAATTTAAAGAAAAGAGTCCCAAGAATCATGGCTGCATAAATTCCATCTTTTGTTGTTGTTTCTTTGCTTCAGTTCACCCACATCTCTTTCTTATGTCTCAGGTTATCTGCTTTCTTGGATTCCTTTATCATGTTGTTGAAGTAATTCCTCAAATATATTTCCTCATACAGAAGCCTGAATAAATACATAGCTTACATCCCTGCATACATGAGTACATTTTATTGTTGCCTCCTTAACTAACAGATAGCCCGGCTATATAGATTTTTGGTTCAAGTTATTATTTTCCCTGAGAAATAGCCTCGCTGGATTCTAGAAGATAATGAAGCAATACTTTGAGAAATACTGGAAATCCTAAGAGAGAGGTGTTGATCTGCCAAGATGTTAAGCCTCTTACTTCTCCAATGATCCACTACTTAGCCTCTTATTCTTCCCTATCCTGGGAGTTTTCCCGAACTTCCCTTTCAAAATCAGTCTTTGGCTATATATATTCCAGTAGTTGGTCCATACACTGCCTTTATTTTTGAGATCATACTGCCCTTCTTGAGAAAATGTTTGACTATGTTAACACTGCTCTGATTCCTACTCTGAAAGATGAGTATATTCCTAAACCAATTCTTAGGTCATGGACAAAGAACTCAACACACTGAGTTAAGTCACAAAGAAACATTTTAGAGGTTTAAAAAAAAATTTTCCCCTTATTTGGAGGTAGAAGATGATTTTTTTAACTATAAAAGTCAACCAACTTCCCCCATCTAATGTGACAGATACCTAAAATGTAACCTTTATCAATAAAACCCTCATACTCTGTACCTGCATACTTTTGAGCAGTCAAATTTGAAACATGCATCCAGGCAACCACGGATCTGACCAGAGTGACAGACATTGCCTAGCCCTGTGGTTTAGAAGAAGGATAATCATAGGAGGAAAACAGGACAAAACAAAATACACACACACACACACACACACACACACACACACACACACACCCCTTGCTAAATTTCCATGTAAAAAAAATTTATTTCATTATCATCTCTTACACACAGGAAGCATTAACACAAAACACTTTCCTCTTTTTTTCATTGGACTCTACAATACACGATGAAAGGGGTTCATGAATCAGCTGTTTGTCATTCACCTCCCATACCTGAAAGAGTCCAAACATACTCACACGTGAATAAATTCGTTGCACTTTTCACTTTCTTAAATGACCCCATTTTAAAGTGCACCTTGGGATTATTTCATCTACATATCAGCATTTTCAATTCTGAAGTGCTGACTCACTCCATTGGAGAAAATGAGGCTTCCACTTGTGAATGTGAAACAGTCCTGATTTTCTGGATCATTTTCTCCCATTCACTTTGGATAATGCCACCCCAAAAACAGAATTCATGCAAAAGAGCAAGCTGAAAGCATCAGTGGTGTGTACCGTATCATTTATTTATATATTTTTAAATGCCTTGCTTTTAATGTAAAAATAGCTTTAGAGCCCTCCGTGATCTGTACCACAGCTAACTCAATTTGACAGTGGAAGATGTCATGCTGGTCCGTAAGAGCAGAGAGAAAACACGCGCCATAAGAGTAGATCCTCATTTAAATCAAAATTCTTTTTGCTTCACATTTTTTAGTACTACAAAAAAAGCCAGGAAACACTACTAATACTAGATTTTTCCAGTGTTATCTGTTGCCCAATATAAACATTTAAATTTGCTTTTGTTTACTATTTAGTTACAATAGCTTTCTGTACAGAAAAAAAAGTATTTCAGTTCTAATGCAAATTGGGTTTATATGGAGCCTATCTAAACATTATTCATGAAATATTCTGAACACATACAAAAACAGTATCTCAGTGATCTTCCAAATGCTGAGGTTTTAAGTTTCTAGAATTCTGCTCTCAGGGCAGGCAGTGTGTTCATCTCTGGGTGGCAGACTGCCGTTTGGGCATCATTAATGTTTTAGATTTTCATAAGTTCATCTATGGCCAAACAGACCAAGAACCTGGATTCTGCAGAGTTCCTGAAGGAGTTAAGCAGCTATTAGATTTTATTTTTCCTTGTAGTTTCATGTCCAAACAAAATTTAAAAAAAAATGAAAATAAAATAAAAATTGGGAGGGGCGCCTGGGTGGCGCAGTCGGTCGGTTAAGCGTCCGGCTTCAGCCAGGTCACGATCTCACGGTCCGTGAGTTCGAGCCCCGCGTCGGGCTCTGGGCTGATGGCTCGGAGCCTGGAGCCTGCTTCCGATTCTGTGTCTCCCTCTCTCTCTGCCCCTCCCCCGTTCATGCTCTGTCTCTCTCTGTCCCAAAAATAAATAAAAACGTTGAAAAAAAATTTTTTTTTAAATAAATAAATAAATGAATAAAATTGGGAACAAAATTACTGTAGAACATGCTGGAATATATATTTTCTATCATATTAAGGAAAGAGCAGACACTTAATGCTCTCAGGATAAGCCCCACCGCCAAAAGGGAGAGATACTTGAAAGAGGTATTGTATAAATAAGAAAAATGTTTAAAATATTTATCAAAATAATACAGACTTTTATCTAAGAAATTAAAACTTCAAAGTAGAGAATGTTTGAAAAATGCTATGATTCTGAGTCTTTTTTTAAGATTTTTTTTTTAAGTAATCTGCATACCTAACATGGGACTTGAACTCACAGCCCCCAGATGAGGAGTTGCACACTCCACCTACTGAGCCAGCCGGCTCCCCCAGGATTCTGTCTAAGTTTTATGACATTTCCACACCACTGTTGGCTAAATTAACATTAACTGATTAACATTCATTCTATACCAACAAACCACAGGGGGCCTTATTCCTCAAGATTACAACGGTGATTCATTCTTGCTCACACTTGCTATGAATATTCCAAACTGGGTGAAAATCTACAGCTACATTTTCTTCAACTTCTCTAAGTTTAGTAAGAATGCAACCATGGAAACACAGAAGGTTAAGGTCTCCATCAATTACTAACTTAGCCATGTTTTCCTCCCCAGGAAATTCATTTGTTTTTTTGGAGATGGTGATAATGAAATTATTTCTCAACTTACTCGTTTATCTGTTTTTCATTTGTTACTTAATCATATTTGTTCTCCAGTTTGTTCCATACAGTGTTTGAGAAAGCCTGCAGCAAAATCACATGTGATGCATTAAAAACGTACAGGATAAGGAAAATAGAATTTAAATAGGAAACCAAGACCAGAGGAACCTCAAACTCAAAAACAGGATCTTAAATTTGGCAAGTATTTTCTTCTT
This sequence comes from Herpailurus yagouaroundi, assembly GCF_014898765.1. Taxonomy (NCBI): domain Eukaryota; kingdom Metazoa; phylum Chordata; class Mammalia; order Carnivora; family Felidae; genus Herpailurus; species Herpailurus yagouaroundi. The sequence continues at coordinate 11,818,553 of NW_024412436.1, forward strand.
TTGAGAAACCGGGATGCTAGCAATGACTTCATTTCTCTTCTAGCTTCTGGGAACATTGAATTATTATGGCTTCCTCCTTAGTCAAAAGAAATTTCAATGTAATTATTCTCTCCCCTCCCCTTTGCCACCTGGCTTCTGTCTTTGTCCTTGTGGTATGATCCCTGATCATCCTGGCCCTGCAGTTTCACTGTAAGTTAGAAGTGAGGACTCTAAGCACAGCACTCACACTCTCCAGGGTCACCCCACGGCTGGGAGCTGTGGCACCTGTGGGAGAGTGGTGCGGCACGAGATGCTAAGGATCCGACAGAAGAGGCCGAGCCGTGTGAAAAGGTGCTAAAGCCCAGGAACCAATGCTTCTACCCGTAACATATCTCAGGGCCCCTGCTCTATCTCCCTTTTCCTGAAATCAGTAATGCAAAGTCCCCAAACTGGTGTTACTCTTTTGAGTTTTTACAAATATCACAGTCTTAAAGTTATCTGAGTGTTTTCTTGCAGGTAGCATCCAAGCAGTCCAGCTATAGTCCTTGGCAATTCTAGGGCACAAGCAAACCAGTAAATGATTGTCATCACCTGATTCCATTCTCAGTTCAACCCAGCATTTCTCGTCATCTCAGTACAAGCTTGACAGGGTAGGTTGGAGTAAAGCCAAGGCACAAACATACAAAGCTAGGTATATAATGCAGAACAGTGTTCTAAATTAAAGGCTTAAGTAATATGCCGTGCGAAAGCAGAAGAATGGTGTAATTGTGACCAAACGGTCAGGAAAAGCATCACAGACGTGGGTAGATGATGAGTTGCCCTGAGAAGATTTTGAGTGCCAGAAGGAATAAAAGCAGGAGGAACATACAAACACAGAGATGAAGACTGGACAGCATCCGGCATATACATAAAAAAGTCAGGACAGGAGGTAACTGCCTCAAGTTTAACAATCTCCCCTTTTCGAGATATGCTTGCCCATGGTCATTTCTGGGCTACATGGCCCTCGTAACTGGTGCCTAACCCAAATGGGTCCAGATTCCTATTCTGGGTGGAAAGGTCTGACGCAGAGACACCGAGAGACGAAACTGGTGGAGTAGTCGCATCTCTGCTAGCATTGTGGGCAATGAGCAGGTCCACAAGTTCTGGCTTGGCTACCACGGAACTCCTTTGATCTTACAAATTTTTCCAGGGTCCAGCTAACTATTCCCCTTCTACAGAAGCTCCCCAGAGCTGGTTTCCACTGCTCTCAACACAAAGTCTCTTAATAAGCATACCCTCCAGAGGAAATGGTCGTGGCTGGGTTAGAAGACAGCTGTCCTGAGGTCTTGCATGTGGGACCAAGATGAGTCATTACAGTCCAAAAGACAGAAATTAGCTCTGGTTTTCTGACTTTAAAGCAAGATGGATCCACGAACACACAAGCTTTCGGTGTGGCTAAGCCTAGGGCACGTATCTTGACTACAAAGAAAAATACCTCGTTATCTCTTTTTTTTAAATTTTTTTTTTCAACGTTTATTTATTTTTGGGACAGGGAGAGACAGAGCATGAACGGGGGAGGGGCAGAGAGAGAAGGAGACACAGAATCGGAAACAGGCTCCAGGCTCCGAGCCATCAGCCCAGAGCCGGACGCGGGGCTCGAACTCACGGACCGCGAGATCGTGACCTGGCTGAAGTCGGACGCTCAACTGACTGCGCCACCCAGGCGCCCCTCGTTATCTCTTTTTTAACCAAACTTGCAGGGTGCCAGACAAGAGCAGCAGCTCCGGGATGAGCCCCATCAAACCAAACTGTGAGCCAGGTATGTTCCAGCTTCCCCTCCCCTCTCGTTTTCCCTCCACTGGTTGAAACACCTCCTAAGTTCAGTAAGGTTTTGGATTTAAATGAATACAATGGTGCCTCCTCCTATATCACAAATAATCACTTTCTTGATTTGTTTTATAAGTCAAGGATGTTTGTGAATGAGAGTCTTCTCTAGTCAGACATACACATGACAATTTATATACACCAAAGTCCTAGGTAATGAACTCATTACTGGGACCATGCTGTTAGAAAATAAATAAGTAAAATAAATAATGGCCATTTCTCTCACTGATTATGTTTGGTTATCACAAGATCTATAATTTGTAACAATGGGTTTTACCCCAGGGAACTCGGTGGCCGTGGAGCCTGGATGACCCAGGTCACATGGGAATCAACCACTGACATGGCATGTAAAACAACAGCAAGCAATTCAAGGGGTGATAAAGCCTGGGAGATTACCAAAAAATTAAATCCGAGAACGGGAGGTGACAGCTAGATTCTTTGCCTCACATACCAATTCAGCACCCGAATGAGCAAAGAGTCAAAGGTACAGCTTCATCCATGACAAGATAACTGGGTGAGAAGCTTCTGATCAAATGTAAGGGACCAGACTGAATTGAAGAGCAATCTTTTTCACTATGCAGGTAACAAATGGCTAAATAATTAGGGAATGAAGGCGTTTCTCTTAATAACCTAAGGGATTTAGGGCCCTCACCTTCTTATCATGTCACCACCTGTGCCCAGTTTGAATTACACACCAGTATAGCATCCTCGTTCAAGGTGCAGCATTAATACTGATGAGATGTTCTGACCCAAGAGAGAAACAGGATAAGGAATGAAAGGAATTTCTTTCCCAATTGCTTAAATGCACGCGCACGCACACACACACGCACGCGCACACCAAATCAGGGTTCGGTACTCATTTGAGACAGTTTGGGTGGGAACTAAAGTGGCTAAATAGGTACTTTTATTTCTTTCTGATAAAACTACTTTCTTGACGTAGGCACCCAGGGTGGTAGCAGGCTACGAGTAGGTGTAACGAAAATGAACAAGGCAAGAACACAACAGCCACCACCAAAGAATAAGAGCCAAGACCAAGATTCCAGTCAGGCAGGAGGAGGGGACCTTGAAGGAGACTCACTGATTGAGTGAAAAAAAGCTAATTCCTAACCATGGTATGTGGCTCAAAAATGTATCTCCAGCTCACAAGCCCCAGCCTAAACAACAACCTTGTTTATACCAACAAAAAGAGAAACAAAAAACATTGAGACACTCAACATGATAAAGGTATTCAAATATCCTTATTATATATGATGCACAAAAAAAGGAAAATAGAGAATTCTAAATATACTCAATAGAATTTCTGGCTCAAGAGTATTCTTTACATTGAAAAAAGTTTATTAATATAAACTGCTGCCAGGGAAATGTGCTTATTATATTGAACTAGTCATTGTTATTCAAATCGGAGTCTACCTGGAGTGCAAACGCATTTATTTTTCTACTAGACAGTCCAATGAGGAGTATGAGTAGCGAGGGTTCCTGTCATAGTGGAAAGGGCACTCATCCCAAGAAATAAGGTTTCCAAAGTGGAGTCATTATCATAAATGAAGTTCAGTTGATGCTTTGCATTATTTCAGAACAAGTGGCCCCAAGTGAGCCACCCAGGTGTCCCAGAACAAGTGCAACTTATGAAAAGAGAATTGCTCATATTTTTATATATGCATTTGTCATAATCAAAGAAGTTTTGAAGCTTCATATTTGTGAATGAGTTATATCAAATGCAAACAGACTATCACTTTTAGGAACTTTATAATGTGCATCAATAGCATATCTATGATTTTATCCAATCCCCACAAAGAGTCCTATGAAGTTACTATTCTTTGCATCCTCATTTTACAGATGTGAAAAATGAGGCATGGAGAAGATGCCCAAATGACACAATGTTTCCACAATGTGGTTGTGTTTCCACCAACACAAATGTTCAAACCAATTTGCCTGATTCCAACATTCACACTGCTGAATATGATTACGGTACCTCAAAAAGGGGTGAAAATATCTAAATTCCAATTTTCCAGACAATTAAAACATTTTTAAGAAGAAAATAACATGCAGCATATTTCTTGGTTAGTTACAGACGTTAAAATACCCAGATTCCACCTCAAACTACCAAATGGATTAACAAAACGAATGCTTGGTAGTTCAGTAAACAACTTCCTTCTCAGGCCTAAAGGTCACAGAATTATAACTCACTTGGATCTGATCTGAATTCAGGCTGCTACTCCTCTGTGCCACTTGTGCTGTGAGACTTTGCACTAAGCCCCAGAGGAACCGCACTGAAAAATCAGCTGCTTAGTACAACAAATTGCTAGACGCTGGACTGAAGCAGGTGATGGCATTTCAAAGTATGTGTGAGGTTTAGGAGGAAATAGCTCAGGCCCCAAATATTGAACTTCATGTGTTACAAGTACAATGCTAAAAACTCAAATTTCATTTCTTTTTTATTTTTAATGTTTATTTTTGAGAGAGAGAGAGAGAGAAAGCGCACACAAACAGGGGAGGGGCAGAGAGCAATGGAGACAGAGAATCTGAAGCAGGCTCCAGGCTCTGAGCCGTCAGCACAGAGCCCAACATGGGGCTCAAACCCACAAACTGTGAGATCATGACCTGAGCCAAAATGAAGAGCCAGACACTTAACCAACTGAGCCACCCAGGCGCCCCTCATTTCTTCGATTAAATACATGACCTTTTGTTTAACAAAACGCTTCTTAGAGAAAGCAAAAGCTATGGTAACACTGTCTTCTAGCTAAGCATTACCTATTTTCTTCAAAAACGTAAGTTCTTCTAGTGGGTTACAATGTTTGCTCTGAAGAATTCTGGTAGTCTTTTCCTCCTGCAAGAAGGAATCTGGATACCGACAAGATACCTACAAGAATCTGGATAATTAAGGCCTGGACTGGGTGGCTGGTATGGGTAAAGGCTACCTCAGAACTACCCTGTGTCTTCATAGGCAATGGGAACACACCGTTTCCTGCATTTACTGTCCCTCATCACCAAAATCCCTCGCACCTGGTTAACATAAGGTTTGGGACTCAACTGAAATAGTTCATGGGAAGTGAGGGGATCTCTTTTGAGAATAGATTTTAAAGTAAAAGATTAGGACACTGAGCCACTGATGAGGTGTTTGCGAATATACATTGTTTCACAGAACTGAAAAACAACCCTAAGAAAGTGAGGCTGTGGCCACTAAGACAGAAACTAATGATTTAACAGTTCTGCCCAACTGTTCTTGACCACATAATCACCTCGCACCGAGGCCCTCGCACCAAGTAATATAATACACAAAAAGTCTGGTCACAAAACAGATGCTGGGCTCTGACACACTGATTGTGGATGTTGAAGATTTCTTAAGAGTTAATTAAAATCCTCCTGCCTCTTCTTTCCAACTTGAAACTTCTCTGGAAGTGGAAACAGTCAAATCAGTATCCATACACCAATTTCTTTAAGTCTGGAAACCTCAGTTCGGATCTAAGTGTATGCTCTCGCTGGTTCACAAAGACCGCTACTCTGCATGATCTCCCCTGTTGAAGCTTAGCCAGACTTCATCCGTCCCAACATCAATTACCGATCAACATTTAAAGACTTATTTTCCAGGGGCGCCTGGGAGGCTCAGTCAGTTCCTTTTGGCTCCGGTGATGATCTCATGGTTTGTGAGACTGGGCCTCACGTCGGGTCTGTGCTGACAGCAGGAAGCCTGCCTGGGAATCTCTGTCTCCCTCCCTCTCTGTCTTTCCCCCCACTCATGCATACGCTCACTCTCCCTCAAAATAAATAAACATTTAAAAAACAAAACTTATGGGGCGCCTGGGTGGCACAGTCGGTTAAGCGTCCGACTTCAGCCAGGTCACGATCTCGCGGTCCGTGAGTTCGAGCCCCGTGTCAGGCTCTGGGCTGATGGCTCGGAGCCTGGAGCCTGTTTCCGATTCTGTGTCTCCCTCTCTCTCTGCCCCTCGCCCGTTCATGCTGTCTCTCTCTGTCCCAAAAATAAATAAACGTTGAAAAAAAATTTTTTTTTAAAACAAAACTTATTTTCCAAAATCAAAGCTGTTGCAGTGCTCCCCCTGTGCCCCTGTTCTCCACTTTACACAATCACTCTGCAGTCAGGTTCAAAGGCCTGGGCTGTGGACCCACACCTACTACTCCCCGGGGCAGGCCATGCAACCAATGTGGCCTCGGTCCTCATCTGAAGAATGAGGAAGCCACCTACTGATTCATGGTGTTGCTCTGAGGAAGGACTGAAATCATGAAGAAGATGTGAAAATTGTGACGTATAATAAAAAATACAGGATAAATAAAAATTTATTTCAAGGGATGTCTAAGAATCAATTGTGCAGCATGAGAAAAGTTTTACCCAAAACAACATCAAAACTACAGAAATACATATATATTTATATCTGTGTGTCTCATGTACGTGTGTGTATGTGTGTGTATTTACGTATTTCCAAAACTGGATTTTTATCAGTTAATAAGACAAGATCATGTTAAGTCTACTGTCCTTACTGTTCATTGTAATATCTGCTTTGGCAACTGTTTCTTAGATACAATGTTCTATGACCTCTCAAGTTATATCCCCCTCAGATAAGGGATCTTGTCCTTTTTATATTAAACTGTGTCTCTTATTCTGCTGAGAGCAGCACCCCCCCCCACCCCCCGCCCCAGGTAGTCACGTCTGCTCCAGGCTAGCTCGCTTTCAAGCTAAGTCACCTTTGGCACAATGCATTATGGATCTGTTAATAATTTTAAGTACTTGCAGGATAAAGTCAAAGTGTATTCCTTCCCCCTCTCCTTTTTTCTCCATTCTCCCCCATCAACCCTGCTTTCCCCTTTCTCTTTTGATACATACCTGCAAAACTGGCTCAAAAATCTTATGAAATCTAAGATGCAAAAGCAGACTTGTCTAACTTTGTATGTTCCTCCTCACAGACTCCCCAACATAACACCATCTTCTCCACAACTTCAGCGGTCCTATCTGATCTGCCCTCACTCTTGGTCGACTGTCACTCCTTTGAAATCTCATTTTCATAGTTCAATATTCACATCTTCGACGGTTTCTTGACAAATTTGGCTGTCACGGTATATCTACTTAAAGAAAAGCAACTAAGCTCACAATACTATTTTTAGCGACTGAAACTATAGCACACAAAGCAGACAGTTTTTCACATAAGCTAGGTGTAAAGGCAGATAATGTTCACACTCCACAAGAGAATATTTTCTCTCAAAAAATATATCTTCACCAGACCAAACACATAAGTTTACAGAAGTCCAGAAAGACATCATTACATTAAATAGCACCTTGAATATCCCCAGAGCAGCACACTTAGAACACCAGAAATAGTCAATCCACTTATAACACTACCAAAATGGTAGCAAAGTATCATGTGTTTATTGAGTTGGAAATGAAATTACTGCTGAAGTTCCATTTTTTTATATTTATTTTGAGAGAGAGCGAGCATGTGCAAGGTGGGTAGAGGGGCAGATGGGGGGGGGGGTGGTGACGCTGAGAGAGAGAGGGAGAGAGCAGGAGGAGAGAGAGAATCCAGGCAGGGTCCGTGCTCAGTGTGGAGCCTGACACAGGGCTCAATCCCAGGACACTGGGATCATGACCTGAGGTGAAATCAAGGGTCAGATGCTTAACCAACTGAGCCACCTAGGCGCCCCTCAAGTTCCATTTCTTAAAGCTATTTTCATGCATTTAGAATTCTACCAAACAAAAAAAAATTAATTTGACAGTCACTTTTAAAGATGATTATACAACTTTGGACTGTAAATACAATCCTCCTAAATCAAACTTTTAAAAGGCAGCCATCTGACACCAAAGGCAAAGGCAGCAAAAGCAGGGGCGCCTGAGTGGCTCACTCAGTTAAGCATCTGACTTCAGCTCAGGTCACAATCTCACAGTTCGTGGGTTTGAGCCCCATGTCAGGCTCTGTACTGACAGTTCAGAGCCTGGAGCCTGCTTCAAATTCTGTGTCTCCCTCTTCCTCTGCCCTCCCCAACTTGTACTCTGTCTCTCTTTCTCTCTCTCTCAAAGATAAATACACATTGAAAAAAAAAAGGCAGCAAAAGCAAAAATAAACACTGGAATGACATCAAACCAAAAAGCTTCTGCACAGCAAAGGAAACCACCAATAAAATGAAAAGGCAACCTACAGAATAGGAGAAAATATTTGCAAATCGTATACGTGACAAGGGGTTAACATCCAAAATATATAAAGACCTCATGTAACACAATAGTGCATGCACACACACACAGGATCTGAGCAGATATCTTCCAAAGAAGACATCCAGATGGCCAACAGGTACATGAAAAGGTGCTCAACATCACTCATTATTAGGAAAGTACAAATCAAAGCCACAATGAGCTATCACCTCACACCTGTGAGTGTAGATAATAGAATGGGTCTTATCAAAAATACAAGAAATAAGCACTGGTGAGGATGTGGAGAAAAGGGAACTCTTGTGACTATTGGTGGGAATGTAAACTTGGTGCAGCCACTATGGAAAACAGTATGGACATTCCTCAAAAATTAAAAAGAAAACTACTATATAATCCAGCCATTTCACTTCTGGGTATTTATTTGAAGAAACACTAACTTGAAAAGATATCTGTACCCCCATGTTCATTGCAGCATTACCAACAACAGCCAAATATGGAAACAAACCAAGTGTCCATCGATGGCTGAATGGATGAAGAAGATGTGACACATACATACACACACACACACACACACACACACACACACACACACACACACACAGTGGGATATTATTCAGCCATAAAAATGCAAATCTTTCCATTTGCAACAACATGGATGGTCCTTGAGGGCACTATGCTAAGTGAAATAAGTCAGACAGAGAAAGACAAACACTGTTATGATCTCACTTATTTGTGAAATCCAAAATAAAAACAAAAACAAAAACCCAAGCTCACAGATACAAAGAATAGATTGGTTGTTGCCAAAGGCAAGGGTCAGGGGGAAAGGGTGAAATGGGTGACACAGGTCAAAAGGTACAAACTTTCAGTTGTAAAATAAGTAAGTCATGGTGATATAAGGTAGAGCATACAATATATAGCATGAGAGACTATAGTTAATAATACCATATTGCATATTTGAAAGTTGCTAACAGAATGGATCTCAAAAGTTCTAATCACAAGAAAAAAATTTTGTAACTAAATACGGTATCAGATGTTAACTAGACTTAGACTGTGGTGATCAATCTATACAACATACACAAAGGTTGAATCTTACGTTGTACATCTGAAACTAATACGTCAATTATACCTCAATAAAAAAACATTCACCTTTCAATGATAGTTAATAGTTTACGAGATCAATAACCTAAAATGAAAGCCTAAAAGCCAACTACCTTAAGCTCTTGTAGAAATTCAATACACCTTATGTATATAGATTTTGAAGTTTGTTTCAGATATTATTTTTGAACAGAAAATCAATTGGATTAACCAATATAGATTTGAGTGAGGGGTAGTCTATTTGAGTTTGAGGTAAGGACTGCACTGACTGGATCTGGGTTTTGGGGGTGGGGTGAAGGGGCTGATGTCAAACGGTAGCATCTTCCCTGAGATATTTACAGGTAAGCTGTAGATATAAAATACCTTCCACAACACGTTATCATTTTGTGACTGGGGCTCCTCTCAAGTGCAACAACATCCAGCTGGCGTCCCTAGGCAGGTCCCTCAAACAGCGGGCTATTTCAGTTGATCCTTCTGTTCCCAGCTCTGTATCCTACTGTCACATGTATTAATAATAAAATATAACACTTGTACATATCACATGTATTAATGATAAAATAACACACTTCAGTAGTGTTTACTAGGTGCCAGGCACAATTCCAGGTGTACCGTATCAGGCAGGAAATACTGCCATCTCCATTGTTTCAGATGAAGACACTAAAACCCAGAGAGATTATTAACTTGCCAAGGTCACATGGTTGGTCGTGTGAGTACGTCATACGTCAAACCACATCGACCCTAAAATATAATGAAATAGATTCATTCTCTGTTAAACGTTTCTGTTTAATTCTGCTCCAGATAGTATATTCTATTGTTTTAGATTCATTCCCTTTACTGAAAGCAGCTTTCTTTTCAGATTCCTTTATAGCAAGATTTGACTTCAGATATTAACTCCTCACCGGGCACAAAGCACCTGCTTTTCATGCAGCCTGCCTTGGTTACTGTAAGCAATACAGTATACGAGGCAGAGACATTGTTTTATAAAAATCTCCTTAATAAAAGAAACAAAGACAAATTTTCCAAAAGTTACAGAATTTGTGGATTTCAGTTACAGACTGTGTGTGAAGCAGGCATATTCATATGTGACTTATAAATTATATTTAAGTATGCACTAGCAGAACAAAGCCTATTAATCTATAGTAAATAAACACACACAGTTCTATCACAATACATAGAAGTCATCAAGCAGACAATCTTTTTTTCATTAAACATTGAATCATTGTGACCTGCCAGCAGCATGGAATAAATTAATGTTTAATATTTAATACCATGTGATGGCAATACTAAACCAAATGTGTGTCTTAAATTTTGTTATTTGACATTTCAATTTTAACTGAAAAGTAGTGCTAAAGGGTTGCAAATGTGCCCGAAAGTAGCAATTTAAATTTAATAAATATTTCTGGCTTTTTAACGTCACCATATAGTCATAGCATTTTACCCTTTAATGATGATTCAATTCCAATTTCAGAAAATGAGAGGGGGGGACAATTAAAGATATGACAATTTTTGAAGACATTCAAAAAATATAGAAAGCTCATCAATATGACCTACAGCATTTAAGCAATTATATATAAAATGATTGGTTGAGAGATCAAATTTTTTAAATGATAAACTCTGAAAACAGACAAAGCACAAAACACATTATTAAAATATAAATTGACCAAGTAAGTAAACACATAGCTTTGCACCTAGTATAATTCACACAAGCCATTTTTCACAAAAACAGTGATAAGGACCAAAACAAATCAGCTCACTGTTTTCTGGAAGGAAAAAACAGATCATTTTCTTTTCTGGTTGGAAAGAGAGGAAAAGAGGTCTTTAAAATGAGTGGCATTTGTACAGATGGGCACAAACAGCAGTCTACGTCACAGGTACATCATACCCCTTTGGTATTACTCAGGTTCATGTCTGTCAATTTTCAATTAGGACAGAAAAATGCAATAAGTGTGTTTATAGGAACCACACTGCAGAAGTGAGTGAAAAATTAGCTACTGAAATTTGAATGCCTACACATCTCTTTCTGTATCCAAAGTTTTACCCAGTAGTATAATTCTGCTGTGGCTGCTCACTTCCCATGTTCTCGTGTTATTACAGAGGGCATCTAAATGTAAAAATATTTGATGGTATGAAGCAGTAAGTGCGTGAGCTCACAGAACAGAAGAATTAGATATGAGTGCAGAAGCTGGGGGGTGTCTGGGTCTGTGTGTTTGTATATGTGCATTTTCTTCTTGGAGTCCAAAAACCTTTGGACTATCAGTGAAGCTCAAACAGAATTTGAAAGCAAATACAGGGATATAACAACTAAAGTCCAACCTCACAACATAGAAGAATCACCAGTGCTAAACCTTGACACTCTTCGAGAATAATAATGTGTTATTTATTTTACACTATTCGACTAACAATGATTAACCATCTATTATGTGCCAGCCACAGTCCCTGGCATATTCCCATATTTTAGCTCATTTAATCTTGACAACATCTCTCTGACATGGATTTTAATACCCTTTATCTCAGATGAAGAAACAAACTTGGAGACATTAACCAATATGCCCAGTTTAAATAGACCACAATTTCAACTTGGGTCTTCCTTTCAGTTAATAAACACTTGTTAAGTGCTTTCTGTATGTAGCAGGCCCTGTGCTCAGCAGTGTCCACCCAGCATGGATCTTTCTCTTTACTGCACACACAGCCAGTCCCTGACTTAAGCATGGAGCCTGGCCCACAGCAGGTTCTTGGTGAAGGTTCACTGAATTTTTTGGTTAAGTTAGTTACTGTCTCTACAAAATAAACTTTTAAATAGGCATCTGGCTCCAGGTTTACGTTATCTTAAAACATACTGCTATTCAACACTAAGACATATTTTAAAAATTATTTCTTAATGTTTATTTGTGAGACGGGGGAGGGGTAGAGAGAGAGGGGACAGAGGATCTGAAGCGGGCTCTGTGCTGACAGCAGAGAGCCTGACGTGGGGCTCGAACTCACAAACTGTGAGATCATAATCCGAGCTGAAGTCGGACACTTAACCGACTGAGCCACCCAGACGCCCCTAAAATTATTTTTAAACAGGGATGTAAGTTCATTGACTAAGGGTACCCAGAAAGCCCACATCAGGTGGCAAAGACCTGCACTTTAAACTACTACTACCGCAGGGAGGAAGTGTGCAGACTGGCACATGCACCTGCATATTTCACTCAACCTCATGTGCAAATAAACTGCCACGCATTATTTCAAGAGTGTGCAATCTGAATACCCATTCAATTATAAACATCACATGGGTATGGCCTTTGAATGATATTTCAAGCCTCAAGGCATAATGCATAGTGTTGGCCAAAACCGCAACATAAGGGAGCTACATAACGTAAAGACTAATGCACGCGTTACTTGTGGTCAGACAGAGAAGCCTCTGGATGCCCCTCTGCCGTTTCTTTTTTTTTCTTTTTCTTTTTTTAATGCCCCTCTGCCATTTCTAAGGTGTCTTATCATAGGCAAGTACTTCACTTCTCTGAACCTCACGTTCTGTATCATAAAATGCAGATAATTACAATCACTTCTAGCCCACACTTCAGAGATTATTGTAAGGGCTAAATGACACAATGCATGTAAAATACTTGGCTCATTAAATATTAGCTTTGCATTGGAGGAGGAAGTAGGGAGGCTAGGAAATAAATTTTCTGGTAGGCATGGGGTAGAGCAGATGAGACCCTGGTCACCATCTTTCTATTCTCTAACCTTCAAATCTTCTCAGTCCACAACAAAATGCCTGCTCCTGAATCAGCTGATCTCCATAATGTGGGGTTCCAAAAAACCCACCTTATTTGTTTTTCTTCATTTAACAACATTCCACTTAACACACACACACACACACACACACATTTTTCATAGTACCATTCAAAATAACTGCTGATGATATAATAGTAAAAATGGTAAAATTACTAATTTCCTTCTATAGGAATCTATATTCCCTAAACAAATTTTGCCTTTTCTGTCTGAAAAGAAAAAAAAACAATTCCTTCAAAAGGCATGATCAAATCCCAAATATAGTTATAAATCTGAACTTTTTTTTTTTTTTTTTAATGTTTCAAGGCACCTGGGTGGCTCAGTCGGTTAGGTGTCCAACTCTTGATTCCGGCTCCAGTCATGATCTCACAGCTCATGAGTTCAAGCCCCACATTCGGACTCTGTGCTGACAGCTCAGAGCCTGCTTGGGATTCTCTCTCCTTTTCTCTTTCAATCTCTCTCTCTCTCTCTCTGTCTCAAAATAAATAAATAAACTTAAAAAAATTAATAAACTTTAAAATAAATACATGCATGTATACATACATACATACAAACAGGCTTCTGAGGGAAACCAAACAGATGGAAACTTTTCCTTTTAGAAACAAAATCTATTTACCATAACCAATAGGTCTATTTGAATCTATCACTTGAACATTCATCTCCCTTTTAATTAGCATACCAATTGTTTTGAGTACAATCATTCAACACCAGGGCCCATTTCAGTGTCTTTCCGAGCAGGCCACAGTAGACAGGAACAAAGCACAAGCTACAGCACGGCTAAAAACTAATACTGTGACCTATTTAAAGACTTGCCAAATGTGGCCCAGGTACACTAAGTCGCACAAGTGCCAGGTCCTGCCAGCCTGGAGTATTTAGTTAGTCGTCAGACATCCGGATATCCCGCTAGTAGCACAGGCCAGCAAAACAGAAACAAGAACTGTGGAAGAAGGTGGGAGGGCAGGCAGCCAGGAAAACCGTTCGGCGGGACTATCCTTGAACAGTGGCAACGGTTCTGAGGAAGTCCAAAAGAAAGTCAAGGAATTAAAAAAGAAACCGCACACCCCCTCCAACCTCTCTGTCCCGTGGCTGCTCGATGTGAGACAGCTGTCACCGAGTTATTCTCCCGCACAGAAGGTTGATGCTGGACCTGTGGCTCACAGATTTTCAAACCTTGCTTCATGGAACCCCAGCCATTCTGCCCAGGTGCCAAAGCAATGGTAACGGGAAACAGGGAGCACTCAGGGCAGGTGGGAAACCAGTGTCTCCACCAACCAAAGCAACTCGGTCTCTACCTTTCTGATGCACTGTGCTCTGGGTGTAAAACTGGGAGAAGAAAACTCTGCTGGTAAATAAGAACTGAAAACGGTTGTCCTGACACGATGGGTTCCAACTTCTCTGGCTGCTGAAAGGGGCTTCGTAACCAGATGCTACTCCACCTCTCAAAACACATTTCCCCCAACTTTCCCAAACACACTGGCCATTCCTGCCAAACAACCAGACACTCTAAGTTCCCATCTTTGCCACCATCAACCCCAACGTCAGATACGTCATTTTGCTTGCCTTCATGCACTTTGTTCAATTCAACACATTCTACACAACTTATGTGGACAAAATGCTTTGTTAAATTAGACATGTTACTACCTTTGAGTAGCCTTCAACTTAACGGTAAGAAAACAGATAAAACGACTACCACAATATAAATCAGAATAAAATCAACATTAAAGAGAAGGTCAAACACCTACAACTTCTGGGAAGAAACGGGAAAAAGCCATTTTTTCTAGCGTAATCGGAAAAGGCAAGGATATTGGAACTGGGTCTTGCTGAATGTGGATAGAGAATACAGTGAAAAGTCAAGTCCCTACAGCATAAAGATACAAAAGCAAAACCTGCCCAAGTACGTGGCACATGCTGGAGGTAAACAGGCAGGTATGCGGCTGGAGCAAATGGAGAACTATGGCACACCACTCGAAGAAACCCCTGGAATCAGTTCATTAAAGCTCTAGCAGGCTTCAATAAAAATAACCCCGAGGGACGCCTGGGTGGCTCAGTTGGCTAAGCATCTCACTTCAGCTCAGGTCCTGATCTCACGGTTCGTGGGTTCAAGCCCTGCATTGGGTTCTCTGCCATGAGCACAGATATCCTCTGTCCACCCCCCCTTCTCTGTCCCTCCCCTGCTCATGCTTTCTCTCTCTCAAAAATAAACATGTAAAAAGAAAATAAAAATTAAAAATTGCTTAGTTAAGAAAAAAATAACCCCTAATTTGACAGAGCACTTTATACTTAATCAAATAGATAAAAACATGTAATTTTAGAACAATTTTTAAGTCATTTCCATCAGTCATCACAACAACCCTACGAAGTTAAGCAGAGCAAAGATTATCAAGGCCATTTGACAGATGAGGAAATAGAGGTAGGCAAAACATCCACTATGTACCAAGGCCTTTGCAAAGCGGCTGGCAAACATCATGACCTCCTGAGATGAAGTGGTATCATTACACCAACTTTACAAATAGGAAAACAAGTTCAGAGAGGTTGAGAACTGTGTCCAGAGACATATAACCAGTAGTGGTAGATTCAGGACTGGAACCAGATCAGCTTCCAAATCACGCTGTGCTCTGACAACACAGTGTCCCTTTTATTGTGGAGGCAAAAAGGTGAGGGGGGGGGCAATTTTCAGAGGCCTTTAAGAGCAGTAACAAGATCTGAACTGTTTTTAAACGTTTTTTGTTAAGGTTATTCATTTTTGAGAGACGGGTGGACACAGCAGGAGTGGGGGAGGGGCACAGAGAGAGGGAGACACAGAATCTGAGGCAGGCTTCAGGCTCCTGGCTTTGAGCTGTCAGCACAAGAGCCCAACACAGGTCTCGAACCCATGAACCGTGAGATCAGGACCTGAGCCGAAGTCAGATGCTTAACCAACTGAGCCACCCAGGTGCCCCTGATCTGAACTGTTTTTAAAAGGGACTCTTAGCAGATTACCAAAGTAATCCTGATGAGATACCTAGACTGGAAATAAAACAGAAGCAGTTAGGATGATGCAGCATGAGCCACAGAGTGGAAATGACCCCAGGGGGTTAGACCACAGTCAGAAACACAAATTATAGCCAAGTCCCGCGACTCTGTCATAAGGTCTTCTCCTGACCCTTTTCTGGACACTTGCTGTGCTTCTTGGGAGTACCACACAGTTAAGCATTGACCAGATTTCATCAAACCTTAAATGCCATGATTATAAGATACATTTTTTAAAATGTTTATTTATTTATTTTGAAACAGAGAGCAAGTGGGGGAGAGGCAGAGAGAGAGAAAGGAAGGGAGAGAGAGAGAAAGAAAGAGAGAGAGAGAGAGACAGACAGACAGCAAGGACCCCAAGCAGGCTTCCGAGCTGTCAGTGCAGAGCCGGTCACGGGGCTCGATCTCACAGACCACGAGATCATGACCTGAACTGAAAACAAGAGTCAGACGCTTAACTGACTGGACCACTCAGTTGCCGATGTAAGACCACCCTTATTTATGTCCTACAAAGAAAAATAAAAATGTTAACGTGTCACTGACTTCAAAACACCTGCTGACTTCAGATATAAAAAATACATATAAAGAAATCTGCAGTTGGAATTGATGAAATACGTTAAGTTTTCTATATATTTTTTCAGTGTGATTTTATTCCCACCCTCAACAAGATTCTGAGACCTTGTCTTTCAAGGAATAACCGTTTAATGCCATGGCCTCCGACGGAAGGCAGTGCAGCATAATTCATCATTCTGCGAGGATACATGCACTGTCTTTCCAGACTAAGTGCTTGTGGCCTGGACCAAATCCTTCTCTGTCCAAAACTTGAAGGGATTCATAAGTTCCTGAGATCTGGCACCTACGTGTCTACTCTTCTACATTACCTGTCAGCAACCCTGCTGTAAATGAGAAAGAAATAAGCATTTACCAAGAAAGATGATGGCGGTGGCATGGATGGTAGCGGTAAGAATGACAACTGGTGTTTACCGAGTGTTCATTACGTTGTACACGTTTTACATGGATGCTTCATCCTCATGATTTTATTGCCAGCGCTCTTATTACTAGATGAGCAAAATCAGGTTCCAACTGATAATTTGGAAGAAAGGAAAACCTAGAGGAGAGTGAATTTTAAATCAAAGATCCCCGTGGGGAGAAATCTGTCCAAAAAGTAATCCTGCTAGCTTTTGTTTCTCTTGACTTTATGAAACATTAACTTAACCCTTAACCACCCCCCCACCCCCCCTGCCACCCAACTGCTCTTGGACAGTTCTTTATTGACAATGAATCAAACTGAGACATCAGATGGCCAGCATACATTTATTTTTAATTTTTTAGAAAACGTTTTTGTTTCACAAATACGAGCCAGCAGAAAGAGACAAGGCCCCGAGAGCCCACAGTCCTCATTCTTAAAAAACGTATCTTTCAGGAAGGATGGCTCTTGGGATATGTGCATGTCCGCAAGCCTCAATGGAAACATGAGACAACAATGAAAAGCCAGCAAATCAGCAGGAGGAATAAACATGTCAGAAACATGGTGGCATTCAGTGACCATCACCTATCTTAATAAATAAAGCTCTCGTCCAGCTTATACAAGCCTTCTCCTGTGGGGACAGCTTGACAAACCAAAGAATCAACAGAAAATACTCCCATAGTGCCTGCTTTTTAAAGAAGCATTCCGTGAAAGTACCTCAGAATTACTCCCATGCCCTTACATTGGCAATCTTACAGTTCACCAGAAAATAGAGGTTTTCTCCCCCAAGGTATTGGATTTGAGAATCTTCTGTTCTGCATCAGCTAGTCTCACAAATGTCTACACTCAAGGTCCGCATATTTGCTATTCATAGAAAAAGCACATGGAACTACCTCCTCAGAACTTTGAGCTTGTTCCTCAAGACACCGCAAACTTCTTCAGTCCTTCTGTGCGCTGAACATCTCATTTCCAAAGGGGATCACATAAACCCCCCTTAACAACCGTTCCATTTAGGTCCATCCCTAACAGGCACCTAATCAACTTTTCTGCTCGCCACATATCAAAGCTCTATAAAGCTCAGGGGTTTTTTTTTGTTTTTTTGTTTTTTTGTTTTTTAAAAGGACAGGGCAAGAACTCTACCAGGAAAGCCATGCCTTACTCTTCCTACCCATCTTCTCCCTCCTGTCAGGCAACTTTACATTCGTCCTGCAAGGACCAGTGCAAATGTCATTTCCAAACCATCCTGAAAGAATTAGCAGTCCCTTCCACCACATCCCCAAACTATCTTGTTCACACTACCACTGGAGAACTAGTATCTTTATTACAGTAAATTCCTACGCCAGATAATGAAGTCTATGAAGACAGAAAACAGCACTTATTCACCTTTATCTTTCTAAAAAGTATCTGACACAGGGTAGTTATTCAGTAAGTTTTTGTTAAATAATTTTACTAATGTGACTCAAAATCTTTACTAATAACTTTATTTCATTTAAGGAAAATATTATAATAGCAGTCTTTGAAATAGTAATGAGAAAGAAATTATCTTTTTAAGTTAAAAATCAAAATGGAATAAAATCCCCCAAGTAAACAAAATAAATTGCAGAAAGTAATATTTTCCCTTTTTTATCCATTTTCTATGGTTTCTTAATTCTCTTCCATGAAACGACTCTTGAGGCAATTTTATTTATGAATAGTAATATCCAGTTTTATGAATCTGACAAATGTCTTGCCCCAAAGTTATAGAAATATGTATTCAGTACTAAATAATACAAAATTCACTTTGCAACATTTTATCAGAATATTTGCCTGCCTTTGAAAGACAGAACAGAACAGTATTAAAATGAATCTGCATAGCGTCAATACAAGCCAGCCTGGAGAGTGCTGAGTGAATGCGTGGCCAAAGGGAGAAGACGGACCACAGTTATAAAAATACCTAAATAATTTACAAACCTAGTAATCATGTGTTAACATACGAACTGAAGCAGGTGAACTGACATTTTATCAGCTGATAAAACATCAGTGAATCTATATTCTGGACCTACTTCTAAAAATACAAAAGATAAAACATCTGTAAATCTATATTCTGGACCTATTTCTAAAAATAGAAAAGGAAAACATGCTTTATGTTATTTGGCTACTTCCAGTCCACACGAATAATGCTTCAGAGAAAGTTTCGAATTTTCACTGAGCATACTCCTTGTACTCCTCAAGTGCCAACAAACTGTTCCTGGTATATAGGAGCGGGGAGCTCTCATCAAAGAAAGAACTCACTGTTTACATGAGGAAGCCTCCCACCTCCTCTCCTGTCTGTCCAAATCTCACTCACTTGTTACAAACCAGCTCCAACGTCACAGGCTTGTAAGCCAGCCCTAATTCCTCTCACTATCCAACTGAAAATCATGTCCATATGTCACCAGACCACTTTTTCTACATCTCTCTTACAACCCATGAAATATTCTTCCTGGAATGTAACCCCAAGGCAGAGACAGCACCATAGGAGCTGAGCACAGACTCACATGCTCAACAACACTTGTGGAGTTGAAACAGGCTTTCAGTCAACCTCAACTCCAGCTCCTCAGGTCAAGAGACTATCCCCAGACCAAGCCCAAGGCCCTTCTCTGTTCTGAAAGTCCCTAAAGAAGTAAGGTCCTTTCTGTCTTTTTCTAGAGCATAAGCGACGATAGGCCTGGGATACGATATTCACCATTCCCAGGTGGGAGGTTATATAACATGATACACATGCAGCTTTCTCTCCAGATATCTTTTTTGAAGGTTCTCTTTCTCTACCATTTCTCACAGAATGTATCACTGTTAATAAAATGGTCCAAGTTGTAAGTAATATCACCATTAACATAATAACTTGGTTAATTTGAAGTAGCTGAAGAATAAAAATTCACAAGTTCTCTTTACTAAATTAGAATCAATAAAAAAAAAAAAAGTCTATGGTTGTCTGGACCTAATTAATAAAATCTTCCCTTTGTCCATCCTGTTACATTCCAGTAATCCCACTGTGTCCCACTGTGTACCAGTCTAACACACACCTTTCCAGGACCAGGGTTAAGCTCTAATTCACTGGACAAATCTCACAGTTTCCTCTCTTCCCTCTGGGAGTGACATCACCCTTCAGATCTGCCTTTACACTTAGTAGATATACTTAATAACATGACAATGGCCTACATCAACAACTCAAAGAATATTAATGACTTCTATGTTATCACCTTAAAACTTTAATCCTTGTAATATTGTGGTATTAATGTCATATTCCTATTTTCTAGATGAAGAAACTGAGTCTCAGAAGCTAAATTAATTGGTGGTAAGTGATGGAGTCAGAAATGGAATCCAGATCTAATTTATAAATTCATATTCTTTCTCCCATACCACAGTATGACTCTTGAATTTATTCTGTCAAGTATTATTCTTGAATGACTCTAACAGTGTTGGCTTACCATTTCTAGTGCATTACTTGTTTTGTTTTGTTTTGGTTTGGTTTGGTTTTGTTAACTTAAATAATCTGAATGCTTACATTTAGTTAACGTGTTCCATTAGAAGTTAGTTCAGGGCAGGTAGCCCGGTCCTTTGAGGAGTGGCATCTCTAAGTCAGTCATTTGGAAACTGGAACATACTCCCCATATGAACAATATCCCATACGGTAATTAAATCAGGGAGCCCTGGGGCGCCTGGGTGGCGCAGTCGGTTAAGCGTCCGACTTCAGCCAGGTCACGATCTCGCGGTCCGTGAGTTCGAGCCCCGCGTCGGGCTCTGGGCTGATGGCTCAGAGCCTGGAGCCTGTTTCCGATTCTGTGTCTCCCTCTCTCTCTGCCCCTCCCCCGTTCATGCTCTGTCTCTCTCTGTCCCAAAAATAAATAAACGTTGAAAAAAAAAAATTTAAAAAAAAAAAAAAAATCAGGGAGCCCACGGATCACTCCAGGCCACGCCACCCACCTTTCCATCGAGGCCGGTGCTCCCGGGGCCTGTCTGTGATCCACAGAATGGTTTTAACACCATCCACCAGACTACTTGCCATGAATGTGGGACTGGCCAGTCACTGGCCAATCATCAATACCCTCCCATAAGTGTAGACCCTTGGTTTCATATCAATCGTTGTTAACATAAGAGAGTCTGTTCTAGTGCATTACTTGTAAAACTAAGTTCTGACTGAGCAAAGAGCAGGAAGGCAAGGCTGAGACCACAGTTACCAGCTCTCTGTGTTGTGGCCCCATGGGACCTGATTGACTTCCAGAAGGCCCACATCTGTGACAAGGCATTTTGTTTCAAGGGTTTACAAGCTAGTCTGTAAAATTTGGGTAGATTTGGACTGGATGGAAGGGACTCACAGCCAGAATTAGTGAAAATCCTGAGTTTAAGAATGTTTTAAAAGTCACTATATTGCTTTCAATTATGGAGAGTAAGTTAGCTATTTTATTTTTTTATTTTATCTTTTAAGTTAACTCCATTTTATTTTAAGTACAGTTGACACACACGTTACATTAGCTTCAGGTATACAACACAGTGATTCCACAATTCTATACATTATGCTGTGTTCATCACGAGCATAGCCGCCACCTGTCCCGATACATGACTATCACATCACTGATGGTATTCCTGGTTCTCTCCCTTTTATTCCCGGGATTTATTCATTCCATTCTGGAAGCCTGCATCTCCCACTTCTCTTTGCCTACTTTGCTCATTCCCTACACCCTCTCCCCTTTGGCAACCATCAGTTTGTTCTCTGTATTTATAGGTCTGACTCTGCTTTTCGTTTGTTCATTTAGGTTTTTTAAAGATTCTACCAGAAGTGAAATCATATGGTATTTGTCTTTCTCAGTCTGACTTATTACACTTAGCATAGGGTGCATCCGTGTTGTCTCAAATGGCACAATCTCATCCTATTTTATGTGTAATATTCCATTATGTGTATACATACTTACATATAGAGGAACCTCCATACTGACTTGCAACTTACATTCCCACCAACAGTGTATGAGAGTCTTTTCTTCCACATCCTCACCAACCCTTGCTGTTTCTCATCTTTTTCATTTTAGCCATCCTGACAGGTGTGAGCTGATACCTTATTGTGGTTTTGATCTGCATTTCCCTGATGATGAGTGATGCTGAACATCTTTTCATGTGTCTGCTCGTCATCTGAATGTCTTCATTGGAAAACTGTCTATTCAGGTCTTCTAACCATTTTGCAATCAGGCTGTGTTTGCTGTTGAGTTGTATGAGTTCTTGGTATATTTTGGAAACTAACTCCTTATTGGATATATCACTTGCAAGTATCTTCTCCCATTCAGTAGGTTATCTTTTCGTTTTGGTGATGGTTTCCTTTTCTGTACAAAAGCTTTTATTTTCAGACAACATGATACGATACATAGATAATCCTAAAGATGGCACCAAAAAACTACCAGATGTAATAAATGAATACAGTAAAGTTGCAAGAAACAAAAATTAATACCCAGAAATTGGTAGCCTTTCTGTACACTATTGATAAAGTAGCAGAAAAAGAAATTAGGAAAATAACACAATTTACAATTGCACCAAAAAGTAAATAAATAAAATACCTAGGAAAAAACTTAACTGAGGAAGTGAAAGATCCATATTCCAGAAACTATAAAACACTAATGAAAAAAACTGAAGATGATGCAAACAAATGGAAAGGTATTCCATGCTCGTGAAGTGGAAGAATTAATATTGTTAAAATGTCAATATTATTCAAAGCAGTCTACATATTTAATGCAATCCCTAACAAAATCCTAACAGCATTTTTCGCAAAGTAGAAGAAATGATACTAAAATGTGTATGGAGTCACAAAAGACCCTGAACAGCCAAAGCAATCTGAAGAAAGAAGAACAAAGCTGGAAATGTCACAGTCCCAGATTTCAAGACATACAACAAAGCTATAGTAATCAAAATAGTACGGTACTGGCACAAAAATGACACACAGATTAATGGAACTGAACAGAGAGCCCAGAAATAAACCCACAATTATATGTTCAATTAATCTATGACAATCAATATATACATCAATAAATGGTTCTGAGAAAAGTGGACAGCTACATGTAAAAAAATGAAACCAGACCACTGTCATACAACCATACACAAAAATAAGCTCAAAATGGATGAAAGACCTAAATGTGAGACCTGAAACCATAAAACTCCTAGAAGGGAACCCCGGCAGTAATTTCTCTGACATTGGCCATAGCAACACTCTTCTAGATAGGTCTCCTAAGGCAAGGAAAACAAAAGCAAAAATAAACTTTTGGGACTAAGTGAGCTATTTTAAAGCAAGATATAAACATGCACATTTGGAGAATGGAGTCCTCACCATCTGGTAACAGTGGCTTCAAACAGGAGCCCCAGGATAAAACACTGGGTTGAATGTTAATGTGCTCACATCAGTGGTTTATTTATTTATTTATTATTATTTATTATTATTATTATTATTATTATTATTATTATTATTACTATTTTCTTTCTAGAAAAGCCAGGCATTATAAGAAGCCCAGATGTGAAACTTAGAATAAAAACCAGAGGAAGAATAAACAGAGGTTTGTAAAACTTAGATAATATGTAAGTAATTAACTATTAGAATCACAGAAACTATAAGAATCAATAAATATGTACTATTTTAAGCCAGTAAGTTGGTGGCAGTTTGTCACTCAAAACAGAAAGTTAATACAGACAGAGGAAATACTTTGGTTGAAAAGAAAAAACTTAATGCACCCAACAAAGCTGGTTTTTTCAGAACACAAGTGCTAGGCACGCTGCCTGTCTGTGGTCCAGGCCATATAACCACCTCTTTGCTGAACCCTTCCTAACGCCGTGTTAGCCCAGCATCTCCAGGCCCTGAAGTGTTGCTGCATGTGGATCACAGGCTTCACGAACGTCCCCCTAAGAGCACTCCAGGGAGTAAGTTACTGTACTTTGAGCCCTATTCCCTCCTCAGGAGACACACACTCTTCTTGGCTCTAGAGGCTCGGCAGACACAGTTCACAACAATCCCAAAAAGAGGTTAAAACCCAGATGGGAGACCGTAGTAACCAGTCCTTACGTGCATGGAGCTCTAGTCTACACCTAAAGAAGTGTGCTGCAAAACAGAGGCAAGTTCTCAACTTCTGCATTACATTCAGCATTAAACTCAAATATGCAGAAGAGTGAGCAAACATGCACTATGGAGAGAAAAAAGGGTGGTATCATGGAAAAAGAACAATGTAGGAAGTAGGAAGCGTTTTGTTGGCAACAGCCCTGGCCACAACGCATCACAACAGCCTCCCATCAAACGAGGGGCTTATGACCCTTCAGACATCTTCCAGGTGTAACAGTCCATTATTCTCCAGTCTCAGCATAACAATCTTTAATTCAATAGTTACAACAAGTAACAAGGAGCCGCTATCGTGGGAGGCGGTGGGGGAAGGGGGGAGATAAACTAAGGCATCAAGGAAACAACTTATTCTATCTGCTAAGAATACTTATTCTCAGTAACCAAGATTAGCCTGCAGGACTCCGAGTTTTAACACACACTGTGTTTTTAGCATTTGGGAGCCTAGTTTTATAAATGTCAACCGCATACATCTAGGTTGCAAAGAAAAGTCCATTCCAATTCTCTAAGATAACCTGCAGCTATTCTATATATATATTCCTTTGTTATTCTACTCATAGTGCCCAGAAGTAATCATTCCATGCCCAGTTTCTTATTATAAATATAACTCTGTGAAATATGGACATTTTATATGCAAGCTATGACTAGCAGTAGTTTATCTTTATGGCTAGCCAGCAAAAAAAAAAAAAAAGGGGGGGGGCGGGGGATAAATTAAAATACTCTGTTATAAAAAGCTTACCAAGTAAGTAAGATCAAAGAAATGCACACCATATTTCCAGGCTGCTTCTAGCCTCTGCCAACACAAAATCATCGGTAAGGAAAAGAAGTTTGGCTGAAAGTCCTACGCTGCCATGTCAGAGAACAGGCAGCTAAACCGCCTCCTTTTCTTCGTTTACCTTCTGTCACTGACAGTCTTTATCATCCAGTAACAATGGTTACAGATTGTTACCCAAACTTTTGGCAATTCTTTTCTATAGCTTGAAATAAAAATGATCACATTCAGACTACACATTTCAGTTTCTATTCTCATTGTACTTTACAGAGAAGCAAAATCTAGCATGCTTGCAATTTAAGCTGGTATTGAACTGACCCCTGCTGGCCTCCTCTCTTCTGTTTCTGCATTTATCACAGAGCACAACACCTAATCGCATCCTATAGTTGAACCTGTACTTGATCAGTCTGTCATAGCAAAAACGTGACATAGGAAAGAGACAGTTTGTCCTACCATTGGAAATGGAAGGATGCCTCCCTCCCTCAGAGCTTTGGCTATTACATTTGCAAAACCTAGCAAGTAAAATCACACTAATATTCCACAGAAGTGTTCCCTAGAGGCTACCTATGTGTTCTACAAATGAATTCAATCAACAAAGATTTCTGAAAGACCACAGAGAAGCAAAGATACTTAGAATTACATCACCTGCCCTCCAAGAATTCCCAGGAACTCACAAGTCCTTGAAAAAGATACATTTCAGAATTCAACTCTGGCTCACGACTGGGGACTGGAAAGGTCAGAAGGAAACAAGGCTACCATAAAAGGTGATGGCATATCCTGCCTCCTGGGCCTCAATCACTTGAGATTCTTTAATAAACCAGCACGGAAATTTGATCTATTTTTTTAAATATATTTTTTAAAGTTTATTTTTCAGAGAGAAAGTATAAGCAGGGGAGGGGCAGAGAGAGAGGGAGAGAGAGAATCTTAAGCAGGCTCCGAGCTGTCAGCACAGGGCCCAACACGGGGCTTGAACTCATCGACCATGAGATCATGACCTGAGCCGAAGTCAGACACTTAACCAACTGAGCCACCCCAGTGCCCTGTATCTCTTCCATTTTTGTGAACCCACTGTACTTCATGAATAATAACAGCTGCCATTTATTGATGACCTATTATGTATCTGGCTTGGTGCTTTCCAGACACTATCATATTTACCCCACTTGATAATTCTAGGAGATAGGTATTTTTATGCTTAGTTCATGGATCAGGAGAGCTCTATTCTAACACTGATCGTAGCACACTCCAATGTTTTTCTTCTCAACAGACGTTTCTCCTCTATAAGAGAGTGAGTGTCTTAGGAATAGGGGACTACACCATTGCCATCTTTATATCCCTAAAACCCAGCACATCCCCAGTAACTGGCCCATATCAGGCACTCAAAACCTGCCAGCAGAATATATGAATGGATACATTATTGAGTGAACATGCCTTCTAACTGCATACGATGTGCATGATCCGTGCTTAAGCACTGAGAAAGGAGTGGAGGGGAAAAAAAGACAGAGGTTTGATTCCCGACACAGACATCCACATTTAACTACGTCAAGAAAAGAAGCCTCCAGATATGAGTAAACAGAATGCTATGGAAATATGACTTAACATTAGTCAGTTAAAAAGCAAATAGGAAGAGGACTTCTACATCAGAGGATGATGACACACACAGGTCCTGGACTTTACTAGAACCTGAAACCAATTAAGAGAAAAAGAAGAAAAGCAAAGAAAATCATGAAAACAAATACAGGGTAGAAATCCAAAAAACTTTTTATGTTCCCAAAAAAGCTAATGAGGGGCGCCTGGGCGGCGCAGTCGGTTAAGCATCCGACTTCAGCCGGGTCACGATCTCGCGTGATCTCCCGTGATCTCGCGTGAGTTCGAGCCCCCCGTCGGGCTCTGGGCTGATGGCTCGGAGCCCGGAGCCCGTTTCCGATTCTGTGTCTCCCTCTCTCTCTGCCCCTCCCCCATTCATGCTCTGTCTCTCTCTGTCCCAAAAATAAATAAACGTTGAAAAAAAAAAATTAAAAAAAAAAAAAAAAAAAAAGCTAATGAATTTTTTCTCTTCCTTCCTTCTCATTTCTCAGCATCTCTTTCCTTCCTTGCCACTCCAGACAGATGAAGATAAATGATGTACAGTAGTTAAACTTCTTTGTTTGGTTACAAATGATCTTTTGTATCAACATTATTGTTATGTAAGCACTTTTAATATTGCTTCTAGCAGATGAGACTTCTGCTTCAACATATGTTATGGGGAAATGGTAAAAATGTATACATGACTGAAATAACTAAACAGTCCCCACAAAAAAAAAATGCCTAGAAAATATTGTAAATAAATCTGATTCATTGTGGTTGTTAAATAAGGTAAAACTGAAGATCCAACCCCTCTCCCCAAACCAGAACGAATAACCCCTGAGTCTCAGGACTATCAATACTTTCCATGGCTTCCTACCCTACACACCACTGCTCCAAATCATTCCTTAAAAGAGACTGGAGTGAACCTCCTCTTTCGGCATCATCCCCGGCACAGGAGAGCAGGAGTCAGGCGAAATCGGGTTCTCCTGTTCAACAATGGTCATCTGAAAAACCTAAAGTTTACCGAGGAAACATGTAGAAAATAAAGCAATGGTCGTTTCTGGGCTCTGGGTTGAGACTGCAATAGTAATCTTAGCCAAGCCCCCTACCTTTCTAAATCAAATAGAGTAAGATTGACTGGATTGTAAAACCAAGCTCTCCCATGCAAAGGGCTTAGCACGCTGCCTGGAACGTCAGTGCTGAGTAAACACAACCCCATATGACCTCCCTCCTAAAGTCTTGTCCTCAACCCTCAGTCTCAACAGATAGGCCCTCAGAACACTTACTCTAGCAGGACTTGAACTTTCCATATGTTAAATGAGTCCATCCTGCCTTCTCTCCTTCCTTTCCCTTTCCTGCCAATAATCAACACGACAGGAAAGTTCCCTTGCTCATGTATAAAGGAAGCTCCTGTTCATGTATGCTTGTGTACTTGGATATGTCTTATTTTGGTAACTGGCCAATAAGGATCAAATCTCAAATACTCTCGTCCACTGGTCCCTTAATGACACCTGCTTCTACGGACCAGAAAAAATCTAAGTGCCATACCTATAACGTCAAAAGCACAAGACTGTGCACAGAAGTTACAGCCCTCACGGAAATCTTCCAGGATCCCTGCTTGCTGCATCTTTAGAATTTACACCTCCCGCTCTTCACATCACCCCGTCATAAACAAAGACCACAGCCCATTGCAGATTTCAGACCCCATGCCAGTTGTGACCTACACGCAACCTGCAGACATGCCGTGGAACAGTCCGGCTTCCAACAACTGATTAAATAAATAACAAGAGGAGGCGTTTGCACCCAATTAAGTTTACATTTCACACATCAAAATTTGAGTAAAACAGCAAACCAACTGATGTAAAAATTAAACATTATAAATCGCTCTGGGAAAAAAAAAAAAGACTACGAATATTTCTTAGAAATGAAATCTTGCTACGAGATGTGTCCCGCGTCCCCCCCCCAGCCCCACGTACATCCTGGCAGCCAGTGTGCAATGGCGGTGAGCGCTGCACAGGGCTCCGCGGGCTGTTACACTCGGATTTCCCAGCAGGCCAGCACTGCAGCACTTCCGCATCTGGCATCTGGCTCCGTGCGGCAGAGCAGAACAAAGGAAGCGGCAGGTTCGGGGCGGGGTCTTTGAGCTTTCCCGTGACCACCTGCGACACTTAGACACTTACCTTCCCAGGGCCACCTGGTCTACAAGGTGAATTATGCCCATATCACCAGGAGAAATTTCCATCCTCTGAGGTCTCGGCATCTAAAGCTGAGCCTCCACCCCACGAGAAGCTTCATGAAGGATGACGGGTAATAAAACCTTGCCTTCTGGCACTTGCCAGCACTTGTCTTTAACGTGACAATCACAAACCCTGCTCCCATCAATGCCTCCTGCAAGCAAATATTTTCCACAGGTTTGGGAAGTCCAAGTGTATATAAAAATTGCCTTACAAATTAAACTAACCTCCCAAGTTGCCACTCAGGGTGACTTCTGAGGACGGCACCGGGCTGACAAACGTTCGGGGCTCACGTTCTGAGAGAATTAGTGCCCATTTTCTATCAACTCCTTGAACGTCTGAAACAAAATCTTTATTTCAGAAATTCGTAGGTAGTACTTAATAGTTTACCAATACAACTGGGAATACAAGACCCCACTTTTGTTCATCTTTTGCCTCTTAAATGTTTGATAATCAGACTTTTTGAATTCCAAATCCAAATGGAAACATTTTCTCCCATTGACTTTCTTTTTTTTTTTCAACATTTATTTATTTTTTGGGACAGAGAGAGACAGAGCATGAACGGGCGAGGGGCAGAGAGAGAGGGAGACACAGAATCGGAAACAGGCTCCAGGCTCCGAGCCATCAGCCCAGAGCCTGACGCGGGGCTCGAACTCCCGGACCGCGAGATCGTGACCTGGCTGAAGTCGGACGCTTAACCGACTGCGCCACCCAGGCGCCCCTCCCATTGACTTTCTTTATAAAATTGGAGTTGTATATCTTTACAAAATATTTGAGCCTAAGACATAGATAATAAAATCTATGGTAACATTTTAGAACTTCATGAATATTAACTGGTTAGAAAATATTAATAAAGGCAATTTCCAAAAGTCTGATATTTAAAGTCCAAAGCTGTTCTGAACTTAAGATACATTTTCTCATATAAATGGTTTTTTGAATAGTGATTAGGTCAGATGAGCTAAAGATTTCATTTACAGTTTCATTACAAGTTTAAAAGCTTTTCTAGTAGAAGCTCATGACTCTCTCATCACTATTTAATAGTTTGTATTTTCTAAAAATACATTTGCCATTTTATCTCTGAAGTCAAGATGCCACGAGAACTTAGCTTCATATGCAAACAGGACTAAGTGAAACAGACTGGTTCAAATTCCAGTTCCATCATTTGCTAAGCGACCGTGGGCAAGTTGTACTAAACCTTTCTGCCTCAGTTATCACCCCTCTAAGATGGGGACAACAGGAAGTTGTGGGACTATCATTCTTGAAATATATTAATTAGATTTGCTTTTGTGTGTTTCCTTATACTTGACTCTGCCTCTGTTGTCAAAGGCATCCATTTGCCCGAGGGAATTTTAAGTTTGTTGAAAGACAACTACAAAGGGAAAGGATTGATATTAAGTTTTGACACTCGGAAATCATTGTTTTAAAGCAACAGCAAGACAACATTCTTAAAAGCCAAGTCTTATAAGAGAAAATGTGTTTTCTAAATCCCTTAAGCATTTGTTTTAACAATTAAGGATGAGGTAGTTACAAAAACCTTAGCACTGGCAGTGACCTGCCTCTCTGAGCCTACCTGAACACCAGGAATACCAGGATCACCTGAGAAGCCTCTGGAGCCTTCTACTGCCTGACCCCACCCCCAGACATTTTGATTGGTCTAGGATGAGTTAACTTTTTAAAAGCACCATTAGGTGATTATAATGTATAGCCTGGATTTAGAATAAGCTCTAAGAGAAGCCTCCCATTTGGTTCAAAACCTTGACCAACACAGAACAGGAAGCAAAACTCAGCGAAGGCCTCCTCTAGCCCCCTGCAGCCATGCACGTACAGCGTAACGTGCCCGGGACCCTGAACTTCTCCGCAACCCAGTGGGTCATGTGGACACACGGACAGGATGGATGGAAGCAGAAGACCAAGGCCAGGGTGGAGTGATCACAAGAGCAGAGGCTTAGGCCAGTTCAGGGACCAGACTAGATAAACCACCTGGCACAGAAATAAGAAAGGACCAGAGGACAGATTTGCTCCCGGAGAAAATGCAAAGGGTTGAGCATTTACCTACAAGAAGCTGAGCTACACAAGAGAAACAGTTGAAACCAGAAGGAAGAGAGGCACCATCAGTCGGCAAGTCTGTCCCAGTGCTGCACATTCTTTCCCTTAACCCACCCCCAGTCCCGACCGAGGTGGAGGCTTGGGAGGAAAAGTAACTCAGTTACAGAATATGAAGAAGTCACTGTTACAAAGAACAAACTGATGGGGGCGCCTGGGTGGCTCAGTTGGTTAAGTATCCGACTTCAGCTCAGGTCATGATCTCACCGTCCCGTGAGTTTGAGCCCTGCGTCGGGCTCTGTGCCGAAAGCTTGGAGCCTGGAGCCCGCTTCAGATTCTGTGTCTCCCTCTCTCTCCGCCCTTCCCCTGCTCATGCTCTGTCTCTGTCTCTCAAAAATAAATAAAGGTTAAAAAAAATTTTTTTAAATCAAAGAACAAACTGATGGTCACCAGAGGGGAGAGGGTTGGGGGGATGGGCAGAGTGGGTGAAGGGGAGTGGGTGAAGGAGGCTTCCAGTTACGGGAAGAACAAATCATGAGGACAGACGGCACAGCATAGGGAATACAATCGATGGTATCATAATAGTGTTGTGTGGTGACACCGTAGCTGCACTCATGGTGAGAACAGCGTAATACAGGGTTTTTGAATCCCTATGTTGTATATACCTGAAACCGATCTAACACCTTGTGTCAACGCTACTTCAATTAAAAAAAATTTTTAAACAGGCCATTGTTATGAAAACTATCCAAAACATGGAAAAAGCCACATGCCCTTGCAATGTCATATGAGGTACCATTTAATAGGCTTGCCCAAGGTTTAATTCTCTAGAGCAATGTCCGTGGTTTGACTGTGTTATTTATTATCCCATTAGAGTACAGACATGTAGAACCACAGGTTAACTTGTAGGTTCCTGGCCCACAGAAAGGATAACCCTAAAAGTTGTGGATTTACTGCCTGCAGAACATTGCCAGCTTTGCCTCTCCAACCTAGCGGTCTTACTCCAACATTGTTTTTTAATGCCGAAACACTCTTGGAGCCATCATTAATCCTTACCAGTTTCCTTGTTAATACGTTAATAAATCACTGACACATTACAGTCTGTATTTCTATGAAAGCCAAGTTCTAACATTCGGAAAATTATATTTTAATAGTATATTTTCTTTGCAGACTTAATAGTGCATATAAATCTGTCACCCACTGACAATGATAGCAAGTGGATATTTTACAAGATAATTCAAGTAAAGTACTTAGCACAGTGCACAGTACATAGTACATGCTCAGTCAACATGTTATTATTCATAGCTGCTGATGGCAAAAGGAGATTTTACCCAAGCCCTGGCAGTAGCCTTGAATTCACCAACAGGGGTCCACAGCAGTAACTGAGGGCAACCCAGATCAGTAGTCACACACATTTGCCAATATTACGAATATGCGGAGCCACTCTGCTCAAAATAATTCCCAAATGATTGGTGCAGATGGTGAGAGTCACTTGTTTATTTATCACAATGTGTGTGATTTCTCTCCTGTGTGGAGAAAACAACCCTAACTCAGCAAGGCTAAGTACAAGGCTCTGAAAGAAGCCATCTCCTCGGTGACCGAGTGTGGTCCTCCACAGCTTAAGGCATGTCTGGATGATGATATTCAAAACTTAGTGACTGATCCAGATTATGGGAGAAAAAGCAATACAGCAAAGTTAACTATATTAGCATGTGAACAGAGAGGAAGCTAGTCAAGGGAGGGAGCCAAAGCTATCAAGAAAGAAAATATATGATTAATTTCTTAAGTTATCAGCTCCATGGGTATGATTCTTCTACAGGAAGTTTCTTTACAAATGAAGTGCACCTGGAAAAACAGTAACTTGTCCAACCTTAAAACTGGGCTTATAGGAAACTTCAAGGATTGACTTTGACTTTAATTTAGAGCGTGAGAGTCTCAGACACAACTGTCTCAGACATCAACACACTGCCAAGGCCATCACTACCTGGTGATCTTTCATTCAACTGCTTTTCTTTCAGTATCTGGAGGTTTGATTTCCTAGTATCAATAACAATACCATGATCGGCCAAAAAAAAGTAAAAGCGCAAACACCTCACAAAATGAAGAGAAAAAGTATTTCTTCTTTTTCTCACTCTCTCTCCCCTTGCACAGAGAAGAAAAATCTAGCTTTATTCTGAAGCAAATACACATAATTATACACAGTCATCATAATCTCCTTCATCTCACCCACTCTATCACCTGTCTACTACAAAGCAATTCAAAGTAATAATTAATAAACGAATCTGAGGTTATGTACTTCTTTTAAAACAGGCAATTTTAGACACTGTAAAATAAAGACCATTTGCTATCTTGTGATGGTACAATTAAATGAGATTTTAATTTGGGGCACCTGGGTGGCTCAGTCGGTTGAGCGTCCGACTTCAGCTCAGGTAATGATCTTGTGGTTCATAAGTTCGAGCCCCACGTTGGGCTCTGCGCTGACAGCTTAGAGCCTGGAGCCTGCTTCAGATTCTGTGTCTCCCTCTCTCTCTTCCCCTCCCCTGCTCATGCTCTGTCTCTCTCTGTCTCAAACATAAATAAAAACATTAAAAAAAGTTTTTTTAATGAGATTTTAAGAAAAACAGAAAACACATAGGTTAATAAAGTGACTTCAATAAAAAGAAAAGAAAGATTTGAGAATACTGGCATCTCCATACCCTGCAGAATGCTGATGACTATATGGTCAAGATGAGCATCAGTTACAAATTATGTGTACAGCTTGCTAAGAAATTAGGGAAATGTTCCCCTTTGGTTTCTTTCCTGACTACTTGTAAAATAATATTCACACACAAATTTGCAATTCAAATTTGATGTCTTATGAGTACATTTTGCAGATCATGCTCTGAGAAGGGAGAGAGTGCGCTAACAGTTGCACGGAAAGTATAATTTGCTGCTGGCTTTTAGCCAGAAACATGAAAGCAAATGTTTAGAGACCAGGAGGCATGTAAGCAAGCCCAGGGCATCTGGACTCCTCAGAACTGGTCACTGCTGTTTATATGTGGATCTCCAAGTACAGGGGCACATAAATTTGAAATTCATGCATTTAAAAATGTATTAATTTTATTTACAGAGGACAAAAAGGAAAGCAATTTGAAGGCCCTTTGAGAACATCTATAACAACGCTGACAAAAAGTCCCAGTGATTTAAGCAACACTAATAACCATATGTCTGGACCTATGTTCAGCTGTAATTTACACATTAAGTATAAGCTTTTATTTTCATACTTGAGAAAACATGCCAAGTATTCAGTATTTATTATCATAGTTAACTTGCAGAATGAGAAAACTAATTACAATAGAAAGAAGAAAATATTGGTCTTGGGAAAAAAATAAATGTGATTTTCACACAGGTCGGTGGGTAAAGGAGTCACTGTTACCTCCCCAAACCAATCCAGAATGGCTGTATCTTAAACTTACTATAAGTGTCACATATTAAAGGAGATATGATCACTATATGGGGCAAATATATTGCTCATAAAAATCCACTCCAACATACTAAGTCACTCCAGCACAGCACAACATAATTTTTGTAGGTCTACACTGCAATAAACCAGGTGACATAATGAAAGGCCGGACACAGTACGAGGTTTCCTCAAAGTACTGTCAGCAGGTACCATCAACCTACGACTTAAGAGCTTTCAGGGGGAAAAAGGCCATGCTGAAATAAAAGTCTTTGCAACATGGGCACCTGGGTGGCTCAGTCGGTTAAGCATCCGGCTTCAACTCAGGTCATGATCTCGCGGTTTGTGAGTTTGATCCTCGTGTCGAGCTCTATGCTGACAGCTCAGAGCCTGGAGCCTGCTTCAGATTCTGTGTCTCCCTCTTTCTCTGCCCCTCCCCTGCTCATGCTGTCTCTGTCTCTCAGAAATAAATAAACGTTAAATAAAAAAGATTAAAGTCTTTGTAACAGAAAGCAACATAAGTTGCTGAGCAAATGGTGGAGGGAAATGCCTATTTTAAAAAAACATAAGGAAAAAAGTCAATAGCTAACTAGCTTCAAGAAAATAATTTTAGCTGACAGTAAGAGTTACGACTGAAAAGAGAAGCACAAGTTGAGAAAACCTGTAGAAAAAACCAAGGAGGACCACAAAGAGCAAACATCAGAAGCTGCCACACCTGGGAGTCAACGCCTGTCCTTTTTACCGCATCTGTACCGCGGGAGCACAGAGGACAAACTAGATCATACGTGACGTCATTCTATGCATGCTGGGAATTATGAGGACAATTTGCAGGTCCCCATCAAGAAGGGACCATGAAGGCTATCACCCCCTACAGAAAATTAATGGGTCTACAATCTGGTGGACAGTCTTCTCACGAGGGTCTGGCGTCGGCAGGCCACTTCTGAGTGGTGTGCATTGTGCAGTCTGTACAACAAATGGTTCCCTTCTTCTACCTCATCTACATATACCTACGCAAACACCCAAGGGCACCTGGAGCTTTTAGAAGGCTATGCTTTAATGTAATGGTCAGTCTGCTATTTATTAAATTGTGATTTCTTTTAAGGCATTATCAGAAGGTGAGTGAAAAACCTAGGGGACTGTGACCTCAGAGTAGTGTTACACACACATCGTCATAGGCACGTGTGCATTCCAGGCCCTCCGACTGGTGAGACCACTGCACGAGCTTCTGAGGTTGGCCCCACGGGGACAACCCACAACAGGCTCAATGGGCCATCGGGGGACTCAGGGTTACATTCCTCTGCTCTCACCTTCTCGGAAATCTTACTTCATCACTAACAACCTGGACCCCAACTTGTCTTTAAATTTGCATTACTGGCTCCCGAGCTTCTAACACATTACAACAACCAGTCAACCATCAACTTCCACTCCCCTTTCTAACTGCCAAACTACTCTCTGCTCACTCACAGCCGAATTTCCTTAGACGACCCAGCACTCCCCACTCTAACTAAGGTGACCTAGCAAAGCTCACTATAGAATTCTTTACTGGAATCAATGAACACTTCAGTCCTCATCATAACTGACCTCTCCACAGCGGGAAACTGTTGACTTGCTTCTGGAAAGGTTTTCTCCCTTGGTTTCTACAACATCTTTCTCTCCACGGTGTCCTCCCACTTCACTCCCTCTCAGTCGCCTTAGCTGGCTGCTTCTTCAGCCAGCTTCCTCCCCAGCCCTGTTCCACAGGGTTCCCTCCACATGCCCACCGTCTTCATTTCCACCCTCTCCCTGTATTATTCCCACTTCTGCAGTACCAGCTAGCCGCCAGCAATTCTGAGTCCTCACGTCTCAATTTCCTCCCCGCCAAATCTCTCTTGAGACTCAGTCTCCAATGTCCAGCTCCCTTCTGATTGCATCACCTGATGTCCCACAAGCACCTCATATTCTCACGAGTTCAGAACAGAACTTATGATCCACACCAGCACTCCCTCTCCTCCGTTCCCCCTGCTGTCAGCGACTCCTGCTGGACCTGCTGTCTTTTTGAAGGGCGCTACCACCCCCTGCCTGGGTTTGCCAGGTTAGAGACATCCTCTCGGCCTCCGTTCTTCTGCCATCCACATGGGCAGTCTCCAAGCATTAGCTATCCTGCCTCTCCACCGACCTCACCCCCTTCCTCCTCCTATCGCTGCCCACCGCAGCCACCACGGCCACAGCCGCAAGCCCCAGGCCACACAGTTCCTCAATCCGATTGCTGCAGCAGCTTCCCAGCCTTAGTCCTGCTTTCTTCCAACCATCCTCCAGGCCTCTGTAGAAAGAGATTTCTAAAGTGCACATCAAACTCCCCAAATCCCATGGCTCTTGTCAAATTAAAAACCTGCAAATGGTTCTCCTTCAAGACAAGGTTCAACTCCTTGGCTCCTGCCTATCGTTCGCCTCTTTTCTAAGCAATTTCCTGCCTCCTGGCCATGTTCTGGCCATGTTCTGGCCGTACTGAATCACTCAGTAGTTTCTCAGAGGCAACATCTTTTCTATCTGTGTGATGGCATATGCTGTCTCCTCTACTTAACAGCCCTTCTCCCAACCCTGTCGAGCTGCAAAGACTTACAGACTTGGCTAAGAGGCCCTGCCCCACCAATCACCATCCTAGACACTCACAGCCTGGGGATGATGCCCTTCTGGTACACTGTGAGGGCAGGAGCCCCCTGTGTACAGTACCCTTTATGTGACTGTGACAATCTTATTAGAGGAAATGAACCAACAGCAACAATCTTTATACGAAGATTATAACCAAATATAAGTGGCTAGCACAAGAGGCACTCAATGACTGGACAATGAACAAACAACAATTTGCCTTGAAGTTTGCCCCTGAGATGCTAAGGTGTCTATGTCAAACTGTATTTATTCAGAGCTTCAGAGTAGTATGCCTCTTGCGGTTTCTTAATTACTAATAAAGCAGCAAAGAGTGGAATAGTCTCTAGGCCTTAATAACAAAGTTATTTGGTGATGAAGTAAATGCTTAACAAAATATTATATATACTTGAACACGTTCATGCACCTTCAAAAGAGCCTGACTACAAAAACTGCCAACCAGGCTGTCAGCTGCAGAGACCGTCTCAGTCATCTCTGTGTGTACAGGGCCCTGGCACATAGTGTTCGTTCAGTAAGGTCTGATGAAAGCCTGATGGACAAGTGACTATGAAGAAAATTATAGGGGCACCTGGGTGGCTTGGTCAGCTGAGCATCCAATTCTTGATTTCAGCTCAGGTCATGATCCCAGGGTCGTGGAACTGAGCCCCATGTCAGGCTCCGTGCTGAGTGTGGAGCCTGCTTACAATTCTCTCTCCTTCAGCCCCTCCCCTGCTTGCTTGCTCTCTCTCTCTCTCTCTCTCTCTCTCTCTCTCTCTCTCTCTCAAATTAAAAAATATATATGTAGAAACAACTAGAGCCTACCTTCTGCAGAATTAGTGATTTCTCCTTTCTTGGCTAGTCTAGATCCAGCTCATCTACAAATGAAATGGTCAGCCTTATCAAGGGCAAGCTACCACTTCCCAGAAGTATTCACTGCAGTAATCATTTATTCAACAAATATCCAGCACCTACTATGTGCCAGCTACCATGGCAGGCACAAGAATTAGTGAGAAAGAACTGGAAACAGAGACAGACAACTCTGGTTCCAAGTCCACCTAGATATTTAGTAAGTTGTGTGATCTGAGCAAGCCAATTAAGCTCTCTGCCTATAAACATCTTCCTACATACATTGAGAATAATATATCTATTTCACAGAGTTATTGTGGGGGCTAAATGAGGTAATACACAAACCCAATACAATGCATACATATTATGTATGCATTTAACCTTCCTTCTCCACTGTAAATAAAAAGGAGTAATAAATATTTTACGTATTACTTTATTAACACACGCTCATGAGACAAATAAGACAGGGACTAATACTCCCACCTACAATTTTTAGAAACAGTCCCAAGGACTAAGCAGTTTTCCCAAGACCACTCGTGCCATTAGTAAATGGCAAAGTTCTTTGATGTCAGATACAAAACTGTGATTCTCTTTAGTGTTTCTTACAAATCTCACTGGCGTCTACCTGTAAAAGACACCACAGCAAAGAAGGACTGGAGTTGAGAAAACATAGGTCTTCCTATCATAGAAGCAAAGAAATTTTGAGCAAATGTTTAAAATTAACTGTTTTCTTATTAAAGAACAATAATGTTGTTACTGGACACAGGGTAATACCAACTATAAGAGGCAGCATAAAGTTTTCACAGTCAGGGAAAGGTCCCCAGTGTCATAAGTTCTGCTTTAACAAGAAAATTCTAATATTAAAAACTGTCAGGTTGCCACGGTAACAATCTATTTGCGATCATGATGCTGGTAGTATTCTGTTATATTTCTCTCAAGGAAAAGTAAACTAGATGTGGCCAAGGAATTTAATAAAAATATTGCTTGACCAAAAGCCAAGATATGACTGTTTTTAGGCAACATGACAGGATTAAAATATACAGCAGGAGACCCTCAGGTTACAATACCAGTTCTATCAATAAAATTAAAAGATTTTGACCTTGACAACAATACAAGGTATAGTCATATGATCTGGAAAACTTCATTCTCTGAGCAAGAAAAATAAATCGTTCAACAACTGAGATGGCAGACACGGAACAAGAAAGTCAGAATTCATCAAAAGGAGAACAAGATCACTTCTCAAAGGAAGTAGGAATCATGAAGACCGAATTTCTCACGGAAAGCTCAAAGGTTTCGGTTTAGTGTTTTGTTTTCTGTGTGTGTGTGTGTGTGTGTGTGTGTGTGTGTGTGTGCGCGCGCGCGCGCGTGTATGTCTGTGTGAAGGGCTGGGTTTTGAACTCCACAATATCCTTGGATAATTTAACCTTCTACTTTTCTCTAGAAAATGTCAGAGGACATATTCAAAACAAATTGATTCCAAACAAAAAAGGAAGGAAGTTATTGTTATTAATTAGAACATTCTGAAGTCTGAACACACAGACTGTTGCTGCACACAGGGGCAACTTCTATGTAATCAGCACAGCCTTAGTCATGATCATGAAAATCACACAGATCTTCCCCTCCTGGGAAGGTTTTCTAGTACTTGTTTCTCAACTATCCAAGAAATGGTAACAATGTCCCCAAATATGATTTCTTTCCTATTTGTAATGATTTTACAGAATAGCATATACAGGCTCAATGCCCTCAAAGACAGCCAGAATAAAAACTGCACTCCCTTTACTTCAACAATAAATTAGCTTTGTAAGAAAATATCAACATCTGTGCTGGAAGAAATTTTTTTCCTCGCTGGCCAGCTCTGAACTTACACGTGGTTAAGTACAAATGTGTGTGTGTGTGTGTGTGTGTGTGTATAACTTTATTTTAATAATGTATATTTATTTTATTTATAACACATTTACATCATATACAACATATTTTACAAATGACTATTTATATATAAAAATAAAAAACTAAATACATTTACATTTAAACATAGTTAATTTACTGAAATACAGTCCAGAAAACAACATGAAATCAAATCTCCCATGTAACAAGTCATGAGTATAAAATTAGAGAACTATTATTCCCAAAAAGGAACTGTTGTTCCTGAAAAGGATCAGCTGGAGATACACATTTTTTTAATTACAATTAAGTTTACAGCCAACTTCATAAGATCAAATTATTTTAAATTTTATTAAATCTAGGCAAAATATTCACAAGTTACCTAATAATATCTACAGCCAGCAAAGGCAACACACTTTTGCCCATTTGCCTTAAAGATCACGGAGATGTTAGAAATATTAAGACCAAAAGTCTCTATGTTGAGGAACTCAGAATGGAGGACATTAAATGGTAAAGGAAATACGTGAGTGAGTACAGACTTGAGCGGAAGGAGAAATAATCATCCACAGCTTAAGCAGACTGAATAGTGAGACGGGGATGTGTTGTAATTAGGCAGCAGATGGAAACAGGGTTGGCACTCAGGATGGGGTCCTGAAACAAAGATCCACTCATTGGTGAAAAAGCAGTAACTCAATCTACAAAAGAGGATGACCCCCACCCCTTGGAAAACAATGTCAAGACAGTAATAAAGAGGAACAAGGCTAATGCTGGGGGGGATCAACATGTAAAGGTCTTAACAAGCAAGGCGACAAGCATGTCTTGAAAGTCTGGGGAGAAGGGTCTCAGGAAGGGACCATCAACAATGCAGGCCTCAGGGAGCTCTCCCAGAATGCAGGAAAAGAAAAGATACTGGAATCCGCATTAGGATGTAACTACTTACATCAGTGTAGTAGTGGAGGCAGAAACTAGCCCACCAAGGCTGGATGAGTGAGAAAGTGCAAACAGTGCATCAAACACAGTTATCCTGGGGTGCCTGGGTGGCTCAGTCGGTTAAGTGTCTGACTTCAGCTCAGGTCATGGTCTCATGGTTTGTGGGTTCGAGCCAGGCTCTGTGCTGACAGGTCGGAGCCTGTAGCCTGCTTCGGATTCTGTGTCTCCTTCTTTCTCCCTCCCTCCCCCACTTGTCTCTCTCTCTCTCTCTTTCTCTCTCTCTCTTTCTCTCTCTCTCTCTCTCTCTCTCTCTCTCAAAAATAAACAAACAGGGGTGCCTGGGTGGCTCAGTCAGTTAAGCGGCCGACTTCGGCTCAGGTCGTGATCTCGCGGTCCGTGAGTTCAAGCCCCACGTCGGGCTCTGGGCTGACAGCTCAGAGCCTGGAGCCTGTTTCAGATTCTGTGTCTCCCTCTCTCTGACCCTCCCCTGTTCATGCTCTGTATCTCTCTGTCTCAAAAATAAATAAACGTTAAAAAAAAATTTTTTTTTAAATAAACAAACATTTAAAAAAAATTTTTTTTAAACATGGTTATACTAAGCTCACTAAAATCAGGAATCCTCAAAAAATAAAGGTTAGGGATTCTGATTACACAATAAGCTTTCTTGTAAGAGAAATAACGGCAGCGTTTGTTTCTGAAATCAGGAACTTGAAATTACTGACTTATAATGGGAAGCAGCAACCCATCCTTTCTTCCCCCTTGCAGCATAAATAAACTTCTTGGCAAAAATGAGAATATTTTCTCATGCATCAAATGTCAAAAGTTCATTTATTTTATTCTGATGTGTAAATACCATAGATCCACTGCATCGATCAGAGGATGCCGTGAATCTGTCTGGAATCTGTAATGCTGTTTAATTAAATTAAAAGATTTTTCCTTCCAAGACTTCCATTTTAGTCCTAAATATGTGTTACATCCATTCATCCTTGTCTGAGAGGACAATGCTCTCCATATTTTAGAGGTAGACAGTTTTACCTTTTGCTTCCTGTTAACAGGACATCTTGGATTTAATTGCCAATATTATTTATTAATTCATAAATAATGGAAGTGGCTTTCTAGTATGATGAATATTCCATCATTTTTAATTTTTAAGAGATACTTAATATGAAGAGGGATGGGACAATATACTTGTTCTTTCCCTTTCTTGCTACACCCTCTTCTGGAAAGACAACAAACAACATAGGCTTTTTCCTTTGTCTGTTTAAACCTGCAGGTTCAGAGACAGTTTTATTAACAGCCAAACAAAAATACGAAGGAACTTCTAAGAAGAGATGTATCCACAAAAGGCAAGAAAGCACTTACCGAGACAAAATAACAATAATTAGCAGCTATTACAGCAGGAATAAAATGTAACTGCATAGTAATATCAAACACTACAAAGACAGCAAATTGAAAAAAATCCGAATACTAAATATTAACCTTTTTCTATAACAAAAAGCACAGTTAAGCTTACAAACTCATCTAATGTCTAATGAACTGCTTTAAATTTAAAGTATTCGAATATAAAAAAGAAAGCTGTGAACAATACAGGGGGTTCTCCTGTGTTTGCAATACAATTTCAGATACCCTACTAAGTATTCCTTCATAAAATAACAGAGGCAAATTGGGAAGTTTGGCTCTAAAAGTAAAAGATATACCTCCACCAGATGAAAACTTTCTAGACCTAAAGCTTTAAAAATAAAGCTGTACAGAGGCGCCTGGGTGGCTCAATTGGTTAAGCGTCCGACTCTGGCTC
Source organism: Herpailurus yagouaroundi (assembly GCF_014898765.1). Taxonomy (NCBI): domain Eukaryota; kingdom Metazoa; phylum Chordata; class Mammalia; order Carnivora; family Felidae; genus Herpailurus; species Herpailurus yagouaroundi. The sequence goes on from NW_024412436.1 coordinate 11,860,615, forward strand.
AGGTCATGATCTCACAGTCCGTGAGTTCGAGCCCCGCGTTGGGCTCTGTGCTGACAGCTCAGAGCCTGGAGCCTGCTTCAGATTCTGTGTCTCCTTTCTCTCTGCTCCTCCCTTACTAGCGCATGTGTGTGCTCTCTCTCTCTCAAATATAAATTAAAAAAAAAAAAAAAACATTAAAAATTTTTTTAAAAAATAAGGCTGTACGAAAAGCTCTCATTATGTAGTGATAATGACTGGACCATGAGGAACATACACCACTCCTTGTGTACTATACTCCATCATACACAGAAGGAAGAAACATCTCTACTTTGAAAAACCGGAGAAAATGTCTAGGTCTGCTTAGAATTGCCATGGCCTCAAAAATTACACCAGGAAAAAGAGTCAAAGTCTCAAGGTTTTAACATGCAAAATTCGAGGCTTAAAACCCATCAGAATTTAAGAACTAAAAAAATTAAAATTACAAATTGATATTACTTGTAGCACTTATAAGACTGGTAAGGATTAAGAAGAATAATGATATGCTAGCAAGCTTGTAAATAAACAGTGCACTCACACATTATTGGTGGGATATAAAATAATATAATATATATCAGAGGACAATTTGGCAACCAATATAAAAACGTAAAATCTACCTCAGCAATTTCATTTTTATTAATTTATCTTATGCAGACGATTATGTAAAGATATATGTATACTGATGTTCTCTGCAATGAAAACAAAAAAACTGATGTTTCCTACAATGGAAGAGTACACAACCATTAAATAAAACCATAAGTGGTGTGACTGCTGGAGTGAATACATTAAATATAGATACAGGCATAGACCTAACTGTTAACAGTGTTGGGTTCCAAGAAGGACGGTTCCTGGGGCACTTCAATTTCTAATCTGTATTTTTATTTATTACTTTTTATAGTGCACATAAAATTCTTAAAACACCTGAATGTTTAAAGTAAGTGATGAAATATATTAGCACAGTTGAAAAATACATATTTGCATATGTAACAGACCATGGCTTCTGTCAGTGTCAAAAAATTAAAGATACGCACAGATCTGAAAGGCAATGTGTGGGCTACCTACAGTCTACTGTTGTTAACACAGAAAAGATAAAAAAATCACAAAACTGCCTTCTTGGGAATATACGTGAAGACATTAGTCCAGCAAATGCTTAATGTACAACCAGAATCAAGGTGCTATCAACTTGGGGGACAGAGTACAAGGTATGAATTTGGGACTTTTAAGGGCCTTGGTGCTGTCCAGGTGCTAAGAGCATGGGCTCTGGAGTCAGAGATACCTGGGTCAGGGCCCAATTCTGCCACTGACAAGCTATGTGACCCCGGGCAGGGTCCTTCACTTTTCCAAGCCTCAGTTTATATCTTGCAATACATGGATAATAGCAGCACTTATCCCACAGAATTGCCATGAAGATTGAAAAGCTAATCTACACAAGGCACAGTACCTGTCATATGGCCGCACTCAGTGTTGGCTCTCATCCTTCTCAAAGCACAGCAAGTTTGTTTTATTCATTAGCAATTACAAAGACCCCAGGAAATCAAAGCCTGAATTTCATTGCAAACAAACAGAAACTAGGCATATTAACTTCAGATTGGATAACAGAAAGCACCCAGCCTGTCAGTGGAGTTCATTTTCCTCCTATAATAATGTTGCCAAATGTGAGGATAGTTTTAGCTTTCCAGAAATAGAAGTCCTCTGTGTTTCTCGATACCAACCCTGACTTTGTGACAAGTATTAAAATAATATCAGCTACAAAATGCACACACAGCTGAGAGAAGAGTAAAACCCAAACCTGCCTATTACATGTAAATGGGAACTTGAGGGAAAAATTAGACAAAATCTTACAAACAAAAATAGACAGTGAAAAAAGAACTGAAACTCTTCCCCCTGATGGAAGCACACACACCCCACACCCCCACCCCTCAACAGATTCAAATCAACAAGCATTTATGAAGCAATCCACTGCCCTCAAGAATACCCAATTCTAGGGGCTCCTGAGTAGCTCGGTCAGTTAGCGCCTGACTCTGGATTTCAGCTCAGTTTATGATCTCGCGGTTTGTGAGTTTAAGCCCCTTGTCAGGCTCCATGCTGACAGTGCAGACCCTGCTTAGGATTCTCTCTTTCTCTCTCTTTCTCTCTCTCTCTCTCTCTCTCTCTCTCTGCCCCTCCCCCTGCGCTCTCTCTCTCAAAATAAGTAAAGCAATGTATTTAAAAAAAAAAACAAGGGGCGCCTGGGTGGCTCAGTCGGTTGGGCGGCCAACTTCGGCTCAGGTCACGATCTCGCGGTCCGTGAGTTTGAGCCCCGCGTCGGGCTCTGTGCTGACAGCTCAGAGCCTGGAGCCTGTTTCAGATTCTGTGTCTCCCTCTCTCTGACCCTCCCCCATTCATGCTCTGACTCTCTCTGTCTCAAAAATAAATAAACGTTAAAAAAAATTAAAAAATAAAATAAAATTAAAAAATAAAAAATAAAAAAATTAAAAAAAAAACGAAACCCGAATCTACTACAGATACGCCCACGAGTCACTGTGACACCAGCATTACCAAGCTCCACAGGAGCCTGACAGAGAGCGTACTTCCTGCTGGGTGAAGAACAATCCAGCTACAATGCTCTTCAGTCGGAGCATAAACAAGAAAGTCAGAAATTAAGATTCTCATCCAGCAAGTCTGAAGGAATGAAAACCATGCTTTAATAAGAGGCATGCACATATTCATATTATCTATCAAGAGCCTATTTCGTGGAAAATATTATGTTATGTGCTATAAGAAAACACAATATTTCTGACACCTCCTAAGCTTCACAATCCATTTGGGGAGCATTTCAGACACGTCGTATCGTGAATTTCCGAAGGCAACTGACGTGTCTTTTCTATCTTTGTATTCCCATCCCCTCGCACAATGCCCGCAACATTACTGGCACTGAATAAATGTCTGGCAAACAAGTGAATAAATAGATGACTTTCGTACAAAGGCCAATATTATAGGTGCCACTGATAATCAGTATTTGAGAAGTTTATCGCAGGGACAGAGCACCTGCAAGAGGGTAAGATGAAGATATGTGTTGTTTTGTCATCCAGCTGTCACTCCCCATATTCCTCTGGTAATCATCTTTTCCCCATCACCTGCCTCCCTGCTCCCTAGGAGCCGACTCTAGGGGTGAGCATGGGACCCAGGCTGAGCAAACTGAAATAGTACATCCCACTGCTCACAGCCATTGGCTAAAAAATGCATACCTGACCTAAGCCACGCGTATTAACACAATCGCCGCTAATCTTTGGAGTCTTGTTTAAGTAACCAAAAAGAGAAGTTATTTTTCATGCTGGATTTGGAGTGGAGAGGATGAAAATTGAGCTTCTGACCACAGTGCTGCCACCACACATGGGAGAGAGCCTGCCTGGGAATGGAAGCAACTCACAGGAAGAGAGCCCAGCGGTGGAGGGAGACTAATCCTAATGACATCATTTGAGCCTCTGGATTTAGCACTGCTGAAAGGAGGCATTTTTCAGTTCAGAGCCAACAAATCTCTCTTTTGCTGCATTTAATATTAGACTGGATCTTCTGTCATGTGAGACTGTACGAGTTTTCATTTAAAGATGGAATTAGAATTCATTAATAAAGAAAGCGGCAACTTTTCAATAGGGAAAAGACCCCAGGTAGATAGGACTGGATAAATGGTAAGGTGGAGTAAAGAAAGAGAAGACTACTTCAGGTGTAACGATTTTTTAAAAAACCTATAGCTCAAGTTTAAGTATAGTTTAAGTCTGAGAGAATGGGGTGGGGTCAGCCGAGGGTGATTGGTACAGGAAATGGGACTTCTCACAGGTTACCAGAAGCAGCGGCTGAAACCCACCTCAAGCAAACTGTTGCCATGAGGCAACGAACCCAGTCCAGAGCCACATCTCCCAGTTTTTCAGCAAAAGTCTCAATCCAGACGTTGAAAGTGTTGGCAAGAATTAATATCAAAAAATGAGCTGACAGTGACGTACAGACTAACTCGACAGGATCCAGCAGTTGGGGTCCTGACTTAGAGTTTGTTAGAAAGGCCACGAAATTAAATTCAAACCCATATAAAAGACATGCTGACCCAAGTAAAGGTTTTCTAAAGTACACAAATATGTGTATATTCTAAGGAAAGCTCTGACGACAAAAGAACAGAAGAGAGAATCACAGATAAACAGAAGGAACGACAGAATGAATGCCTATGATACTGTGCTCCTAGCACAGAAATAGCTGTTGAGTAACATGAAAATAAGGAGTGTAGGCTTCCAAGGAGGGTGGCCTATCCAGGCTCTCCTCCTTTCCACCTCTGTAATATACCACTGATAACAGTGCCTACTTTGCAGGGTTGTTGTAAGGAGTAAATGAGTGGATACTTACTGCAACTGGCAGAATTCTAAGGTGGCTCCCAAGATCCCTGCCCCCTGGTGTACTCACTTCCATATAATAAATGGCAGCTGTTTTAAGCTCCTACATCTACAGCAATTTGTTCTCCAGCAACAGAAAACACACTTACAAGGCACTCAGAACACAGCCTGACACAAAGTCCCCAATAAATATTAGCTATTGTTATTACAGGAGTCCATTGAACTGTATATTCTTCTGATGTATTCAAAATAAGACTCTGATTACAAAACTCAGCCCATATTTGCTGGCACAGAAGAGGAACAGGTACATGAGATGCATCCTGGGATGGATAGTTTTATGGGTCAATTGGACTGGGCTAAGGGATGCACAGACAGCTGGCAAAACATCATTCCTGGGTGTGTCTGTGAAGGTTTCTCCAAAAGAGACTGGCATTTCTATCAGTAGACCAAGTAAAGAAGTCTGCCTTCACTGATGCCGTGGACCTCTCCCAGGCCACTGAGGGCTTGAACAGAACAAGAAGGCAGAGGAAGAGTGACACTGCTCTTTCTGCCAGAGCTAAGACAGCCACCTTCTCCTGCCCTCAGACCCCTGTGCTCTGGATTCTCACAACCCCAGACTCAGACCAGGACTTACGTCTTCATGTCTCTGGGCTTGGTCTAATCCTTCTAATTCAGCCTGAATCACAACCCTGGCTTTCCAGGTTATCTAGCTTGCAGATGGCAGATCATGGGGATTAACAGGACCCATAATTGCATGTGCCAATTCTTAAGATAAATCTCTTTTATATATCTATCTGTGTACGTATATCCTATTGGCTGTTTCTCTGGAGAATCCTCATATACCTCCCAAGGATACAAGGAACTAGGAAAGACAATTTGTAAAAGTACTTTTTATAATACATGTATATCAAGAGTGGTTTCGAAATGATTTCATAGGAGGAAAACTAATTGTTATGTTCATATACTGTAGACTAAAATCCAGGTGGAAAAAAGTTCAGGACATGCGACGACAGTCTACTAACCTAAAAATAAAATACATCATAAAGTTGTCTTTAAAAGCATATTGGATCAACAAATACTTAGCACAGAACAAAGCATAATAACTTTACTGGAAAGTGAAATCCCAGGGCACCTGGGTGGCTCAGTGAGTTAAGTGTCTGACTCTTGATTTTGGCTCAGGCCATGGTCCCAGGGTGGTGGGAGTGAGCCCTGCATCAGGCTCTGCACTGAGAGTTCTGAGCCTGCTTGGGATTCCCACTTGCTCTCCTTCTCTGTTCCTCCCCCACTCATGCACGCTCTCACATACGCACTCTCTCTTAAACTTTAAAAAAAATAAAATATTCTTAAAAATTTTTTAAAAATAAATGAAATCCCATAACACACACATCGTATTAAATAATGATACTCTAGGGGTGCCTGGGTAGCGCCGTCGGTTAAGTGTCCGACTTCAGCTCAGGTCACGATCTCACAGTCCGTGAGTTCGAGCCCAGCGTCAGGCTCTGGGCTGATGGCTCAGAGCCTGGAGCCTGTTTCCGATTCTGTGTCTCCCTCTCTCTCTGCCCCTCCCCCGTTCATGCTCTGTCTCTCTCTGTCCCAAAAATAAATAAACGTTGAAAAAAAAAAATTTTTTTTAAATAATAATAAATAAATAATGATACTCTATTTTATATGAAACTAGTAAGAAAATAAGCCATAATTTAAAATATATTTGAACGAATTCCTATAGAGCACATACACAAAAGAAATAGTAAAACTCTGTAGAAAGCAGGTGGTAAAACATAATTTGAAAAAACTTCTATGGAGGTAACCATAGCATATGTAGAAAATATATTTCAGGGGCACCTGGGTGGTTCAGTCGGTTAAGTGTCCGACTTTGGCTCAGGTCCTGATCTCACAGTTTGTGAGTTCCAGCCCTGCATTTGGTTCTGTGCTGACAGCTCAGAACCTGGAGCATGCTTCGGATTCTGTGTCTCCCTCTCTCTCTGCCCCTCCCCCGCTTGCACTCTGTCTCTTTCTCTCTCTCTCAAAAATAAATAAATGCTAATAAAAAGAAAAAATATTTCAGTTAAAAAAAAACCACCTAGTTCGAAGCATACAGAAATGTAAGGAATTTGAAAAATATCCACCATAATGTACAAACATGCCATGAAAGCACGTATTTCACAGAATATTAGTAAGTGACCAGCAAGAGACAACAACTGAAAATACTATAAAAACAGACTTCATTGAATATATATGTGGAAAAAAACAGTGAGAAAGAAGTTTCATAATGATTTTTTATTTTCATCCTCGAAACCAAGTAAATCATAGCTCAAAGCCTAAAAAAGCCCACCCACCAAACTGGAACTGGAAGAATTCTCTTCATCCCCAGCATTCACGTTAGTCACAGTCATCATAACCTTGAAAATACTTCACAGCACGATCACCATAGAAATCTGGGACATTAAGCTTGAACTTAATCTTCTGTCAATATCTGTTACTTTTGAGCCATAAGCTGCAAACTAATACATTTATATCTGAAGCAATAGATGAATGGCCCTAAGATAAATCTCTGTGGGTTGAGGCCTGTTTTTGTTTTGTTTTTTTTTAAACTCCCAATGAGACCGGAAACTTTGGTCTTGGTTGAAAATCCCCGTGTTCCCGGACTCCATCACATGAAGCAGCCCTGAGGAGGCCCGCCCACAGCCCCTGCACGCGTCTGCTGGGTCCTGAATCCCTAGGGCAGGACGGAAGATGTGGGATAAATTCTGATACAATCATCTGGAATAAGAAATGTGTAATCTTACAGAACTGTATCCACGGCCTAATAACACTTCACTTCTCCTGAGGTTGCTTCAGGCTGATGTGAGAAGGTGTCATAAATAATTGCCGAGTCCAAAAAAGTTCAGAGCTCACGTTCTAAGGAGCACAGACTTCATTTAGTGAAACAATGATTACAGATTCTGTTTCACATTTAAGTCTAAAATCATACAAGAAGATATAAAACTGCCTGAAGAAAAACATTCAAGTCAAACAACAATTTAATAGAATTAATGAAAAGCTCATTTCAGTACAAGCCTCCACATAAGAGCTGCCTAACTTATCTTCAATATAACACAAATCGTCCTTTTAACATTAAATATTACGGGTTGTGATAATTTCACAGCTTTATTACTTTGGAAAAAAATTTTAATGGTCAAGTCAGATTGCTTCCATTTTATAATACACAGGTAAGAGCTCCTTTCTCATAAAGATGTTAAGAAATGAATATTAAAGAGGAACGATAAAGAAAAATAAAACCATTTGAAATTAACAGCTAAGCTTCCATAGTTATATTTAGAAGGAAAATGCCCACCAAAGTTGGATGTCTTATTAATTACCATAGAATGTGAAATTAGAAAATCTAATACAAAAGAACCAAAAAAACTTTAAAACTGCTTTCTTTAAAAAGCACACAAAGTTAGCTTGTCCTATGATTTTTCAGCTATTATCTTGTCTTAATAAATGAGGGTGATACTTAACAGCCCAATTCTCCCCTTGAATATGCTCCTGATATTCAGCATTCAATCAAACCAGATTCTCATTCCCTTCAAGCTGGTAAAGAGCCAGACGTGACAGGTGAGCCAGGCACTCCCCACCAGTGACTCGGGAAACCCTCTCTGTGGCGTCTGCTCCTGCTTTCATTACAGATCAAAACTGCAGGTTTACACAAATCTCTGAGTTGAGTTCAAAACATTCAAGAGAATGCATCTTCAAGCTTTTGCTTTGGCTGTGCCATTATTTTCCTTCAAAATATTCCTAATTTTTTAAATGTTTGTTTACTTATTTTGTGAGAGAAAGAGAAAGAAAGCACTAGCAGGGGAAGGGCTGAGAGAGGAGGACAAAGAGAAAGAATCCCAAGCAGGCTCCCCGTGCACAGTCGGCTTAGAGCCCAACGCAGGGCCCAAACTCTCGAACCGTGAGATCACGACCTGAGCCAAAATCAAGAGTCAGGCGCTTAACCAACTGAGCCATCCAGGTGCTGTAAACATGTCTGGCTACTGAAGCAGCTCCCTCTTCAAAACAGCACAATTCGGTTTACATCCTCTCCCTCACCTACTGGTAAGTGAGGGTTTTCATAGCACAATGGAGCCGCTAACAGGTACGGCTTTTCAGTGGATAATAACTTAACAGATTGCATGACATACAGAAAAATAAGCCTATGTTTCCAATTTACTAAGGTGTAAGTAATCCCCCAAGTTAAATTTGTGCATCACTTTTCAGGTCAATATTGTAAAACTACATTTAGAAAAGACTGAATAAGGCAAATGACTGCTCAGACAAGACCATTTTGACCTTCCTTCTTCTTCATCCTGGGTACTTGCATTACAGAACACAACACAGTCATCAAGTTTACAAAATTCTGAATCACCAGGACTCTATAGCTCCTCATGAAATACTTCAAAACAAACAACTCATCATTTTGGTAAAAATACCAAAAGCCTAATCACCCAACTTCTACTCTGAAGTAACAAAATAAACATCTTCATACTTTTAGTCCACATGAAAAATAAAAATGCCACCAGTGAATTTCTAATTGCTAAATTCAATGCTGAATTTATTCCCTCCCCAACATCTCTGAACCTTCTTATGTTGACCATCTCCTTTTTGAAACTCTCTTCTTTCACGGATCCCAAAAACCTGAGACCACCGCGGCTCCTGAGATACCTAAGGCTACCCTTTCTCCTCATGTCTTCTAAATGACCTTTCTCGGGTTATGAAAAGCAGAAAACAAGAAGCAAAATAAACTCACAAAAGCCTACAGCCAAGTTTCCCACTTGAAAACATTGTTATCAGGAATTAGGGGGTTCTGTCAGGGCAGGAAGGAGGGCAGGTACAGGGCTCCCGTGGGGAAGGCAGTCTTAAGAGTCACTGGGGCAGCCTCGGGTATTTTAAGGAAAATCTTAAATCGAGTGCTCCTGACCAGACATGGTCACTTTCATTAAGCATAAAACAGCAGCAACAATCTTGGACGGCTTCCTCCTTTGGCATCCAGAGGGGTAACAGTCTAATTTTTATCTCTAGAGTCCCCAGTGGCCCCCCCAACTTCCAGGAAGTCAGCACTGATTCTTCCACCTACACTAGCTTTCATTAAAGTTCCAAATCAAATGACCTCTGCACATAAACCTCCATCTCAAGACTGTCCTCACATTCTCACAGTCTGAGATAGAACATTCGAAAATCTGCAATGTACGGAGAAGAAGGAAAGGAGAATGACACAGTCTTGCTTTCAAGAAACTTTCAATGTAATTATATTTATTATATATGTTTATTTTACATCTCCCACCAGATGGGGCAGAGTCTTAACTGTCCCTTTCCCAAGTACTACTGTGGATAGAGTCGATACAGATTTGTTGAGCTGAAATTTATTAAGCTAGTTCTTTCTGACCAAACATATCCAAGTAAGAATCCCACTGCTTTGTTTTCGATCCTTCCTATTTCTATTTCTCCAATATGTTCCAGAAATCAAGGGAGCTTAAAATGACAAGTCAAACCAATTGTTCCCCACTTCTTTACTGCCAATATTAAATATCATAGTGACGTACAGGGCCGGGGAAAGAGTTGAGTCCCAGAAGAACACCCTCCTATAGCCAACAATAGCAATCTAGCAAAACCGCCCAGCAAACTGACAAATTCAAAACAACGATACCATATGATACTTAAAAGGAAGAATGGTTCCTATTTAAAATTTATGATAGCACAAAGGCAGTCTAGAATTTTATGTTCAGTGTACTGAATAAAAAGCAGCTGTTAGGCGAAGAACGATTAAATGACTTCAATGTGTGAGAATTAATCACTTTTTCTTATACTTGGGACTCTGCTGTCACTTAAAAATAAAGACGGAAAGAACTGTAATGTCAACACTCTAAAAAACAACTTCAAGATAAACACCGTAGCTAGTATTCATCTAGAAAAATGCAAAATTATTTATTTGCCTAAGATTTTAAAAGCTTAATGACACCAAAAAAATTTTAAGCATTTCTTCTATATTAACATAATGAAGAGAACATCAAAGTTATTTCTGAAATCAATAACTATTTTTGAACTGTTTAAACATATTTAGTGTTGGCAGGGTTTTGGCCTACAATCTCCTTAAAGACTCTGCATTTCACAACAGGCTCAAATTCCAGCAAAACAGTGCATTTATGAAACATGTTATCATGTTACAACATGAATGGAAAATATATGCATATGAAACCACAGGAACAGGTGCCTGGCTGGTTACATGCTTCCAGTCTTGCACCACTACAGTGAACTGGCCAGTTTAATCACAAAAGGAAACGGAAAAGCTCCAATGCGTGAAACACGCCGGAAGCGAACTGCACGGCCGCCTGGAGAAACATGGCAGGCGCAAGCCACCCTGCTTCCCTCCACGTACCAGGCGGAGCATCTCAGGAGTCTCCTTAGTCCCTCACGCTCTGTGTGTGCTGTGGTCGATCTAAAAACCTGAAGTTATTGGGCTTTGAAACCCCATTTAGAAAAGAGCAAGCTGGAGTGTGGAATAGGTATTTCACAGAGAAATGCTCCCAGGGACACTAATCAGGTTTTGGAAAAGACAAAGCCACTTGCTGAGAAGCTTCCTGGCCAAAAGGCTCTTGAGCCAATTCCCTAGCACTCTTCCTCTGAATTACAACTTAGTAGGGCAGATCCTACCTAATTCTATAAATATAAGTGAAACAAGCCCCGAGAGTTTAAGTCTAACAAAGAAACGGGTCCCTGCAAAAGAAAAGAAAAAGAAAAAAAAAAAAGCAGATGTCACTAATTGCAAATGTACTCTGCTTTAGGGAAATCTAGACATGACATGCAGAAATCCAGGTTTTGAAGCAGCAATGAGCTTTTACCAAAACAAACCTTCCTCCACAAAAAGAATCTTAATAGAACCCTGTTAATCCAAATCTTCCTACTTCACATAACTTGATTATCTTATTTATAGAAATTAAATTTATAAGCACAATTTTCAGGAAAAAAAAATACCATACAATATACCAGTTAATCCTTCTGTTTATCATCTTGCTATAAGGATAATTACCATTCATCACTTGGCAGCTTTTCTAGATCTGCGTTTTCAAAAACCACGAATCCTTCGGTTCTCCATAGAAAGCTAGAATGATAGGAGACACAACTGCCTAAAGAGACAGGATGACACGAACAGACTGGGAGGAAAGACTTCCAGAACGTCTGGATGTGAAACACTGCCATCCATCCTGGGAAGCCGCTCAATTCTGATGGACGGAAGCTTCTGGCTCTTTGAGGAACTGGCCAACTCCCCATAGCAGCACCTGGCTGGAGGGATCGAATAACACAAGTGCCTGCTCTCACGTGTTTATCCACTTTTATGTTCTACTTCTACCTTCCCATCCCTGCCGTAATGGGACACACCCCAGGGAGAGGGGAAAGGCCTCTTAGAAAAGGGGGAATTTGAAGGGAATCTTGAAGAAGTTAAAAAAAAAAAAGTGCTGGGAAGAACGGAAGAAACTATACATGTAGAGTTTGGAATTAGGAAAGGGATCTTGAGTGTTGGGGAAAAGACAAATGGCAAGGCTTCAGAGTACTCTGAATCCTACTCAACGAACGCTGATGAGTACCAGTAAATGTGGATGATCACACTCACTGACACACTACGTTATTTTGTAACTGAAAACATGAAGTCGTTTTCAAAAGGACTTTCAAATACCAAAATCATCCAAGCCCAAACATTCCTAGTTATTTGGAAAATACTCCTCTATTCCAGTCATCTAAAAAGTGGTTATTTTTAACTACAGAGAATAATGCCTGCTTCCATAAAATGCAAAGGACTTGGCAAGCTTCTCTTGGTTGACTTTGAGAAGGTAAGAAGTGACAAAAATCATGCAAATCTCACAATATGAAGGAAATATTTTCAGCTCGGAAGAGTTATCTTTAAAGCAATCACATTGCTCTAAAGAAAAGCTAGACGCCTGCCAGCCATTAGCACCACACATGGATATCTTCCAGGAATGGATTTCCAAAATATGATCATATCCTCGTATTATCTAATATCAAAACCCAGCAGTGTTGACAAAGCACAAGCCCACTCAACCACTGCTGACATCCTTCTTCAAAGCTAAAGCCCCTTCACCAAATCAGAATGGCTCATAAGTACAAGCTCACTACCTCAGGAGCCAAAGGAACACAATGATCTCCACCTCCTTGCTTACACATTTACACATGCGCGCGCACACACACACACACACACACACACACACACACACACACACACCAGCTGTAATGGGGCCTTGCTGACTTGTCTCTGGCTTTGCATGTTCTCATATACACGGGCAGCTTTACAAGCCAGCCAAAAAACACCCCACCCCGCCAAAACTAACTCCCTATCCAGAAAACAATACTTGCCCTGCCCACGTTTATTTGTTACTGTCATGGCAACATGCTACCAGTTAAGATTTGGTACTGTGAAGAAACATACTGACGATGCAACAATGTAAAGGAGTAAAAGCTATGTTGATTAAATCCCTGCAATTTACTGGTCACTCTGCAAGGTGCTAGGAAAACGGTTACAGCTTTCAGGTTACTAGGAGAATGGTTACACTTCTTGAGTTACATGGACCCGGTTCTGGGAAGCCAGTATGGGATGAGGCTTGCAGAGTCCTCAAATGTCTTATTTTAAAACCTTGATTTTACACAATAGGCAATAGGGAATCAACAAATATTTTTAAGCAGGGGATTCAAATGATCAGATATACTTTTAAGTATATATATGCATTTATACATGTATTTATACACACACACACACACACACACACACACACACACACACACACACACGAACTAAGGTCCAGGAAGACAGTAAGAAGCAAAGAGATTAAAGCCACTTAGGCAAGATAAAAAGGGCCTGAAGTAGGTCAGTGGCAAAAAAATATAAAAAGAAAACATGGTTGAGAGATATTACAAAGGCAGCGCGAGCAGGGCATCTGGAAGGAAAAAAAGGGAAGAAGCAGAGGCAGCCCTCGGGTGTCTGGCACGGATAACCCAGGAGGTGACTACACCAAGAGAAAAGACAGAAAATGTGAAGAAGCATGTCTTATTGAGGACAAGATAGAGTTTACATATCATTCATGATAAATTTAAAGTTAAAACAGATCAGGCAGGGGGAGTATTTTTGTTACTAAGTAGAAAAGAGAAGAATGGAGAGGAGAAGAAACAGCATGACTGGAGATGGGGCTCTGGGTACTTTCAACACACAGGGAGGCAAGTCACGCCAGGAATACGATCACCGAATAGGTAAAAGAGAATAAGCAAATAATTTTTTTTAACAAAATGGTAAGACATGTAAGAGAATCAGAGGTAGATCATGCCAGAAGTCAATTAAAAGATTTCCAGGGGCACCTGGGTGGCTCAGTCAGTTAAGCATCAGACTCTTGACTTTGACTCGGGTCAGAATCTCACTGTTCTGCACCAACAGCACAGAGCCTGCTTGGGATTCTCTCTCTCCCTCTCGCTCTGCCCCTCCCCAACTTGCGCATACGTGTGTACATGCTGTTTCTCCCTCTCAAAAAACATTTTTTTTTCATATGTTAGACAATACAGTATCACACCTTTAAGATCTGCATACTCCAGGTTTTAGTTGAGGCTGTTCTATGGAATCTTGGACAAATGGAAAACAAGAAAACCCACCTACTATTACAAAGACTTCTTTTTTTTTTTTTAATCCACACAGTTTGTTTTTTTGTTTGTTTGTTTTTTATATGTAACTTTTTTGTCAAACTGGTTTCCATAAAACACCCAGTGCTCATCCCAAGAGGTACAAAGACTTCTGAGGCACAAAATAACATTCTTTACCAACTCCTGCTCTAAGCCTGAAGACCCCAGGACTTCAACCAGCAAGTCCTGTGGGCCTCTTCAGACAATGAGCTGGCTCTGCAATGTTACCAAAATGCTGCCACCCACAAGGGGAAAAAGGGTAGCAGAGAAAGTGCCGGAGGGATATTTTTCATCCTGATCCTAATGAAATAGCTCTGTATTAAACAGTGCCTCGATAAAATTTTCCATCAAACATCAAAACTAAAAGCAAATTATTAATTAAAACTTGAAATAGGGCCCACAACTGCCAAGTCTGATCAAACGTAGTTCCAATGCTTTTCTTTTACTTGACAAGTATTTGGTCAAAAATAATACTTCTAAATTACTCGCCTAGGCCACTCACATCAAGTAGAAATTTTAAGGTCATATAAGTACTCCTAAAAGAAAAAAAGTGCCCAGAAAGGCCAAAGAGGATTTTCTTCTATATTGCACATATATTCTACATTTTTAAAATACTTTAATCTGTAAATGCAAATATTTATAGAATCGTAAAACACACACACACACACACACACACACACACACACACACACACACATCCAATAATGGCTTGCAGGCTAAAGGCTCTTGAATAATTAATGTTTTAATATTCAGCACTTCAAGGTTATGGAATCCAGATTTCAAAAAGTAGCTTAACTCCATGCAAATTCCTATTTCAATCACCTTTATTTTCACCTAGAGCTGTGGCAGCATCAGTTCAGAAACATGTGATATGAAAAACCCACCCTCTTCCCCACACACCCTGCCAGCACTCACTTAGATCTCAATAAGGGAGGGAGGTAAAACAGGATACACCACCTGTATGAAATAGCAGGAATCCTAATTAAATAATTCAGAGCTTTGCCTATAGCCCTACTTTAGCATTAGTGATAGAAATCTCATCAAATATTTTCATTTCCCTCTCTCTGGATTTCGCTCCTAGGGCTTATAATAGTTCATGATTAGAGCTCTAATACAGAACTAACAACTAACATAACACAGAATCAATATGGTGGAATAAGGGGAAAATCGGAAATTAAGGCAGTCAAGTTAAAGCTCTAGTCCTTGTGTTTAAAAAGTGTGACCTTAAGCATTCCTCATCTGCAAAAGGAACTATAACAATACAAAGAAGGCTGTTGTAAGATATAAATGATACCGTATTTGTTAAATTACTTTGTCAAGTTAAAAAAAAAAACTAAAAGACTAAAAATCAGGGTAGCACAGCACTGGGCAACTCATGATAAATCAATCCCTCAGTTGTCTCTTGACCTACTAATGAAAGACAAGGACCAGTGTCTAATACTCATTGGCTTCTTGGTTGAGTATGGGACAAAAAAATAAAGAACAGAAGTCTACATAATGTCAAGTATAAAATAGAACAGTTCTATTTATAACTGAGTTATTGAAGGAAGGTTACCTAGCTGGTTTGGAAAGCCACAATCACTTAAACATACAGTCCCTGTGAGACGGAAACTCATCGTTACAGAGACTATCTAATCTTATCCAGTTTTAAATGCTGACGTGAATAATCCTATGGTGTAATGTACTTTTAATTATCTGGCCTTATACAGTTAACCTTCAATATAAGGAATGGTTGGGGGGGTAAAATTGGTGGGTATTAATCAAAAGGCACATACTTCCAGCTATAAGATGGGTAAGTTCTGGGGATCTATTGAACAGCATGGTGTTTATACTCAATAATACTATACTATATACCTAAAAGTTGTTAAGTTCTTAAGTGTTCTCACCACAAAAAAACAAATGGTAATTATGTGACACAATGAAGGTGCTAGCCTGAAATCATTTTGCAATGTATGCATATCAAATCAATGTTCTATACACCTTAAACTTACATTATGCTATACGTAAATTACACATCAATAAAGTTGATGATACCTATATATAAAGAACAGATTGCTAAAAATTTGTTTGTACTGTTAAATTGTTGTATCACATTTTTACTTCAACTTAGAAGCTAATTCTTGGGCATCAACTAACAGAAAGAGCATTTGACTGAGCTCAAAAACCTAAATTTTAGCATTCTCCCATCACCAGGTGACTACCTGACCTTCTCCGAACCACAACTGATGCAACATGGCAAGAAGGAGAGAAGGGCAGCAGGGAGGCCATGGAACTGGATGCTTCCTGTGATCCTGTCAATCCTAAAACCGTTATGTTTCTGCACATAAGGAAGGAATTGGGTAACATGATTCTTGTTCTTGCTAAGTACAGGAAAGAAGACACAGAACCAAATAAAAATAGAGAATATTCACAGTTGCCAAGCGGTTGGCATAGAAAATACCAGTGACTACCGATTTTACAACAGGAAAAGAGCAATCCTAGTCAGGTGGATTTCATCCAAGATCTGCACTGAAACTTTGGGAATAAGCAGGGCCTGGACAGAAAGGGGAGGATAAACTACCCTGCTTCCACATTACCATGAACACCACAGACTCAAAGAGCACTAGCCCTGCCTTATACTCATGGACAGAACTCCTCCCGACAAACGGTGTTGATCCAGAATAAAGCTCTTCCAGGGACAGGTAGCCCCAGCTGTGCCAAGGCAGCCTGACACATCGCTGGACACTCGAATAATAACGCTCTTCCAGATAATGAGTCATAATCAGCTTGCCTAACAGGACAAGACTTTCTGTCCTTCTTTCATCGTTTCATAAACAAACACTTTATCTGAATATGTCTCTTTAAACATCTAACACTAGGTACTAAAAATGCAAATGTTAATGAAAATTGATTCCTGACAGAGACTAGTGAGGCTATGTTCTCTCTTGATCGGGACACATTTTTTAATCTGGCTTAGGGAAGCCATCCCCAAACTCGTTCATCGTTGTAATATACCAAGTCGCCTTATTTTCCATATCAAATAGTAATGTCTAATTTCCGCCATTAAACTATCACCCTGTTTCTGATTATGAAATATAACAGATCAGTTCATCACGACTGTTATTACTATTAATAGTATGTCCCTAAAACATATTTGTTTTTTTTCTCCCGTGAGAGGTCCTTCTCATTCCAAATAGAAATAGTCAAACCACAGTATGTCAAGTCTGAGTAATATCCATAATCTAAAAAAAGACCTAAAGAAGCAAACAAAAATTTTCTGAACTTGAGTAATTTGGTCAAAATATTTCTACTAGAAAATTGTCTTTACAATTCATTTCAGGGCAAAATAACAAAACATAACACCGGCAGTTAAAAAAACAAAAAACTAAGAATGATGGTGTACGTATATGAGAAATTAATAAAGTACACATTTTTTAAAATGTTTATATATTTTTGAGAGAGTGAGAGGGAGATAGAAGATCCAAAGCGGCCTCTACATTGACAGCACAGAGCCCGATGTGGGGGCTTGAACTCAGGAACCATGAGATCATGATCTGAGCCGAAGTTGGACCCTTAACCGACCAGGCCACCCATGCACCCCAGTACACACTTTTTCCTATTTAACAATTTCATTTCTTCCTATACTATATCTATCCTACTATATTACTGAATTCAACTATTTTTTTAAGTTATTGAATTAAATCTTATTGGAGTAGAAAATAAACTCAAAATTCAATTATTGTAAACATACTGTGCTTACAAATGGGATTGGCAATGTATAACTGTAGAACTAATGGCTCATTAGAAGGTAACAGATAAAATATTTTCTATCCTTTTCAATTAGAGAATTTTCTGGTAGCATATATTCTGTTTCCTTCTGTGTGCAAAAAAATCTTCTGGTTTCCAAAGAATAATTCAAGAGTTGGCAAACAATGGTCCATGGGACGAATCTGGCCCACCACCTGTTTCTGCACAGCCTGCAAGCTTAGAGAGTTTTCTTACATTTTTAAATGTTTGGGAAAAAAATAAGAAGAAGAATATTTGGGGATAAGTGAAAAATCTATGAAAATCAATGTTCGGTGTCCATAAACAAAGTTCTGTTAGAACACATCCAACCCTGTTCACTACATATCGCCCAGAGTGGCAGTCAGGTGGTAACACAGAGCTAAGGAGCTGCCACAGAGACCATCAGTGGTGCTCTCAGCAAGCACAGCAAATTGCCATGATGCGGTAATAATGCACTTTTGCCTTCTGGCCTATGAAGCCACACTGACCACGCAGGCTTTTACAGAAAAGGAAAGCTGAACTTTAAAAACACTAACATGATTCGGCATTTCCTGAACAAGTGAAGACAATGGCAGCCTCTGCGATTCTGACCTATCAACTAACTTACTGAACTTCTTGAATTTTACCACGGTAAAGACTTCTTTCTACCTGATCTTATATGTTTCCAGTAACGTATTAATTTTAAAATATATTTAGGGGCGCCTGGGTGGTTCAGTCGGCAAGTTGGCCGAAATTCAACTCAAGTCATGATCTCATGGGTCATGAGTTCAAGCCCCGCATCACTCCCTGTGCTGAAAGCATGGAGCCTGCTTGGGATTCTCTCTCTCTCTCTGCCCCTCCCCAACTTGTATATGCACTCTCTCTCAAAATAAATAAACTTAATAAATAAATAAATAAATAAATAAATAAATAAATAAATAAATAAATAAAACATATTTAACAAAATATACTCCATAAATCCAAACACTGGACGGTTTTCATGCAGTCCTTCATTCAGTCATCAATTAAATACCATGCCCTAGCATACCATGAAGATTGCTAGGGATTCAAAATAAAATTCCTGACTCTAAAAAATGTCACACTTGAATAGAGAGACACAGTACTCCACTTTCTGCTACTAAAGGGATGGCCAAAACAATGAATGTAACCTCTGCCATTTCACAATGACATACTGTCATTTAAAAAATATTGCTTCTATCTGAATTAATGGCAAGTTATACACTCAAATAGATAAGGCAACAAGGCTTGGCAAACACATTTATCCATCAGTAGCTTTAATTACAGCATTAGCCTTACATAAGCAATTAACCTTGACCAACACAGGTTTGAACAAAAATGCTGATTAAGAATTTACTAATTATCCTTCCCAACTTCAGAAGTTAGCTAACATCTGGTCTTTATAATAAACATACACCAACTCATCATAGGTTATTTACACTTAAATGAAGATAAATATTAACTGAATGGCTAAAAATGAAGAACATGAAACACACATTAAAAACACAATAACTTGTTTTGTTTTGAAAGCCCAAGTGTCCCACAAGTGTCACTTTACTTGGAAGAACATTTTTGAGAATAATGGTCTTTTGAATCTATGCAGAAATTCCATTTATTGTAATAAAAGAAAAAAACATATAAATCATAAATGCGTCAGCATTTCATAATGAGAATGCCAGGATCTGCATGCAGTTAAGCAACTTGGCTGTTTGCCTGCTTTACTTAAAACCAGAAGAGAGGTATAATCCCAATAACCAAGTCTTCTAGCAGCTGTGCTGAGCAGACAAGAGCGATGTCTCATGTAGCAGCTACCTCCAAATGTACAGATACATGCACCCTGGTGATCAGAGGTTAGCAATACTGTGTATCTGCTCGCTTTCAGTGTTAAATATTTAATGGCATATTTTTCCTTAATGGAACTGAGGCACATCTGATCAGTCACTGGGATCATTTGGTAATGCAGTCAAAGTTATCATACTGCCATTTCACATCAACTTTGTAATTAGATAATTCATCACTTTATTAATTCAAAAGATTGCTTTCTTTACTACTTTATAGCATGCTACAGTAGGGAAACCCAACTGAGCTGATCAACAAAAAGGCTCTAAAATTTGGTCCTAGATGAACTTGAAACCCTCATGTGGCAAACACACACACACTCCCGACCTTTCAAAACAATAGAAGCAATATGCTTTCCACAAATCCGCCTTGCAGCAATGGTGAAATGATATAGCACCAGTACCTCTAGAATAAGAGGTCTAACAAAACTGAAACTTGAAAATTAATAACTGAATATATCACGAACACCTTTGTTCCTACTTTCTACTGAGGCACACTGCTCTTCTGAACAAAAAGGACCAAAGAAAGAGTTATTTGGTAATTTTTCCTTCTTGCTGATTTTATACACTTCACTAAAATCATGAGGTTATGGCAGAATATCACATAGATTATAGTAATACTCTTGGTCTAAAGACACACACCAGCCAAATGCAAGTATGCAGTCTCAAATATAATATCATTACTATTGTCTTGTGTCTTATTTCTAACGTATCTCTATCAAAAATATTAAATCACGGGGCACCTGGGTGGCTCAGTCGGTTGAGTGTCCGACTTCAGCTCAGGTCATGATCTCACGGTTTGTGGGTTCGAGCCCCGCATCGGGCTCTGTGCTGACGGCTCAGAGCCTGGAGCCTGCCCAGGATCCTGTGTCTCCCTCTCTCTCGCCCCTCCCCGACTCACGCTCTGTCTCTGTCTCAAAAATAAATAAACATTAAAAATATATATAGATAGATATTAAATCACTATTCTTTTCCTATTATGAATTTGCAAGATTCTTGTTTTAATAATTTCCCACTGTTTCTGTAATAAAAAAGAATTCCCTCCCAGTAAAAAAGAATTTGTACAGAATGCAAATCAACGTAAAATTTAAGTATCATAATACAGAAAACCCTTCCACAAAACTCATTTTCAAATCTGTACAAGCACAGTGTATACTGAAAAACCAGCTGCAACTAATAACATTAACATTTAGAGTTTAGAAAGACAAGCTGTGGAGGTCACATATGTACCCGAAAGAATAAAAATAACATGCTACCAGAATTATTACTTTGTTTGAAAGGGAAAGGGAGAGAACATCTTCTCAAACAGATGTGGAATTTCTAATAAAAAAATTCTGTGGCAGTTGTACAATATTATAAAATTAAAGAGTACTTTGCAGAACTCTGGAAACATAATGATACATGTTTTATGGTCAGGAAGGACACTTCTAATATTGTTATTTCCAATTCAACAGGTTTTTTTGAAACATTTCAAGCAACTAGTTCATTCTGTATTTTATTACTCAGATCTTATCACATTTCTAATCGGTCTACCAAATGCATTTTTAGAGAAGGAAGCAGTAAGTCCAGAAAAAATAATTAAGTACATGTTTAAACAACTCTATGCAATAATCTCTAATATATATATATATATATATATATATACACACACACACACACACACACACACACACACACACTCTCTTTGCATAGAAAATAAACTCAAAACTATCTCTACTGACATTAAGTTTAGGCATTAATAACCATTACCAATAATAATCAATATATATTTCTAGGGATGGAATAGAGAAATAGTACTCATTCCATACCATTTCAGTGAATTATAACATGATGACTAATGAATCTTTTAATTTCAGCTTTTTAAAATGCATGTGTGGGAAACATTTCATTTATCATGGAAAGCTTACTTTTATGTTTCCTGTGTGACATCCCAGGGAACTACTCTCAAGTCATGGAGTTGTCATGAATGCAGGAAACAGTAAATGATTTTCGTCTGCCATAACTACAGGCTGAAACCAAGCCCATTACTAGGGGAAAGGTACTATTTCCTGTTCGCAAACTTTCTTCTCAACAAGATAGGTAATTTTCAGCATCTCCAGAGACACCAGCACTGGGCACGACTGTAAGCCATGGTCTGAAACCCTGGTTTACAATGAGCCACACTACACTCTTGATAATCCACGTGACAGCACAGGGAGACGTAAAACACTGAACTTTTAGACTGGAATATAAATAAAGCTGGGAGGTGGGGCCAGCAGTAGTAGAAATGTATAATATGTGTTAGACACATGAAGTACTTTTGATTTAATCCTCACTTTCATCTGTGAAAGCAAATGAAAGTTATTGTTAGTATTATTCCCATTAACAAGATGAGGATATCAAGCTTAAGAGAATTTTATTTTCTCGTCTAAGAAAGCAACTTAACCATCATACTATTTGGCATCCATTTAAATTAGTCCTTCTCTTAATTGCTGTTGTCTCACCATTTAAAGTTTTTATTTATTAGCTATAGTATAAACATTTTTCTCTATTTGTAGCAAATATTTAGAACCTCAAACAGTAGACTGAACCACAGCAGTGGTCATGCTAAGACAAATCCATTTTGAAACCTGACCCGAAATTTTATTTGAAGGTAGAAGGGGAAGAAAAAAATTGGGGGCTGGGAAGGGGAAGGGGCCTGCGGAGACAGACACACAAATCTTCTCTCAACAATCGGACAAAGAGCCGGCAGAGTGAATCTAGCCTCCACCTCTCATGAACATACAAATAACCACACCTCTCCTGTGTGCTCATTTGTAAGTATCTCCAATGCAGCCCACACTTTGGCCACTGCAATTACTCTCAGCAGTTCCCATCGCTTTCCTCACACTTGACACCTTCATTTCCATTCAGTCAGGCCCTTCAACCACCGCCACCCCCAGTAACATACAATCTAAGTTTCTAGGGTTTTTTTGCTGGGGTAGGGGGGCCGAGAGAGAGGGAGAGAGAGAATTCCAAGCAGGCTCCACACTCTCAGTGCAGAGCCCAATGCAGAGCTTGAACTCATGAACCATGAGATGATGGCCTGAGCTGAAGTCAAACACTTAACCGACTAAGCTGCCCAAGCACCCTACATACGATCTAATTTTTAAAAAACCAAGCAAACTATTGTGCAAATAGAGCTCCCAGCCAATTCCCCCAGCCCCTCCATCCAACCACATCACCGCTCTGCAGCCCCTTCTGTAGAAAGTCTGGAGGTGCTATTACCTTCACTAATTTTCTATTACCAACTAATGCAAAACAAACATTTTAAACATCAAGCTTTTATTCAAACTCTTATTGTATCACCAAATATAACAGAAACATATATTCCACAGGGAACAACCACCTTCTCAAATCTTCTCTTTCAAATCTTCAGGAAGTTTTTCTCAGTTCAGGGGGTCAGAGGAGCCAGCACCCTTCACTCCCCACCAGCATTTCCAGACCATTTGTCTATGACTGTTTCCCTATACCACCCTCTCTTCTGAAATCCATGCCATTAATTTTACTTTCTATGTGAAGTCTTCCTGGATACCCTCCCCTAGAAAAATGTCTCCTTCATATGCCTCACGCTATTTACTTTTCTATAGCCAGGCAATAAATTAATAAGTGGATAGGATATATTTATGAAGAAAACTCCTACAATCTAAACCCCAACTGGTAATTGCTATCTGCAAGTCTGTTTGTTTATGTGGGAGTGGGGAGCAGGAGACTAATATTGGTGCTAAGTGGAGGAAAAAGAGGCCTACTTGGAAACAAGATCCACCAAAAATGACTACCCAATAATGTCTTTGGAAGAAGGGGTTGGGGAGGGAGGGTATGGGAGGTTCTAAGTAAAACCAAGTCTTAAGTAGCAGAAGCACATTCCGTGCTAAGAATCTAGTTCAACAGGAGATACATACACTATTTTCAACAGAAAATCCCAGAGTGTTCAAAACATAAACTGCCAACTTTTAAGGAATTATTCATGGTCTCCTATTAGAGAAAGCCACCAGCCTGTTTATAGCAGCATGATCTACAACAGCCAAATTATGGAAACAGCCCAAGTGGCCATCAATTGATGAATAAAGAAGATCTGGCATGCATGCATGCGTGTGTGTGTGTACATATATATATACATATATATACACACACACACATATATTTAATGGATTATTAGTCATAAAGAATGAAATCTTGCCACCTGCAATGACATGGGTGGAGCTAGAGAATATTTATGCTAAGTGAAATGAGTCAGAGAAAGACAAATACCATGATTTCACTCATACATGGAATTTAAAAAAATAAATGAGCAAAGGGAAAAAAGACAGAAAGACAGAGAGAGAGAGAGAAACCAAGAAACAGACCCTTAACTACAGAGAACACACAATGGTCACCAGAAGGGAGGTGGTGGGGGGATGAGGGAAATAGGTGATGGGGATTAAGGACTGCACTTGTCATGATGAGCACAGAGTGACATATGGAAGTGCTGAACCACTATATTGTATACCTGAAACTAATATTACACTGTGTTAACTAAAAAAGGAGGAGGGGGAGGGGGAGGGGGAGGGGGAGGGGGAGGGGGAGGAGGAAAGGAAAAAGAAAACAAGGCTAGCAGGGAATGAAACATGCTCTCAGGATTAAGAACCCTTTCATCCTCCACTGAGTCCTTTCATTTTCTGGCAAGTGCAAGTTTAATACGCATATCCCCAAGTAAGACTTTTGACTTGGTAAGGTTTTTTTGCCGTAGTAAATAATTTTCAGATTTATAACAACATATTTCTATAACTTGTATCACGAATGCTTTGTACATACTAGGCCTGAAAAAAAGGATCTGCTTAATTTAATAACTGAATTTACTAACTTCTCAAGTAGCCGAGAGGCTTCATAACAAAAGACTAATTGTAAGGAGTATTTGGAAATATAAATGAAAAAAGAACATTTGTCTGAAATCTAAGTATTAAAATATCAGATATAAAACAAGTGTGAAAATTACTGAAAAAAAAAGAAAAGAGAAAAGAAAAGAAAAGAAAAGAAAAGAAAAGAAAAGAAAAGAAAAAAAATTACTGAAACCAGGTGATGGAAACAGGAGGGTTCATTATACCAATCTCCCTACTTTCATGCACGTTTGGAAAAGTCCATAATCAAAAAGTCCAAAAAATTAAGATATAAACAAATGTAGAAAAGCTCTCAGAGTTGCTTACGCCGTAAGTGACCATGAGATGAGCTGACACATAAGCTCGGTATGGCCAACGCCTACACAAACCAGAATGAATGTTAATGAAGGGGACCAAAAGCAAAACATAAAACAGGACTTCGTTTAGTGAGGTCAGGTAACGCCAGCCTTCTTCAGAGCATGAATCCAAAAGGCTGAGGAAGGCAGGGCAGCGCGGACCCACTCTTGACAGCCTGTATGTATGAAAGCAGCAGCGGTGGGCAGTACGCCCTGTGGGGCCCACTTCCCTCAGTTAATTCTATGCCAGGGACACAGGGAGGGGCAGTTTCAGGGATAAAATCGTCTGCCCAATGTTCTCCATCTACTTCCAACGCGCTTGTGATCTGCACCATCACACATTAGCAGTGGTAGGAGCTCAGGAGCTCATCCCTGAGGTGTGCAGGACACAATCAGCTTAACATAAGACTACTCTATAAAAACAATGGCAAAGAAGAAAGTAGGGAGAAATGAGGCGGAGGAGGAAAGTGACCCCTTTCAAGGACATATTTGTAAGCAGAAAAGTAACTCAACAAAACTTTTAAAAGGAGGTACAGGGGGTCTTAGCTTAATGCTGCTTTAACCCACATTTTAAGGCAGAAATCACAAGATCTGAGTCCAGTTCCCATCAAAAGCTCAAAGGTGAACACATGTTCTACTTTTGTGGCAATGTCAGATACAACCATGTGGGGAGGAGAGAATATTATTAAAACTTTGTCTGCTTATCCACAGAGATGTAACTTTCCCCCTACACGGCATGGAAAGAGTTTCACTGTAAGATACATGAAACTAAATTTTTTAAAAGAAATTAGAGAAATAAGATAGTAATTGACATTTTACACTGAGCAACAGAAAGGACTTTTCAGTGTTTTTCATAAAGACTAATAACACCAGTAACTAGCACTTGAACATTTTCTAATAACAGAAAAAAACTGTCACAGAAAAGCCACAGACTTTACACTAAGAATGAAGTTATAGTCATCATAAGGCACTTTTTTATCTCTCAGGAGAGATAAAGTAAACTCAGGAGGTGTTACTTTGTAGAGTGTTTAAGCACCTGTGTGCATTGTACACACGGTACTCCTAAAGGTTATAATTTTCAGAGGGATGTGAAATAAAAACACACGAGAAACTTCTCACATGTGTTATAAGTAACCACTATCTTTTAAAATCAGTTTTAGGGGCGCCTGGGTGGCGCAGTCGGTTAAGCGTCCGACTTCAGCCAGGTCACGATCTCGCGGTCCGTGAGTTCGAGCCCCGCGTCGGGCTCTGGGCTGATGGCTCAGAGCCTGGAGCCTGTTTCACATTCTGTGTCTCCCTCTCTCTCTGCCCCTCCCCCGTTCATGCTCTGTCTCTCTCTGTCCCAAAAATAAATAAACGTTGAAAAAAAAAATTTTTTTTTAAATAAATAAATAAATAAAATAAATAAATAAAATCAGTTTTAAATTGAAGGCAAATGAAAATTTAATGCTAAGATAATATTACCAGAAAAATCATAAAAACGTACCCTAAAGAATACAAATACATTTGGGGAAAACAAGAATAAATCTCTAGCAATCACACTAATCACATTTAAAATCTTAGAAAATAGATTGTAAAACACACCTTAAAAATATTCATGGGATAAGTACATTAGTAGATGTGCACTTACAAATTGTAACATCAGTGGCAAAATCACCCTTGAATGTAAAATTTTACTTGTTATTAAAATGTGGTCGATATTTAAGCAAACCCACAAACACACTATGAGAAGGCAAGGAGACAAACACACAGCATTAGTGGGGATGTATCTGGTCCCTTGTCCTGATCCGAGGATAGACAGCAAGGATCAGTCAGCGCATTCTTCCTTCTTGAGCCCAAACAAACCCTCGGAATCATTCTAAACAAAGCACGTCAGATAGTGTCTACCAAGAGACCGCAGATAAAATATTGAATTAAACCTATTTTCTATCCCTAGTCTAGGATTTCAGTGACATAAAACACTTAAACAGATTTTTAGACAATTATTTTTAAATCAGAAATGGTTATATTTTCATATTATTTAGAATTCACTTAATCAAGAAATGGATTCCAATAAATTTTTCACTTTAAAGACCAAGATCTATCACAGAAACAACCACAAAAGCAAATGAATGTAATTGGCAAACCTGAATCCATTAGTAAGAAACAATGGAATAATATACTGCTTTCTTTTAGAAAAGAAAGCAACCCTTTCAAGAGTGCAGACAATGAACGTACTCGGCCGTTAATAAGTGTACTGATGAGACAGAAAAGGTAATACCCTTTTCAACAGAAGCAATACATTCTCTCATTCTCCACTTACTAAGGTGGGAGAGTGATTTAAGGCTTGAAAATCCTGGATTTTCAAGGATCAACAAAAGAAAAAGTAAAGGGTTGATTTATGGCATTAACAAAGATTTCAAACACTTAACACTTACTTTTGCAAAAGCTTCAAAAATGTCAAAGGAAGGTGGCAGCTGAGAAGCATCCTGTATTTCTTCTCTCATGAAATGTTGAAATGTCATTACAAGTTGCCTGAGGCCCTCTTTCTTATCTTCGGTCAGTTTGTTAATATCTTTTTTAAAGGGAAAATAAATAGCACAATCACACAGTGAATTTTTAATGGATAACTTTCAGGTGTTCAATGTTAGCTATTAAACCAGAATTTCCTGCTCTAGATTTCATTCTGACAGAGAGCAAATATGTTTCTTTTTATTTGCTGACAACTACAAATTATGATACATATATTATCAATTAAATTCTGCCAAACTTCATCAACAATATAGGATCAAATGCCTATCAAAACAAAATAAATACACACACAGATGAAAACCACTACAACCAGAATCGGTAAAGATGTGCGTTACAGATTCTCCACATTATCCTGTGCATGTGTTCAAGCCATCATAAATGCTTAAAGTCAATGAATTTAAGCAGATTTTCCCATGAAACAATTTACAACCAGAGCATAACTAACTGATAAACAGTGTATCTCAAAGGCAGGAAAAAAAAAATGAGAAGTAAAAAGTTCAGCTAAAGTTCATTTGGTGAAATGCGTCACATAGCACATTGAGAAGGAAACAGGGACCAACCCAAGAAACCCCAACTTCAAGTTATTTCCACACTGAATGAACAAGATGTGGTGCTGTTTACAGCACTGTCCACAAGAGCCAAAGTCTGGAAAGAGCCCGAATGTCCATCAACAGATGACTGGATAAAGAAGATGTGGTGTGTGTATAATATGTGTGTGTGTGTGTGTGTGTGTGTGTGTGTGTGTGTGTGTACACATATACACACAATGGAGTATTGCTTGGCATTCAAAAAGAAGGAAATCTTGCCATCTGCAACAACGTGGATGGAACTAGAATGTATCATGCTAAGTAAAATAAGTCAGTCAGAAAAAGACAAATACCATATGACGTTACTCACATGTGGAATTTAAGATACAAAACAGATGAACATAAGGGAAGGGAAGCAAAAATAATATAAAAACAAGGAGGGGGACAAAACAGAAGAGACTTAAATACAGAGAACAAACTGACGGTTGCTCTGGAGGGGTTATGGGTGGGGGTTGGGCTAAATGGATGAGGGGCATTAAGCAGGGCACTTGTTGGGATGAGCACTGGGTGTTATACGTAAGAGGATGAATCAATGGAATCTACTCCTGAAATCATAATTGCACTATAAATTTAAAAAATAAATAATTAATTAATTAATTAAAAAAAAAAAAAAAAGATGTGGTGTTGCTAAAACCCAAATAGAAGGAGAAGGTTCCAAAGAGTAGTTATCCAAATATCACCCCTTTGAAAACTCAGTTTAATCTGTACCACAAAAACGTGTTAAGACTAAGGAGTGTACAATTAATAACATCTGAGAACACTGTACTTAAGGCAGCACGTGTGAAACCACTACTGAGCAGGGCTAATGTTAACAGTAAAACTCACTGCAAGAGATGTTAATTACCTAGCCATAATATAACACGAAAAAATGACTAATTACTTCTCTATTAAAACTTGAAAACATACATCAAGTTGAACTATAGCATAATTCTCCTGCTCGTGTCAGGTCTACATATTCTCTTTAAATTACTTGTTCAACGGAATAATTAACCCCATGATTTCTTGAATAATAATTTATTATCACTGGCACTTAGGATCCCATAACCATAAATCTATACAAGATCATCTTCTTATTGGTCTCCACCCAGAAATACTAAACTGTGTGGCAAAATTTACCCTACAAGGTCTAGCTACTTTGGGGTGAAGTCATTTACAACCTCACTGAAGAGGTTCTGTGCCAATAAGAAGAAAAAATAAACCCTACATTTACTGAACACTCTGATTTGGAAGGCCATTCAGTGTCCCCAAACAGCACGGCCACCACTGTGGTAGTTCAAAAGAAAAACAACACTCAATGCTGTCAGACACCCCAAGTCAGCCATACCTTCTACTTTCCTTATTATCTAAAGGACCAGTGAACCCAAAAATTCCCTGGAGCCCCCTTGTTCACATCACTCTTCCTGGACATCAAAAAGAAACTAAGAGTGGGTTATGGTTCTTTACAAACTCCTAAATCACCAAAACTACCCTGGAATAAATAAATAAATAGTCAGTCGTAGATAAAAATATGAAAAGTGTTATTAGATTTGCCTCACATAATAAAGAGAAAGAAAAGCAATGTTAAAAAGAAAGCAACACACAGGGTCAGCAAATAAATGATAGGATTCTTTTGATGGTGATATAGACAACCACTTACTTGACTCCAGATCATAAAATGAATAAAGTTTCTCCGATTCAGAGGGTGTTTCTTCCATCTATGAAGCAAAGGGGGAAAACACCAAAAACAATTTCAAGTGCTCTAATATATAAATGAATATATTTGACTATCTTTAGATATTTTAATAAAAGTCCGTTTAAAAAGACAACTTTCTATATATTCCTTCTCTTCATCACTTTCTTAGAGTTGAATTATTTAATCAGTAACAATTGTTAAATAAAATCTAAGTTGTGACTTAATCTACCAGTTTAATTTCCAAATGGAAAACTCTTTTACAACAAATTTTCATACTTTTATTTCTTTTTCCCCAGCTCTACCCACAGATTTATATCACTGTAAGGATTTTGCTACTAATTATTATAGAAAAGCAGAGATGGATGAATAAAATAATAATTTATTACAAACTGTAAAACTTTGAACAAGCTATCTCACCTTTCCTAATCTAAAACATAGTAATCATAGCACCTGATTCTCTGGGTTGTTATGGGGAAAAATGAGGTTTATCGTGTAAAGCAATTAGGACAGGGCCTGGAAATAGGATGTGTTCAATAGAAGGTAGCTATTACTATAATTGCTTTCTATTAGATTCTGATGCAGTGGGTCCTGGTTCTCTATCTTTTCAATATTAATAAAGTAAAAAAAATTTCAGACTCAAATATTATAATGATCACAGAGATTAAAGAAATGCATAATAACAAAGTTGATCTGAATTTATTATCGCTTTGAAATAAATTTGTATTTTTTAGTTCAACACAATATATACATATGCAAATAGTGGTTAATTATACGATGGATGTCATATACTCAGTTCAAAGACAATGCCCATTTCATATTCCACATTCATTTTTTGGAAATTGAGATGTTACTGGCATATAACATCTTGTTAGTTTTAAGTGTATAATCATACTTTTACATTTTTAAAACTCTCTATTAAATTTTATAGCCCCCCCCCCAATAAAAATCAATAACCAACAGGACAGAACAAAGCTGGAGACTGAAATAATTTGAGAAAGAGATATTCATGTGAAATTCTGGCCAAAAAAAGGTCTGGAGGGTATTGCCAGAGGTTTATTTCAAAGAATCTAGTGAATGTTTTGGTAAAGTAGGGGAAAGGAATGAAGAAACAATTTCAATGAAACTTGGCTATAAAAAAAAAAAAAAAAAAGATAATCACACTTTCATGTAAGATTAACTATCATCTGATTAAAACCTCACTTGAAGAAGCAACCAAAAAGTTAGTGCATAGGTTCACAGTCAAAAAGTAATGAAGGGAACATAACAGACATCACTGGCATCTCATGCCTTAGATACAGGACCTCGTGTTTCTATTCCCGGGAGGTCACACACACAGAGGGCCCTCAAAGGTGGTGCTGCCTCACCACCACTGAGGCTGTGACTAACAGGAAAACAGCAAGTTTCTGTCTTAAAATACTCCCTGGAGTAATCTACCTTCTCCCTTCATATGCGTTTAAAGACAGCCTTAAATATGAATAGTACCTGCAACTTCAAGAGCTTTGGCTAAATTAAACCCCTAGCATATTTCACGAATTTTATACTCACAAGTTTGAAAACAACTCTGCCAAGAAGTCGAACGGAATCCGGGGGATACCTGGGTTTGCAGCTTTTAAGACATTTGCATTCCCGCTTGTGGTCTTGCCAAGCTTTTTTCTGTTAAGATGAGAGTGGGGAGGGAACATGTGACAGAGAAATGTAACTTTCATTTACAATGGCTTTGAACATTGAGAGTCATCAACACTAATTTAATTTCAACAGCCTAAATAGAACTGCATAATAGAAATGAAAGCAATATTCTATACTGTTAATCATGCAGGATCCAGTCTTTGCCAAGCATGCAATTACCAGGCTGGACACCAAGGCTTCTGCTCCCCCTCTGTCCTTTAATATGCCCCATGGTTACTACCTAGCTGGTGGAGTCCAAAGAAAGAATCATTATGGCTTACTTAATAATGTATAAGATAGTCTTTTAGCTGATTAAATAGAGTTCAATAATAGATGGCAATTTTGAACACAAAAAGAACATATCTCACCAAATTAGAAAATAAACACATGGTTCAGGAAAATTAAAAGAGGGCAGACAGCTTTCTGAGTTTCTGAGCTGCTACAGTGAGTACAGAAATATCAGGAGAGCTAACATACAATAAATATGAAACCTTCTGTATTTGAAGACAACACAGAAAAGGGTTATTAGCTAAAATGACTAAATGTCACTTGCCCAGGACCGTTGTGTTTTATTTATTTTGTGGTCCTGGCTTAATCATTAACAATTAATAGTGCCTCTTTTCATTCTGAAAAGTGTGGTCTGGATGATAAATTTCATGGTCCCTTAACCCATGATCCTAGCCATGTGCTGGCGTGGCTGAAAAGACTGAAAAGTGGCTGAAAAGTGAGCCAGTCACCAATCCTGCAACACTGTAGATTATGGACTCTCCCTGAGTCTTAGGGTCAGAAATGTTAGTATCCCCCTGTGAGCGGGAGACAGTTCAACCAAACGTCTAATATGTTCTATTCCAACAGGGCTGAAGTTCCATCACTGAAATGCCTGATGCTCACAGGCATTCTTGCTTCACAAACTATAAATGTGCCTCCCAACTTCTGGCCCTATTAAAATTCCTCCAGGAGGAACTCCCTTTTCCATCCACAGCACAAACATGCAGTGCACCCAAAAATTTCAAAAGTGCAGCAGCTATTTTGAAAACTGACTTTGATTCAAGTTGAAGCCAGCATTTTGTTCAGAATCACTGCCCCTGCTGAGTTGCTGTATGAAACTGTGGCCCGTGTGCTATTTCCTCATAATCCAAATCTTGAAGACACTGTTTACAAGGGGTGTCTCACCTCTTTTATCAACTCTACCCATGGTTGCCTCACTTCATTTCTTTATATCCACCATGGCAATGCTTTTAATGTGATGTTTGTAATCTTTTTCTTTTACTATTTATACTTCACTCATTTCTAAATAAGACTGAGTTGCTTCAAAGTAAGGATGTATATGAAATAAGTTTATAAAATTAGAAACAGAAAATGTTAAATCTATAAAACAAATAGTCCTCTAGCATTTATTGAGCATCCTACGGTATGTCAGACACATGGGTGGGCAATTAAAAAATGGTATTTCATGCGATGTTCACAAAAATCCAAATGGTAGATATTATCTTCTATTAAAGATTAATAAAGTAAGGCTGGGATCTGACTACCAAGCTATGTAAACATAAAAGGGGAGTAAAAATTCTTAGTATGCCAAACAGGAGAGCTAAGTAAGTCCCATGTTCGTGCACTAAATTGATCTAGGCTAGGCAAAAAAAAAAAAAGCATAATGGCTTATATAACTCTCATCTGACAGGAAAGAAAAGCACACGGCCTTACCAACTATCAAATCACAGGAGGAATTTATCCCAAGAATGCTAATTAATGTACTGGACAATGTCTTCAAAAACAGTTTATAGTTCTAATGGCCTTCATATAACTACTTCTAATGTCCCTACTTACTAAAAGGCGTACTATTAAACTATAACTCAGGGAAAGAAAATGTTTCTATTTGTTTAAGGGGCTAGTCTTAGACTAGCAATTAGCAATTTACCAACATGTGTAAGATCACTTAAAAAAAAAACATGGTTCCGGGGGCACCTGGGTGGCTCTGCTGATTAAGTGTCCGACTTTGGCTCAGGTCATGATCTCATGGTTCATGGGTTCCAGCCCCGTGTCAGACCCTGTGCTGACAGCTCAGAGCCTGGAGCCTGCTTCAGATTCTGTGTCTCCTTCTCTCTCTGTCCCTCCCTTGCTCACGTTCTGTCTCTGTCTTGCAAAAGTAAATAAAATATTTTTAAAAAACACATACTTCCATTGTCCAATAAGTTTGAAAAATGCTACATAATGTATACCCCACTTAGAGATCTGAAGTAATTTAGTTTGTGAGAAGTTCAGTTTGCTAAAAAGCTCTGCATTAAAGAAACGTATAAATTAGTTAACACAAGTTTCTCACGATTGTTACTGCTATCCTTTGGGAAGGTAGGTTGGTATATATGGGCTCAGATAAACTAAATTAGTGATATATTAGCTATTACATACTTTCCTTCATGTGATCTTTGAATTCATAATCATTCACACTGACAGGAAACTAGAGTGCTGATATTTTTTTACTTCTGATTGAAGGGAGAACCGTGACTTTGGTGGAAGACTTTTCATTCAGTATTAAAAGTTGAGAAGCCTGACGGATGCCTTCATTGGCCATGTGGGCAGGAATGAACCACAAGTGCCAATGGGTCTCTGAGAAAACATTCTGGCCCTGTTCAAAACCCGAGCAAGTGTCCAGATGACAAAGGACTGCACCTACCAAAATAAAGCTGAGACATTTGGACCAAAAGATCTTAAGAACATATTTTAATCAATACTTGCTAGTACAAGAGATCATCCATAACCCCCTTACATTTGGAGCAGCTCAGTCTCCTGACAGCTCAACCAGGGTGAAGTAGCTACAAAATGTACCCCTAGGTAACAAACCAGTTGATCTGTTAGGTGACATTATTTAGAAATAAACATTCAGGGGCGCCTGGGTGGCGCAGTCGGTTAAGCGTCCGACTTCAGCCAGGTCACGATCTCGCGCTCCGGGAGTTCGAGCCCCGCGTCAGGCTCTGGGCTGATGGCTCAGAGCCTGGAGCCTGTTTCCGATTCTGTGTCTCCCTCTCTCTCTGCCCCTCCCCCGTTCATGCTCTGTCTCTCTCTGTCCCCAAAATAAATAAACGTTAAAAAAAAAATAGAAATAAATATCCAAATTTTGGAGAATTCTTCTCAAAACAACTTTAGGTCTTTAGCATAATTAATATTGAGTTCTTATTTCTTAACAGTAATTAGAAACTAAACAGTATGTTTCTTAAGGCTACTCCTAAATTGCTGCAGGTGAAAACACCAGAGAACATATGTATCTCCCCATTTCTTCAGCAAAAAGATATCCATTCTTTTCATCTAAAAGCCAAGTCAAATCTATATAATAAACACAGAAAGGAATCATACCACTTAAAACTGGTCTAAAGTACAGTGTCAACTTTACAGTCTACTTCCTATCTTACCATGATATTAAAACCATGTTTCTAAAATGTTAATTATTAGGATTTATTGTTCAGCTTCACCATCATATCTTACTATGAGGCTCACTATCAGAGGCAAACCACAAAGAAGGCTAAGAAAACAATCTTGTAAGGAACTGCATCTGACTTTGAAGCAAAACTCTACAATCTTACAAAAACATTAGGCATTATCTTCACTCTACAAACTTTAACCTTGATCTAGACCTCAACAGCTCATAATCTATCTGCCAGTTTTCTCAAAGACAACCTTCTTGATTTACTTTTTCCTACTTTTTTCCATTACTGAAATGCAGGATGTAATTAAGATTTTGTTCACAATACTGGCTGTAATGTTTTCTGTTCTCATAGTTGAAAACTAACAATAATGTACAATAGGCACAAATTAGCATGAAAGACAAAGGAAATTTAAATATTGCATTAAGACACAAAGACAATGGGAAAAAAGAGTCTGAGATGGAAAAAAAAAGGAAATGAAGACATCTATGACTCAATTCCATGTATTGGTAAATGAATGACTCAAAAAACAACTTCAGAATCTCTACATTTTCATGTGTGGTAGTATTTATATTGATACAGAACATAAACTAAACCAGTAGCTCCCAGGGTGCCTGGAGGGGCTCAGTTGAGAGTCCAACTCTTGATTTCAGCTCAGGTCATGATCCCAGGTTCCTAGGATCGAACTCTGCATTCGGCTCCACACTGAGCAAGGAGCCTGCTTAAGATTCTCTCTCCTCCCCCTCCTGCCCCTACCCTGCACATGCTTCTCTCTCTCTCTCTCTCTCTCTCTCTCTCTCTCTCTCTCTC
>NW_024412436.1:11896181-11906337 GCF_014898765.1 Herpailurus yagouaroundi
TCTCTCTCTCTCTCTCTCTCTCTCTCTCTCTCTCTCTCTCTCCCCTCCCTCTCTCTCTCCCTCTCTTTCAAATAA
Organism: Herpailurus yagouaroundi; assembly: GCF_014898765.1. NCBI lineage: Eukaryota > Metazoa > Chordata > Mammalia > Carnivora > Felidae > Herpailurus > Herpailurus yagouaroundi. The sequence goes on from NW_024412436.1 coordinate 11,896,257, forward strand.
ATAAATAAATAAATAAACAAGCAAACAAACAAACCAGTAGCCCCAAATGGGGGTAACCCTAATGTTGAGGGTTGTTTGGGAAATTTATGGAGGTGATTTTATTTGTTAAGATGCTTGGGGAGAAAACCATGGGCACTTAGTGGCCAGGAACCAGAGGTGTCGGGCACCCTGTATAGGATAATTCCACACGATGAAGAATCGTTCCAAATCCAAGATGACTTTTAAAAGTCCAATAGGGGTGCCTGGGTGGCTCCGTCAGTTGAGTGTCCGACTTCGGCTCAGGTCATGATCTCATAGTTCGTGGGTTCGAGCCCCACATCAGGCTCTGTGCTGACCGCTTGCTCAGAGCCTGGAGCCTGCTTCAAATTGTGTCTCCTTCTCTCTCTGCCCCTCCCCCATTCATGCTTTGTCTCACTCTGTTTCTCAAAAATAAATAAATGTACAAACAAAATATTAAAAGTCCAATAAAACATTCTACAGAGGGGAAAAACTTGTTTGTAATTATCCAAGCCTGGAACTAAGCCTTGTTTCACATAAAAAAACGAAGAGCTAGTTTTTACACAGCCTTGATAGCACTGAATTTGCTAGGTAAATCAAGGAAAGACTGCATTTTAAGAACTTTAGTGAAAGCTATTTAATATTTTATAAAAGCATATCACTGAAGGCAACAACACCGGTGGTATTTGGAGTTAGCAATAACACACGCTTTCTGATCCTGAATGTTGTACTTCCCTTTCCAAGGTGCTGTACAGATGCAAGTATATGACTTCTTAATTATGTCTTCCAGTCCAGTCATGCCTGAGCATGTATGTGTGTATGTATGTATGTGTGTGTGTATACAGAGAGAGAGCATGCATTATATAATATAAAATATATTAGTTTATTGTAAGTTATCATCATTTTCCTTCTCCTTTACATTCAAGTTATAGAATTACATTGATATTGAATTTGAAAAATATGTAACTAGGTAGATTGTATTTACTACGGAATTTCATTTCAAGATACTACAGAGGACCAAAAGTATTATTATAAAAAGCTAGAGTTAGGTCTATCAGAGCTCAAAACTGTAGAACTAGAACAATGCTACACAGCACAAACAGACATAAAAATATTTATTTAAATACACAGCCTGGGACAACCTCAGGGATTCTGACAGTAGTAACGAGACAGGATCAGGTGTCTGAATTCTTTTTATTCACTGAGGGTGATTCCATATGTAGCTAAGTTTGAAAAACCACCAATCTAGACTAAATTAAAAAGGCTACTGTATATACTAATAGAAGAAACAAAAAAGTACTTTTCTATACTTATTAAACTATTATACAGTCCCATAGGAATGAACATTTTATAACACTGACGTAGGGAAAGTGTTTCTAAGCAGGACATAAAACCCAAAAAGGAAAAGAAGTGCATATTAAACTACATTAAAAATAAGCAACTTTTGTACATCAGAAAAAACAAACCTAATACCACAAGCAAGGTTGAAAGATAAAGGTCAAACCAAGAAAACAAAGTCTACAATGTATAGGAAAGACAGTGTTAAATGTCTCTAAAATAAAAGGAGGTCCTAACAAAATAACTAAAGAAAGGATGAATATTTCAATGAAGGAAGGAAGGAAGGAAGGAAGGAAGGAAGGAAGGAAGGAAGGAAGGAAGGAAGGGAGAGAGGGAGAGAGAGAGAAAGAAAGGAAGGAAGGAAGGAAGGAAGGAAGGAAGGAAGGAAGGAAGGAAGGAAGGAAGAAAGACAGGCAAGCCAGCCTAGGACATGAATAGGAAATTCATGCCTAAAAAGGAAAGAAAAAATAAACAAAAAAGACAAACCACACCAGGGATCAAAGGCATGCTAACAGAAAGAAGGTAATACAGGTGGTCCATTAGTGTAGCGACTATGAATGAAACTAACAGCATTTGGAAGAGTCTAGGGTCTACGGTCTAGATCACTCCAGCCTTATCAGTACAACTGTAAGGTTCTCTAATCTTTCTCATGGGTGTATGGTAATGAACACCAAAAATCTTAATGTGCATATTGTTGGTATACGAATAATATATACAATACACTTAATCCTAACAAATCTAATTGTTGCACAGAAATAAGTGTAAGAATGCTCATCATACATTTATTTAAAAAACTGAAAAACTGGTGGGGCGCCTGGGTAGCTCAGTCGGTTAAGCGTCAGACTCTTGATTTCGGCTCAGGTCATGATCTCACAGTTAAGAGTATCGAGCCCAGCATCAGGCTCTGCGCTGACAGAGCTGAAAGCATGGAGCCTGCTCGGGACTCTATCTGCCCCCTCCTCTGCTCATGCACACACACTCTCTCTTTGTCTCTCTCTCAAAATAAATGAACATTTTTTTAAAACTGAATGGTAGGGGCGCCTGGGTGGCGCAGTCGTTTAAGCGTCCGACTTCAGCCAGGTCACGATCTCGCGCTCCGTGAGTTCGAGCCCCGCGTCGGGCTCTGGGCTGATGGCTCAGAGCCTGGAGCCTGTTTCCGATTCTGTGTCTCCCTCTCTCTCTGCCCCTCCCCCGTTCATGCTCTGTCTCTCTCTGTCCCCAAAATAAATAAACGTTGGGAAAAAAAATTTAAAAAAAAAAACTGAATGGTAATAATTTTTCAGCTTTTCCTAAAAGAAAAATCTATTTTTGCCTTTTTTCCTTATGCTGTCCCAATATTGTTTGAATTTTCTACAAATATCATGTTATTATATTTACAAACAATAGCGAATATCATTATCTTTCTTATGTCTGGTAACTGTGATTCAGGGAGAAGCATTTTTATATGAAAGAGCAAAATTACTGTTCAATAAACACTTTTAAATATTTTTGAAAATCTGCTTGTAACTCAAAGAATAGCTTAAATGTATTAATTTTTAAATGCTAAAAAAAACACGCTTCAGTGAAACCATTTGTAATGCAAAGACTTGCTCAGTCAACTGTTTTATCAGTTTATCTTCATTCACATCCATTTTTTTAAAGTAAGTGTACTACCAATTAGGTACATCTTGCATTTACCAGATGACAGACATCTGATGATTTCTTCTAAAGCCAGTACCATTTAGAGAAGATATAACTTACTATATATTTATCATTGATCATTTGAAATTAATGCCATCTAAAAGGAAGAAAGGACAGTAAATCCTAACAACTCTCTCTCTGGCCAGTCTCACGTGGTCCTGATTACTAAAGAAGAGAATTGATGAGATGTTAGAATGGAAAGAGAAAATCAGTTTATTTCAACCTTCTTACACAAAATAGCCTTTGCACTACTATGACATTCCCCTCCCCTCCTTGGATATGATCACTACAGCTCAATAACCCATTTAAATGCCACTAAGCATTGGGGACAAATGGGTGGCTCCGTCAGCTAAGTGTCTGACTTCCGTTTTTGGTTCAGGTCATGATCTCATGGTTCATGGGTTCAAGCCCCACATCCGTGCTAATGGCGCAGAGCTTGCTTGGGATCTTCTCTCTCCCTCTCTCTCTGCCCCTCTCCCTTCCCCCACTCACACTCGCCAGCTTTCTCTCAAAAATAAATAAAAAATAAACTTTAAAAAAATAGTGTTAAACACTGGGCTTTGATTACAGTAAATACTCATCTTAGGGCAGTTTATTATTGTGTGGGATAGAGTATTACAATGCATATCGAGACTGGTTTCAGTAAAACACATCTAATTCATGACCAGGGCTCACCAGACATTCATTTTATAAGAGGACTGGATTCAATAATGTCTAAGGCAGCCTCTCAATTATAAAAATCTATGATTCTGTAAAATCCACAGGAACATATAATCTGAATTATGAATTATGTCAAAACAGGTCTGAAGCCTGTCCACATAAGGCTTACATAGAGCTGAAAATTTTCCTCAAATTTTAGATCATTTAGAGAGTATTTTCCTCAAATTTTAGATCATTAAAGGATGAAGAAATTGGCTTAAAATGTACAAAAAGAGAATTCTTTTCAGCCATTTATTCAACAAACGTGTTTGTCATTAATAATTGAACACCTTCTGGCGTGGAAGATTGTTACAATTTTTTTACCACATTTTCATGATTCATTCCACTCACAATCAATATTTACAGAGATTTCCTATAAGCAAGACTTAGAGAATACTTGAGTTGCCCTGAAACTTGCAGGAAGGAAAAGAGACCCAACAGTTTTCCAGTCACTTACAGACCATTTAATAGCAAATAAACAATATCTCTATCTTCATGCCTCAAAAGTAGTCTAGTATTGAACTGCAGGTTGACAGATACACGAAGATCAAAGCTGGAATCTGGAACAGGAAAACCAGAAAGCTAAGCCAGGTGTCTAACAAGCTACAGCTGACTGACAGGTATTGGTTAAAATCTTGCATAAAATCTCCTTACAGCACGAGAGAGACCTAGTGATAGACGTTAGCCTTACCACCTTACAAGCTCACTGAGTGCTGTATCAAATCTAGACCTTCCCACTAGGCTTAATCAAATTAGATAGGGCCAAATATAAAGATGGAGTAGGGTAGGAGAATGGTCGTAGGGCATCAAGCTGACAAAAGAAACAACAAGTATTATTTCTCGGGAAAATGGAAATTACAGTTTCCTGATTTAACTGAGGAACAGTTAATAATATTAGTGCCCCAAAGTCAGTCAGCCATCATCTAGCGCAGAATTCACGTCAAATCCATTCCGCCACCTGCTTTTGCAAAGTTTTCCTGAAACACAGCCACATCCACAGCTTATTTCATTATTTCCCCCATTTCACACTATGACAGCAGAGGTGAATAGTTATGACAAGAAATCTACGGCCCACAAAGCCTAAAATATTTATCACCTGGACCACTGCAAAATAAAAAGTCTGCCAACCTCTGATTTAGTGAGAGGTCAGATCAGGACGGAATGGCCTACGTGACATATTTTATCGAGAAAGGCAAAATAATTCACTCACCTCTACACACTTCCAATTTTCTGTGAAAGGAACTTCCATGCTAATCCGAACGTCAGCACTGTGTTCTAGCTGAACACGGCAATGGAGCACATATATTTTGTCTCCCCAGCCCAAGTAAGCATCAGGTTTTTAACTCCCAAAGTGGATTAGAAGAGCCATCAAGGAATGAGGAGTTTAACGTCCTTTCTACAAGTCAGAAACCGGGGGTAAGACAGGCTGCAGAAACAGGGCAGGAGGCCTCCTCAAAGGCCAGTTACCTTCCGAGTCTTTTCTGAGAAGGCAGCCACCTGCCAGGGAGAACTCCAGCTGGGACCCGGCAGCAAGAGTAAATGTCAGGCACAAAAGGGGATTGAAAGTAGCCGAAAAAGAGAGACTTACCCCAAAGTCTTATACCAAACAGTGTCAAAATACCTCCTTGCTATTGGAATGACTGTGAGGAAGCACAGGAGGGTCAGAGTCGAGAATCTAGCTGCATCTGACGCTCCTGTTTCTGATGCAGAGATCAGAACTTCTACTGGGTCTTCCCGCCCCACACTCACCCTCCTACGACGGCCACCTCCGCAGCCACCTCATTCTTCAAGTGGCGTAAAGGCTGTGAGCCCTTATTACAGAGGAGGAAATGATACCTCGGCGCACTTCAAGGCTCTGCGGTAAGTGGTATTTTTAAAACAATTTATGGAGCACTAATTTACAATAAAATGTACCAATTTCAAGAGTGTAGCTTGGTGAGTTCTGACATATACACACATCCTTGTAACAACACCAAAGTTAAGACAGAGACTGTCATTACCCCCCAAAGTTCCTTTGTCTCCCTTTCCATCCGAGCCCTCCAACCCGGATAAGCGGTGACCTGGTCACCATCATTATACATGAGCTGTGCCAACTCCAGAACAGCACTACGTCCTTCGGTCTGGCTTTATTCCCTCCACGCAATGTTTCTGAGATTCACTCATGTTGCCTCAGGTAGCAGTAGTTGGTTCTTTCTTACGGCTAGTTGTGTGTATATGCAGTGTGTGTGTGTATGTGCGTGTGCACGCATGTATGTGTGCATGTGCATGTGTGTGCATGTTCCACCTAGGAGCAGAGCTGCAGGCTTATGTGGTGAGTGTACACTTAACATTTTTAGAAACTACCAAACTTTCCCAAAGCAGTTCTATATTTACACTCCCACCAGCGGACTATGAGGTATCCACAACCCGGTCTGCACTCGGTGTAGTCAGCATTCTGCATTTTAGTCTAATGGGTATGTAAAGGTATCCCAATGGGGTTTTAATTTTCATTTTTCTGATAACTAATGATGTTGAGTACTCTTTGCTGTATATCTTATTGAAGCTCAAACCCATTCAAATCAAACCCATTTTACTGTGCTATCTTACTAAGTTGCATTTTCTTTTTTTTACTGTTTGTTTGTTTATTTATTTATTTGAGAGAAAGAAAGAGTGCACATGGGTGGGAGAGAGGGGCAGCAAGAGAGGGAGAGAAAGAATCCCAAGCAGGCTCCACACTCACTACGGAGCCCCACATGGGCTCAAATTTACAAACCATGAGATCATGACCTAAGCCAAAGTCAAGAGTCGGACACTTTTTTTTTTTTTAACATTTCTTTACTTTTGAGAGACAGAGCATGAGCAGGGGACACAGACAGAGGGAGACAGAATCTGAAATAGGCTCTAGGCTCCAGGCTCCGAGCTGTCAGCACAGAGCACAACGTGGGGTTCGAACCAATCAACCGCGAGATCGTGACCTGAGCCGAAATTGGACACTTAACCAACTGAGACACCCAGGCACCCCAAGTGGTGAACATTTTAAATAAGTTATGGACACAACTCCTTAGCCAATTCCTAGAAAAGCAAAGAGCTCAGCAGGGGGTGTGCCTATAACATGCAAACTAACCAATCCAGAGCCCTACCTTGGCTCTCTGCTAAAGTCCTGAAGTAACTAGACCCAAGTACCAGGCAACTAGAGACCATGCCTATAATCCAAAACCCTCAGGAATTATACAAACTAGGCAGTCCTAACTGGTTTGGCCTGCTCTGCTTTGCCTTTTCCACAGAAAGCCTGTGGGAATAAAGACTCCAGCCTCAGCTTCCCCCTGCTCCCACCTTCCCTCTGACTACTGTGAGGGTTCTGCATGTGGCCCTGTATGGCAATCCATGCCTCCTGTTCTAGGGCCTAGGAGTATAAGAAACTTTGTTTTCCTGAGCTTCTGCTTTCCATCTTGTGACTGCACCTGACTATCACATGAAAGAAAACAGAACAGCGTCTATTTCTGGACTCTATTCATTGCTCTATACATCAATCCTAATGCTAGTACTATATTCTCTTCATAACTGTGGCTTTAGATTACGTCTCCAAGTCAGGTGGTCTAAATCCTCCAACTTTGCTCTCCTTTTACATAAAGACTCAGTTTAAGTGTTCTGCATTTCCATATAATTTCAGTCATATTATCAATCTGTGAGTCTTTGAATAAAACTTCACTGAATATGAATCTATACAGTGGTATTTTCTTTTTTTTTTTTTTTCAACGTTTTTTATTTATTTTTGGGACAGAGAGAGACAGAGCATGAACGGGGAGGGGCAGAGAAAGAGGGAGACACAGAATCGGAAACAGGCTCCAGGCTCCGAGCCATCAGCCCAGAGCCTGACGCGGGGCTCGAACTCCCGGAGCGCGAGATCGTGACCTGGCTGAAGTCGGACGCTTAACCGACTGCGCCACCCAGGCGCCCCTACAGTGGTATTTTCAAAATCACTTATTATAAGTGCTTATGGATTTTGAACTTTTAGAATCAATTAATAGATAAGACTTAACTTTGTGTCCCAGAACAGAATATAAATATTAGCCTTGACAAAAGTGAAGGTATAGGTGGCAAGTTATTGGACACAGAATGATAAGAGACAGAGGGATGAGTGGGAATACTAATATCTTCACCTTTAAAAGTAGGGAATCGAGAGATACTATCTATACAGTAAATCCCCCTTACCCAGGGGGGATCATTACAAGACTCCAGTGGATGCCTAAACTGTGGATGGCACCAAACCCTCTATATGTGACTAACAGGCAGGTAGTGTAGACAATGTGAACCCGCTGGACAAAGAGATGATTCACGTCCCACGTGGGACGGAGTGAAACAGCTGGGACAGTGTGAGATTTCACCACACCACTCAGAACAGTATGTAGTTTAAAACTGATGACCTGTTTACCTCTGGAAGTTTCCATTTAGTATTTCTGAGCTGCAGCTGAAATATAGAAAGGGAAACCACAGATAAGGGGACACTACTATACCTGATTAAACATAAATAAAGGCTTGCCCATATTGTTTAAACTTATAAATGCAAGAAGGGGAAATTGAGCCTAACAGATTATAACAGTTAATCCCAAACCAACATGGCCGAAGCAGATTTTTCCCACCTGAGTCTCTTATACAGTCTTCCCCATGTCATAAATGGGGTCATCATCTCACCAGTTACTAAAGCCAAAAACCAAGGAGTCTTTCTTGATTCTTCTCTCCCTATCCTATATTCATTCCCCTTCTATTTTTTTCAGCCCCTCCTCTGAGCGCCACACAAGCATACCAGCTGCCTATTCAACATCTCCACGTGTGTTCAACAAGCACAAACTCAAAACCTGTAGGCTAGACTTCTCTCCGAACCAGCTCTTCCCTCAGATTTCCGTAAGTCACAAAACGGCACCACCATTCATCCGAAGTTGTTCAGGCTGGAAACTTAGAAGTCACCTGTTACTATTCTTTCTGCCTCACTTCTGACATCAAACCTATTGGCAAACTTTCACCTACACCTTCAAAATATGTCTCAAATCCAATCATTACCACCTCACTGCTACCACTCTACTTGAAGCCATCCAAGCTTTTGACTAGATCAGTGCCTTGCATATACTGAGTTCTCAATTTGAATGAATGAATGACTGCATGCATGCATGAGCAAATTCAGTCAGTGCTTCCTTCAAAAGATACCCCAAATCTGACTGATCCTCTTTGCTGCCATTACTACAGTCCTAGCCACCATCATATGGTGACCAGACTACTGTAATAACCTACTGACAGTTTTTCCATTCCCTACCTTTACCCTATAACCTATCCCCACAGCAGTCAGAAAGTTTCCTTTAAAATCTAAGTCACACCATAATATTGATCCTCCTTCCCCCCCTTAGAACCCTACAGTAGCAGCCCATCACATACAGAACAAAATGTGTATTTTTTAACCATAGCATATAAAGGCCTTATCATAACCTGGAACCTCTCATCTCTCCAGTCTTATATCCTATAACTCTCTGTGTCGCCTCCTCTGGTCCAACCTCTGGTCTTCTTGTCCTTCCCTGAACACAGCATATTCACTCCTGCTTTTACATTTGATGTGCATCCAGCCTGAAACTCTCTCCTAATCTTGGCATGTCCTGATTACTTCTTTCAGGACTTGACTCAAATGCCACTCCTGACAGGTTTTAGATCGACAGATGGAGAGACAGATTATAGATCGGTAGGCAGACAAATAGACAGATCTCCTTATAAACTGCATAGATATCCCTCTCTCTCTCTCTCTCTCTCTCAAAAGCCATTTGATGTATAGATATGTTTACACTATATGTATATACGTATGTGTACACACATACACACACACAAAACAGTCTCCCAATCACTCTCATTTTCTCTTACCTTCTTTATTTTATAATATTAAGATAATATTATATATTGCTTTATTAACTTATTATACGTCTCACCTGGAAAATGTAAGCTTCACTGGGCAAGGGCTTTCCGTGTCTTTTTAAATACTATTGTACCAGAGCCTAGAAAAGTCCTGGTGTTGAGGCCTGGGTGGCTCAGTCAGTTAAGCATCTGACTTTTGATTTCGGCTCAGGTCATAATCTCACAGTTCGTGGGACAGAGCACATCGGGCTCTGTGCTGATAGCACAGAACCTGCCTGGGAGTCTCTCTCTTCCTCTCTCTGCCTCTCCCCCACTCATACCTGCACTCACTCGCTCTCTCTCTCTCCCCCCTCAAAATAAATAAACATCAAAGAGAGAAAGACAAAGATAGACAGACAGATAGATAGGAAGTAAGGAAGGAAAAGAAAAGAAAAGAAAAGAAAAGAAAAGAAAAGAAAAGAAAAGAAAAGAAAAGAAAAAGAAAAGAGAAAAGAAA
>NW_024412436.1:11906437-11978738 GCF_014898765.1 Herpailurus yagouaroundi
AGGAAGGAAGGAAGGAAGGAAGGAAGGAAGGAAGGAAGGAAGGAAGGAAAGTCCTGATGTTGGGGTCCCCAGAGGCTCAGTCAGTTAAGCATCTGACTCTTGATTTTGGCTCAGGTCATGATCTCTTGGTTCCTGAAATCAAGCCCTGTGTCAGGCTCTGAGCTGACAAGAGCCTGCTTGGGATTATCTCTCTCCCTCTCTCTCTCTCATTCACACTCACATGCGCTCTCTCGCTCTCTCTCTCTCTCAAAATAAACAAAGATGGAAGGAAGGAAGGAAGGAAGGAAGGAAGATGGACTGACTCTGGTGTTGACACTAGTATTTGCTAAGTAAATCAATAGATAAAACCATAATCAAGTCCTTCAAATCTTAACTCACTAGCCTCATATCCAGCTGCTTTTCTTTTCTGTATTTTTTTAAGATTTAATTTTTTTAGAGCAGTTTCAGGCTCACAGCAAAACTGAGAGGACAGTACAGAGGCTGCCCATTCACTTCCTACCACTGCACATATTATCAACATCCTCACCAGATGGCGCATTTGTTACAACTGATGAACCTACAGTGACACATCATTATCACTCAAAGTCCATAGTGAACATTCAAGTTCACACTTGATGTTGTACATTCTATGGGTTTGGACAGACGCAAAGTCTATCCACCATTATCCAACACCTTTTTTTTTTTTTTTAATTTTTTTTTTCAACGTTTATTTATTTTTGGGACAGAGAGAGACAGAGCATGAACGGGGGAGGGGCAGAGAGAGAGGGAAACACAGAATCGGAAACAGGCTCCAGGCTCTGAGCCATCAGCCCAGAGCCCGACGCGGGGCTCGAACTCACGGATCGCGAGATCGTGACCTGGCTGAAGTCGGACGCTTAACCGACTGCGCCACCCAGGCGCCCCTATCCAACTCCTTTTTATTCCTCTAACATGAGAAGTTTGTTCCTCCTTCAGTTCCTTAGCATCTGCTGTTCCTTTTATGTAAAAAAAAAATCTGTTCTAGATCTTTCCATGGCTAGCTACTTTTGTTGTCAGTTAGACCCCAGGTCAAATGTCACCTCTACAGGAAGTCCTTCTGTAATTACCTATTCAAAGGGGAGCTCGGACTCACCCAAATCATATTCACTCATCTAATTGTGGGTATTTGGTATTCTCGTCTCCTCGCTCTATAATATGAACTTTATGAAAGCCAGGATCATGTTTACTTGTCACTGCTAATTGCCCACCACCCCAACACCCAGAATGACTAGCTAGTATCTACTCAATAAGTATCTACTGGATAAACTTTGGATGAATGGAAGGTTCTCAGACAATTATGTAAGAAGAGGGAGAGGAAGTAGGTGCTGATGTAGGTGAGCTAAATTCCCTCACCTACCAGAGCAGGAGGTGAATCAATAATGCCTACATAGATGGCTCAAGAAGTATTTACCCATCTCACTTATATGTAGAATCTAAAAAGAACCAAACTCAGATACAGAGAACAGATAGGTGGTTGCCAGAGGCAGGGAGTGCAGGGTAACGGAAATGAGTGCAAGTGGTCAAAATGTACAAACATGTAATACATAGGATGATGACTATAGCTAATAATTACTGTATTGTATATTTAAAACTTGATAAGATGGTAAATCTTAAAAATTCTCATCACAATAAAAAAGATTATAATTATGTATGATGATAGGTGTGAACTAAACTTATTGTGATGTTCACTTCACAATAGACACATATATCACCTCATTACACTGTACAGCTACAACTAGCACAATGTTATACGTCAACTGTATCACAACTAAGAAAGTAAAGAGATATTACTATGGGCAGATTAAAGATAACGTAATGTTTTAAAATCTAATTTGAACCAACAAGTATCACTCATGAATGTATTCATTCATTCACTCGACCACTTACACTCCGTGTACAGCAGAGTACAATGCAGGGAGAACCCCCACCCCACAGTGAACCTGGCCTTCTAACTGCAGAAACAGGCAATTAAACCAATAATTAAGATAATTTCTGTGTGAAAAAGGAGAGACACAAACTGGTCTCAGGAGTTTAGGAAAGAAGGGAGTGACATTTAACCTGGGTCATAAAGGATAAGTACTAGGAGTTCAGCAGATAGGGGGCAGGTCTGGGTCCAAGCCCAAGGACTCATATAGCCAAAGGCCCAGAAGTAAAAGTGTAGCAAAGTCCACAAAGTTGAATTTCATCCTGAGGAAGCGGCCAGGGCTTTCTGCTGGTGGGTGACAGATCATGCTTACGCTCTGAAATAAAACAGTCACTCTGGCTCCGGGGTGGAAAACAGAAAAAGAGCTGGCAGGAGCACAGAGGCTGCAATCAACTTAGGAGGGAGCTGACAGTGACATGCACACAAGTGGTGGTAGAGAAGCCAGAGAGAAGCGAGGCAAGTTAGATCCTCAGGTGGTAAAATCAGCAGGACAAGGTGATTAACTGGGCATGGGGCCAAGAAAGGATATGAGCCAAAGACAGTGACACCCTGAACACTCAGCCTGCAGGGTGCTTGGTGAAATTACTCACTGAGGCTAGAAAAGCAGGTTTGGGCGAAGAAAGTGCACTCAGGTCCGGCTATAGGGCATTTGAGATATGGGTGCACCATCAAAGCAGACGTACCCCATAAGGTATGGGGCTGGTGGCTGAAGCTAGAGATGGGAGTTTCAAGGAAGATTAATATACAGATGCCGACTGACATTGCGGAAGGGGATGGGATCACCCAGCAAGTCAACGAGAAGTGAGCAAAGACCAGCTTAGGGCCCCAGACATTTGTAGAAGTCAAAAACTTAAGTAAGAACAAATAATTTCAACCTTTATAGAGTTTTCTCTTTTTATTTACAATTAGATATGAAGCCAACTTCTCTAGAACACTCAGTGCACGTCCTATCAGTCTGAAGCCTGGCACAGAACTATTTGTGAAATAAACTAAGGGCTTGGCTTTCTTCATTATTACCAGTAGTGAGTGTAATATTCTAGACTCAACTTATTAAATCACCCTGTTAAGGGGCGCCTGGGTGGCTCAGTCAGTTAAGCATCTGACTTCGGCGCAGGTCATGATCTCATGGTTCACGGGCTCGAGCCTTATGTCGGTCTCTGTGCTGACAGCTCTGAGCCTAGAGCCTGCTTCATGGATTCTGTGTCTCCCTCTCTCTCCGCCCCTCCCCTGCTCATACTCTCTCCCTCTCTCTCAAAAATAAGTAAAACATTTAAAAAAAAATTTTTAAATCACCCTGTTAAATGTTGACTAACGTGAGATTCATCAAAAATGAATCAAATCATGCTGTAACTAAGCATAAAATGTAAACCCACAAATAAGATTAACATTTTTAAACAGGTCTATAATTTTTAACATAAAATAGAGCCTCTCTCTGCTAATATAGTACTTTTAAAAGTATATAAGCTGCAGTTTGATACAGTATCCCTGCTTATTTTATTCAGCAATTATTTCAATTAGAAATGTACATCTATGAATCAAATTAAATCCAGCACAGGTAAAATAATAATTGGTGAATTTACTTGAAATTGGTTTACTTTTTAACAATATTACAAATTTTGAGCATGCTTTTTTAAAAGAAAACTTAGCCCGCTCATCCTCTTTGACCTCAAAATCCTCTGTGACGTTCTGGTTATGACAATATAGAAATAAGACTGGTTCCCACAGATAAGCCCTCTATTGCATCATATGGCACATCATAATACGGCAGACGCAGAGGAATACAAGGCCCCTGATGACAAGATACTCTGGCCAGGATCAGAAACAGTCCTGAACACAGCAGTCAATGCATACGTGTATATGTACACTATAGACAAAGTGCAGACTGACAGCTTAGTGTGTATCCTCCACTCACAAAACAAACATACAGAGATTACCTCTGGAAGATGGAAGTAGGAATGGGGAAGGAAGTTGGAGGAAACCTCCACTCTTGTTACTTCACTTTTCGGTTGAAAGATGAAATGTGAAAATCAATGACACTGAAAGCATCCTTATGGGCACCAGGGACATGAGACCTTAGAATGCCTCAATAGCTTCTCTCAGACAACTCATGGGTGCCATGGCCCCACACATCAAATGCTAAGCTAATGAAGCAAAGTTATGTCCCTCCAGGGTAAATACATTATAGATTTTATGCTACAAATTCACATCCTCTATATCAATTTCCATTCCGAGGGCGTCTGCCTCCTGTTCATTACTGTTCCTAGTTCAGTTTGTCAGTTTAATTTTGTGCTGCTTTGTAGGAATCCACAATAATTACAACATTTAATTCTGTACCTGAAGGGTGAGCTAAACAGAGCAGTTTAAATGCATATGTTCCAGCCAATCTTTGACTCCCACCCACCTCTGCACACACCCCATCCCCCACACACATACAAGCACATGCACTAGCTGGCTTATATATGATATCTTTCACCTCACTAGCTCTTTTCCCATTACTTTCGACAGTATATCTGACGATGACATTATTATTGATGCTACAGTAAACAGCTAATATATGTGGTAAAAGTACATGCACTATAATGAATCAAAATGACATACCCACCCACCAAACTCCCTCTACTCATTCTAATCAGATAATGGATTTTTTTCTTTGAGTGTACTACAAAAGGAGGAAGTAGCATTGGAGAGGGGAAAAAAATTCATAAAAACAGGGGGAAATAAAAGTAAATGTTGAGGTCATTGAGATCAGAAAGGAAGTTCATCAGAAGATTTGTGTCATGTAAGATTTGTGTCAAGTAACATGTAGTCCGTCAGTTCTATATAGAGTATAGTCTTCTTAAAGTTTCCTGAAACGTAGCTCAGTTTCACATGAATAAGCTAGATAACATCACTACAACACAGTCTATCTAAAATTTATCTTGTAGAAAAAAAGCACAGCCCTGTTTCATGTTTTTGGTTTTTGTTATTATTATTGCTAACGATCTTACATAAATCTGGTAGCTTTCTAACTGTGACAGAATTTTTGCTTTACAAATGAAGTGAAAATAATCCAACTGGTTTTTACATTCCCTATTTTTATTAAGGAAGTTTTACTTCTAACCTTCTATTTTTATATTTTTTGTTTTGTGTTCCTTGACGATAGAGCGCAACAAAAGCCAGGAAAAAATGTGAATATGATAGGAAATAGAAAACTATATCTAATCAGAATGACAGAACAAAAATTCCTGAGATAAGCATGGCTTAGACGTCAAAAAGGAAAAGAGGAACTCTGGGGGGGTGTGTGTGTGCGTGTGTCCACTCACGTCGGCGCACACACACACACACACACACCCCTACCTCAAAATAAGAAACAAAAAGGATGAGTGGAAGGTTGAGAGCAAGGGACTCAGACACAAAACCTCCAATTAGACTTTTTATTATGATGCAATTCATTACAGCATAATTACATTTCTTATGAAATGATTAATCATAAGGTTAGAAGAAAAGGTTATGTTGAATGTTAATTATACATCCTGTAAAGAATTTCAAAGCTGTTAACGGCGGTATTCTCACAGACTGTCAGTTGCCGTAAATTAAACTCTAGGAAGGGAATTTGGCAATATCTTTAAAAATCCAAAATCAAAAAAAAAAAAAAATCCAAAATCATATATCCTTTTACTAATCGATACAACTGGGAAGAATTTATCCTACAACTAATTTGTGGAAGTGAGCAGAAATGTTCACAAAAAGATGGTTGGTCCATTACTGGCAACACCAAATATCGAAAATAATGTAAGCATTCCTTACTGAGGAAATTATGACCATGGTGCATTCATATAAGGGAATCAATGGGATGGTACCGAAAGTTCCTCTAGACAGATGATAAAACAAAAAGGAGAATGAAGGTATACAAGAGTCACCCATATCTGTTTTTTTTAACAAAGAATATAAATGTATGAATGTGCTTGCATGAGAAAATGCAGCGAAGCACACAAGAAACTTAACAGTGATTATCTCTGGGCACTGGGATTGAGATCAGGAGGACAAGGAGATAGGAGTGAACATTTTGTGTGTGATGTATGTGTACTATGTATTTAGTGTATATAGAGAGATATCATATATATGATTTTTTTACCATACATAACTATTAATTTTTAAATTGAAGGGAAATAAGTTAAAATAAATCAAAGATTGTAAAGAAAGAGAAACAGGCCAACAGGCATCACAGAGCACAATTTTAAGAGCAGAGAACTGAAGGGGCGCCTGGGTGGCTGAGTCTATTGAGCATCTGACTTCAGCTCAGGTCATGAACTCCTAGTTCATGAGTTCCAGCCCCAGGTCAGGCTCTGTGCTGACAGCTCAGACTCTGGAGCCTGCTTCAGATCTGTGTCTCTCTCTGTGTTCCTCCCCCGCCCCTCTCTCTCTCTCAAAAATTAATGAAGATTTTTTTGTAAAAATTATTAAAAAAAAAAAGGGGGGGGGCAGAGAACTTAAGGTATCATTTACATACAGCGGAGCATTCTTACCTGGCACTTGGCACTGCAGTATTTGGCAACTCGGCATTGAGAGCATCGCATCAGTTTTTCCTTCCTGTTTAAAAAAAAAAAAAAATCCCATTAGGAAATGAGTGACACCAATAGGTTCTGCTCACCCCATTTGTATGGTCCCTTAAGACTGAGATTTTCACACTGATGGGCATCATCTTTCATCCTCAATGTGAGATACGGACATAGTAATAACTCTTTTTTAAAATAGTGGTGAAATGTATATAATATAAAATTTACACGTTAAACATTTTTACGTGTATAGTTCAGTGTGTTAAAAAGATAATTCAAGGGGCGCCTGGGTGGCTCAGTCGGTTAAGTGCCTGACTTCGGCTCAGGTCATGATCTCCAGGTTCGCAAGATCAAGCCCCACCTGGGCTGACAGCCCAGTTCATATCCTCTGCTCCCCTCTCTCTCTGCCCCTCCCACACCTGCTCTCTCTCTCTCTCTCTCTCTCTCTCTCTTTCTCTCAAATAAACAAACATTTAAAACAAAAAAAAGATAATTTGAGGCACAAAATGGAGTCACTTATGCTTACCATGTTTGAGACTTAACTATAGTTTTGACTCCCCCAAAAGGGGATTCTTAAACCAGTCTATCAGAGATTACTAGTTAAGTAACCCGCTTGATAGACCGCTGCTCTCCCATGATGAAAGTGATCTTGCAGTAACCAACTCATTTTTTCACCTTGTAACTGCTCTCTTCTGCCCACAGAAGTCTTTCATTTTGTACAGCATCTCAGGGCTACTTTCTGTCTGCTACATTGGATCCCACCCAATTCATGAACTTCTGAATAAAGCCAATAAGATCTTTAAAGTTTACTCAGCTGAATTTTGTTTTTTAGCAAATGGCATTAAGTATATTCATTTGATGCGCAACCATCACCACCACTAATGTCCTTTTTAATAAAAAAAAAAAAATCTGTTAAAATCAGAGATTCCCACTGAAACTGGAAGTTTTACTTCACAGAGATTTTAATCTCTCCATATGAAATTGAGAATTCAGTCCCCGTAACTACTTGGAATGGAAGTATCCTATACTCTTCAAATATAAAAAAAATTGTATACGTCTTAACCTATCATATAGTTTAATTATGCATATCCTCCTCTGGAAAATGATTTTAAAATTCCATTAAATCCAGTTACTACTTTAGACATGCTGAATTGAGATGCTCCAAAGTTACATCTCCCCCAAATCACCTGCATAAGAAAAAAGCAAAGATGAAGAAAAGGTTGAATTATAAAATAAAAAATAAATGAACCTGATGATAAAATTAATAGTGACAAATAAAAGGCAGGAAGGATTGTGGATACTTTCAGGGCAGCCAAGAGCATTAAAAAGTCAAACTGTAATTTTAGTATCAATGACAAAACAAAAACAAATCCTTCCAAGCACTTCTAATGGGCCTGGTACTATTCAAAGATTTTTACATCTATAGTTTATACTTAATTTCAAATAGTCCTATAAGTAAACAGTCTTATTATGACTTCTTTGGGGATACACCAATACATTTTTCAAAAGATAAAAAAAACATAGTGCAAAGTAAGAAGACACACCATAAAGTGCATGGCAGGTGATACTGAAAGGGTAAAAACAAAATCCTAAAGAGAATCAGAACCTAAATACACCAGGTACTTACCTCTGGGACAGCAAGGGTCAGATATGGAGCATAAAACAAGGGCAGAGGTTAAAATCTAACTAAAGGGAAGCCAAAATGCCTGCCATCCCCTAGTATAGAATTGTGGCTGTCACATATCAACATCCCAGGCAACAATGCAAACCCCAGCAACCTGGCCTTCAAGCTCTTACTATGACTATCACCCTGGACTACTGCTCTAGGGTAAAACTGGATAAAACCAAAATCTACCCATAAGCTGTTAAGAGACACACATCAAATAAAAGGACCCACAAAGGAGGATGAAATGGATATGCCAAGCAAATATTAACTAAAGGAAAAGCCTATGTAATTACATCAATTTCAGGGGGGGGGGGGAAGCACTTTACAGTTAAAGATCTTGTTAGAGATAAATAAGGTAAATACTCAATGATAAGAGACTCCAGTCACCAGGTGTTAGGTACCTAGTGACAAATGTACCCAGTCTCAAAATATATGAAGTACAAGAAACAGATCTGAGGGAAAAATGACCGACACAATAAGTTAATACCTGTAAGGCCCTTAAAATAGTGCCTGGAATATAGTAAACACCATATAAGTATTAGTTATTCCTATAAAAAGATACAAAGTCTTTTTCAGGAATTCAAAACCAAGCAGATAAAGAACAGGGGTTCATGTTTCCGATTCTGTGTCTCCCTCTCTCTCTGCCCCTCCCCCGTTCATGCTCTGTCTCTCTCTGTCCCAAAAATAAATAAACGTTGGAAAAAAAAAAATTAAAAAAAAAAAAAAAAAAAAGAACAGGGGTTCAGGGCACCTGGGTGGCTCTGTTGGTTAAGCCCCACACCCATTCACACACTGTCTCTCTCTCCTTTAAAATAAATAAACATTAAAAAAATTTTTTTAAAGAATAGGGGCTCAATAATTTATTCGATCTCAGGCAATTCACAGACCCTTATCCCTGTTATATGAATGTGCATTCACATATTCCTGTTCAGCACCCACTGACCATTTACAAAAGGTCCCACAAAGTAAACCGCAAAGCAAATCTCAAAATTCCCAAAGAATCAATATCATATAGATCATTTTCTCCAACCATAAGGGAATTAAATTAGAAATCAGTAACAAAAACAAACCCAGTGAAATATCATATGCATGAATATTTAAAAGCATGCTTTTACAGAATTCAAGGATCAAAGAATTATAATGAAATTAGAGTATACACACACACACAAACACACACACTTTTTTTTTTAAGTAGGTTCTACACCCAAGTCATAGGGGATGGAACTGCCCTTGAAATCAAGAGTCACATGTTTGGGGCGCCTGGGTGGCGCAGTCGGTTAAGCGTCCGACTTCAGCCAGGTCACGATCTCGCGGTCCGTGAGTTCGAGCCCCGCGTCGGGCTCTGGGCTGATGGCTCGGAGCCTGGAGCCTGTTTCCGATTCTGTGTCTCCCTCTCTCTCTGCCCCTCCCCCGTTCATGCTCTGTCTCTCTCTGTCCCAAAAATAAATAAAAACGTTGAAAAAAAATTAAAAAAAAAAAAAAGAGTCACATGTTCTACTGAACCAGCCAGGCATCCCAAAAATTGATTAAATAATGGAAAAATACCAAAACTTCTGAGATAAAATGAACACACTACTTATAGGAACATTTATAACTTTAAATGTTTATGTTAAAAAAACTGAAAATAAATGAGCTAAACATGTAAGTCAAGACTTTAAAAATAACAGAAAACTAAGGACAGCATCAGCAGGAAATTATACAACATACGAAATAGAACACAGTGATCTAAGAGGACGAGCAAAACCAGAGGCACAAATAACATCAACAAATTTCTTGCAAAATCACTTCAGAGAAAGTTTCCAAACAAATAATATTGGAAACAAAATGGAATGGAACTCAAGATTCAGTAGATTGAAAAACAGACAAGAGAAAATTCTGAAGGAACGGTAGCAGTGACATAATTTTCTAATCTCCTTAACTCTCCCCATAAACAAAATGACAGCACGAGTTAGAGAGCCAACCTGAGCATCACTCGCCACCCAGGAAAACATCACAACAAACTCAAAACGTGACTGGGCAGAGGAAACCACTAACAGCTCTGAGACTTAAGTCAGTGTATTTGTGGGAGAAAACCAAGAAGGCCACGGGGCCTCCAGTAAGCCTGAAAACAGAAGAAGCCACAA
Organism: Herpailurus yagouaroundi; assembly: GCF_014898765.1. NCBI lineage: Eukaryota > Metazoa > Chordata > Mammalia > Carnivora > Felidae > Herpailurus > Herpailurus yagouaroundi. The sequence continues at coordinate 11,916,704 of NW_024412436.1, forward strand.
GCGGCAAAAAGACGCCCAGTGTGTCCAGCCAATGTGACAATGGGAGCCAAAACTGGGACAGGATGCTTTCTGCAAGAATTTTCCAGAGAAGGAAGTCACTGGGACTCCCCTGAGTGCTGCCTTCCTCAGACCCGACTTCTCAGATTTTCCCTCCTCTCCCTTTTCTGGTGTAAGTTATTCAGAGGCGGGGCGCCTGGGGGGCTCAGTGGGTTAAGCCATCCACTTTGGCTCAGGTCACGATCTCACAGCTCATGAGTCCTAGTCCCAAATCGGGCTCTGTGCTGACAGTGTGGAGCTTGCTTAAGACTCTCTCTCTCCCTCTCTCTCTGCCCCTCCCCAACTTGCTCTCTCTGTCTCTCAAGATAAATAAATAAACTTTAAAAAAAAAGGCAATTTCTGTTACTTGCAAATATAAAGCCCCAGCTATATGAGGTGTTTCTTCTTGATTTTAAAAATTAATGGGCAGAATCAAGCTACCCCAGAAGATCAGCGATGAACAGGTTAGCAAGCAAAACTGTGTCCTCTCCCTCCCATAGCTACCAACCACACGCTTTCATGAATTTTCACAGAATGCTGGCAAAGTGAATAGCAAGATTACTCTAAGTACCTAAATAATTTAATTGTTGTTTTGATGGGTGGAAGAAATTCCTTAACATGAGTTATTTAAATGTTCAGGGTTACATATCAAATAACAAGTTCTCAAGTTTCAAAAACAAGGTCAAATGAATCCAAGAGAAAAGTGGTGTGTGTTTGATCAGACAACCACTGAGCCCCGGAAGAGGTCCTGCTGGTCTCTCGGGCTCAGGCTGAGAACAGAATCCTGTGAAGCAAATTCCACCACTGCAAAGGAGAATGAGTTACAGGAGTTTCCTTCCAATACTGAAATTATTTGATTCTGCTTCTCTTGTGCCAGTAACAAATATTAACTAAATTTGAAGATGACAAAAGTTGTACACGTTTTAGGTGAATTACGGTAGTCTCAGAGGCACAGAAAAGTGATGAATATAGAATTTTCAGATCACAGAAACATCCGGTTTACAAAATGATTAGCTCAAAGTCCAAATGGACTTTCTGAATGAAAAGTAATCTAAGGAAATAGGTTAGCAACATATCAGTAACAGAAAATGATTAATTTACCTCTTTTCCCCTCTCCACTCGAGAGAAATAATAGCATTCTAACCCCAAATAGGAGAAGCTATTAAAATTATTTTACACAAAAATCAGTGTTATCTTTAACTATGTCCACAAAAAAAGCAACAAGGAATCCCCTATTACTCATTCATACAAACTGTGACAGGCTGTAGAACACAGTGTCAAATCGGAGGAAATTCTCAGGTAGCTCAGTGCCCCAAATACAGTGGTTCATGGAGCAAAACAAGTTAAGTCCTCTCTTCCAAGTAAAGGCTGGGACATAATTAGCTTCTCCAACAGCACAGGCAAAGGAAATGTAGAAAGGAAATAAAAACAGAACAAAATTACTTGTTCCTCCAGTATACAAATCTAGAAGTTGTATATGGATACAGGAGAAATCACTGTGTCTAAAAAATCAAAGAAGAAATGAGATTAAGTGGCTCCTTCAAATCCCAACAACTAGGGTAATATTTAAGGGAATGTCTCTCTGTCCTTGGTTATCAGCAGGGGGGGAAACTATCGAAGGGTTTAAAACTCTGCCCTAGGGGGCACCTGGGTGGCTCAGGTCATGGTCTCGCAGTCTGTGAGTTCGAGCCCCGTGTCAGGCTCTCAGCTGTCAGCACAACCTGCTTCCGATTCTGTATCTTCCTCTCTCTCTGCCTCTCCCCCACTCACACTCCTTGTCTCTCTCTCTTTCAAAAATAAATAAACATTAAGAAAAATACAAAAAAAACAAACAAACAAACCTCTGCCCTAAAATAATATGGGCAGTTGCCAGGTGGAGGAAAACAAGTTTCCTGGGAAGGATACAGAAAACAAATCCCAGTGATTCAAATTTCCCCCAGCCCTGGCAGCTGCAGAATCCATTTTAAACTCTGCAGAGAAAACAACGCATCCACAACACATTCATACACAGACAATATGTCTCCACCCCTCAAGTGTCTCCTGGTGTCCCTTGCAGTCAAAGCTCTCCTTCAACGGCCACCCGCACACTCACTGCTGGCCAGGCGGTTCGGGCACCGCAAGGAAGCCCGGCCACCCCATCAGCCTCCGAAGCCACTCATCTGGATGGAGCACAGCCCTGTACGATCTGAAGCAACCCAGGACCCAGCGTGTGTCTTTGCAGCCTCTTCTGGGCTAAAGATCCGTGCCCAGCAATCTTTTGCACACTTCTGTCCTTTTTCAAGGCTGATCACTATGAGCTTTGAGAAGAAATGTGAGCTGAGAGAAAGAGCAGACTTCATCAGATAGAGCCTGCCGGCACCACTCACGCTTGCTAAAAAAAGAGGGCTGACCGCAGGATGTCTGATGGAGCACCCCTGCCTGAACACAAGTTTTAAGGAAGATTCTCCAGTAACAGTTCCTATGAAAATATTTCTTCACATAATCAGGACAAAAGATGCTCTGTGGAGTATGAGGAATATGGACTGTTTTAGAATAAAGAGCTCCATTTGTTTAAAAGGCAAAACCCAGGGCGCCTGGGTGGCACAGTCGGTTAAGCGTCCGACTTCAGCCAGATCACGATCTCTCGGTCCGTGAGTTCGAGCCCCGCGTCGGGCTCTGGGCTGATGGCTCAGAGCCTGGAGCCTGTTTCCGATTCTGTGTCTCCCTCTCTCTCTGCCCCTCCCCTGTTCATGCTCTGTCTCTCTCTGTCCCAAAAGTAAATAAATGTTGAAAAAAAAAATTTTTTTAAAAAAAAAAAAAAAGGCAAAACCCAAAATAAGTGAAGTCTAAATATAATTTTTAAAAGAGACCACAGAAATAATATTTCTTTAAAGAATCTTTGTTTGTAAACATCTCCAAAATCTCAGACTCCTGATTCATTAGAAACGTTAGTGTTATGTACCCAAGTACCTGCCTATTTCCCCATGGAAATTTCTGGAGCAAATGAAACTCTGCACTATGAAAAGGAGATTATCCCAAATAAAAAGTCATGCTATTCCCTCCAAGGGTAGTACAACTGCTTTTACTCTGACCAAATAAAATACACTGCAAAATGCTAAACAGAAAGCATTCTCTTTGGCATAAATATTCATAATAATACAGAAAAGGAAACTTCCATTTTTGTTTCCAGATGGTAATTATGTTGGTATGGGCCTAAAGGCTTTTTTTTTTAATTAGAGATTCTCATCCACCGTCCACCTAACTATCAAATAGTGGGGTTTTTTTAATGTTTATTTATTTTAGAGAGAGAAAGAGAGAGAGAACAAAAAAGAGAGAATGAGTGGGGGAGGGGCAGAGAGAGGGAGAGAGAGAATCCCAAGTGCACTCTGCTGTCAGCGCAAAGCCCAAGGCGGTGCTAGATATCACAACCATGAGATCATGACCTGAGTTGAAATCAAGAGTAGGCCGCTCAAGCAACTGAGCCAACCAGGTGCTCCTCAAATACTGTTTAGTACAAAGTAGCAGATGTGGTCAAAGTAATACAGACTCATAACACAGAAAAGCAGAATTGGTTTGGATTCATTTTTCCACATCCCTTATCACTTTATTCCAGACTTCTAACATTCAAAGTACAAAACAAGAAAATGCAATGGTCAATTATTTCAGAAAACAATAAATCTATGATCCCCAGGCACCATACCTTCCTGGGCAAAACACAAGCAGTTTAAACTCATATTAGCACTTACGGAGGAAAAAAAAAAAAAAAAAAGCACAGCAACTGACTTCAACTTAGGTCATGATCTCATGGTTCATGAGTTTGAGCCCTGCATCGGGCTCTGTGCTGACAGCTCGGAGCCTGGAGCCTGCTTTGGATTCTGTGTCTCCCTCTCTCTCTGCCCCGCCCCCCCCCCCCCAAAAAACAAATACGCATCAAAGAACTGGTGACTTACAGCTGGTTTTTAAGGCAAAGCAGTTTAAGGTAAACTGAAGAAAGCTGTGACCAAAAGGCACTGAAGAGGGATTTGATCTAATGACAACATCTCTGTTCCTAAACGGGAAACCTCTCAGCCTAGTCAGGTAATAGGACTCTGGTAAGTCAAGAGATGTGTTCAATTTCCCCAAGTCTTCCTGAAATCCAAAGTAATAAAAATATGAGAAAGAAGAAAAAATCTGATTTTGCCCAAAGGGTGACATCAAATACCCTTTAAACAGGTAAGCATTGTTAGTATAAATACCACACAGCATTAACATGAAAATCAAAGTACCAATGGGTAGAATTTCAAATAAGGTATAAGGATAGCTGATCAACATTTTCATCAATAGACTAGGACTTAAGTCTTCAAACTGGCAAAAGATGGTCACCTTGATTTCGGTTCCAGGAAACAGTGTGTCACGAAGGAAGAATTCTCCATCATCTTCCTCTTATTAAAAAATGAAACTTAAAAAAAAAATTAATCTCAACAGCACTGTGACTGTATTTTAGCTTCAACAGTGAGAAAACCAAAAGCCAAATTCACTATCTAATTATAGTAATCTCTTCATTTCAGAGGCCCAGCAGCATCTTCTCCTCCTGCCTGCCTTAAAAATTTGCCCTTCTATTTTATAATTAAGTCTATTACTTTGTTTAACTTTTAATTACAAATTTCCTGAAGTCCTCTGGAAATAAGCATCATGAAATCTCAAGTAACTCATTCTCTCTTTTGGAGAACAACATGAAACTTGAAGTTGTTGTTGTTGTTGTTGTTTAAGTTTATTTATTTATTTTGAGGAGGGCCAGCATGGAGCCTGATGAGGGCTCAAATCCATGAACCATGAGGTCATGACCAGGGCCGAAATCAAGAACTGGACACTTAACTGAGCCACCCAGGTGCCCCTCAATTTAATTTTTAATAATTTATTGAGTTTAATCTCTTACTAGACGCATGCTTTGTAAATTAATTTCCCACAGACTGTGTCTGTATTATTTCTCAACTAGACACTGTAAGAGAATATAATAGAGTGGTTAAATCATTGACACTGGAACCATATGGCCTAGAACCAAATTCTAGTTTAACACCTAGTAGCTGTATGATGCTGAGCAATTTAATACCTCTAAACCACGAGACTAAAATGAGAATAATAGTAGTAACAACACTACTTGGCTGTAATGAGAATTAAATAAAATATGTAAATCTCTCAACATTGTGCTTGATTCATAGAAAGAGCTAATTTTTCTTAGTACCATCACATTACTATTATTCCTTTAAGAGATTTTGTTTTTAAAGCAACTCTCAAAAGAAGTTCCTAGATATCATTTGAAACACTTCAGTGTTGAGCAGAAGTATTTTTAAAAGTTCAGCCATTCTAGAAATTCAGAATTTTAGAAACCTTTAGAATGTTTTTCCCAGTTATTTTCAAGTTCTTCATATAGTTAACTCTACATTATTGGAAGAGAGTACAGAAACAGTACAAGTTATTTACTGAAATATTCATATATGTAATTAAATGGTAATTACTTCTTAGCTGAGAAGCAACCAAACATGAATAAAATGTAACAATGAAACTAGTGCTTTTGGGGAAACTGTCGGTCAACATGAGTTTTAAATGTTCTAGAAGTTCTAATACAAAAGTTCTAATACAAAACTTGTATACATTTTTCTCTTATCTCAAAAGAAAAAAAGAATCAGATATAATAAGGTTGCATTGAACGCTTTTATTTTTCTACATAGGTCAGAAGAAAGGCTGAGAAAATCTTAATGCATCAAGCTCCCCCTCCCCTCATTAGGCTGGTAGAGAAAAGTCTGCAGCACAGGAGAGAAAAGATAATTAACTCTTTCTAGGTAAGCTAACCCATTTTACTAAAAAGTAATTTCCCTGTTTATAGCTCATTTACAATAATCTTTAGAAGACGGAAATTTGTAACTGATCAACCTTGACTAAACGGAAAGAATCCCAACTGCAATATATGGTATCATGCATTTTCCCCCAGAGAAAATGGGAAAGAAAACAATTTTTGAAATGTCATTACTCAAATGGTTTTTAAAAATTATATGGTATTTTCAATGGGAAATTTTAATTATCTTTTTTCTAATACAAAGATCTTTTGGGTGCCACATCCTTCCTGTTGTTGCTGCTCTTTACTTCACTGGGCCCATAAAATCATTCAAGACTCTTTGTACCATGGACTGTGACAGTTCTGGAGAAATACGGATCAAAAGACATGGTTCTTGCCTTCAAGGACTGCTGATGCTACAACAGAAGCAGACCAGCAGCAGCACACGGTATCACCTCCTGTGCTAGAGACCCGTAAGACAGCAACAGGTGAAGAGTGGTAAACTGAGGTATCAGTCGTAATAGCTTTTGGTCATCACAGTCCTAGGGTATGGCCCTAAGAAGAGGCACCTAAACTGGGGGAAAGACAAAGACAATGAGAAGTGGGGATGAAGAGGCCAGGTGTGGGATGGACGTTCACCCAGGAGTAACGATGGAGACAGAAAAAGTGAGCCAGGATGTGAAGAAATCACTGGAAGGCGGTGAGGTCATGGGGGTATGATGGCAAATGCTTCAAAGTGGCTGGCAGTTTTGAGGGAGAAGAAAAAATTATCTAAAAACAGCAAGGGGAGAGAGCCCTCTGCTTCTCTGGACACTGAGGAACTGTTAGGGTAGGGAAAAAACAACCAGAACTTGGAAAGACAGAAGCACTGTCCTCAGAAGGCAGGCAGGTTTCAGTTAGAGCCGGAAGGAGAAGGGAACATTCAGAGGCTTTCGGGATAGGGAGGTTTTTAAAATGACAGAACATGTTCCAGGTGATACAGAAGAGAGGATGGGGCAGGGAGTGCAGTGTTGAAAAAAGGGTGAGGAGTTGAGTTAGATTAGGGTAGACACAGAACCATAAGGAGCCAACTCTGGTATCGACGGATGACTTTAGACGTTATCTGATTTCAGAGGCCAAGCTCATTTCACCAAATACTACTCCTAAAATACAGTTAATGCGAAATGACAAAAGTTGTAGTCAAAATATGTAACAAAATTCCAGGAAATTTCAAGAGCAGAAACGGCTACCAGAAGCCAGGTAATAAAAGATGACCAGTAAACCAGAACTACAGAATAGTAAGAATTAGCTAAGTGATTGAGGTTAAGAGGGAAGGAGGGTGGCGTCCGAGACCACGGAATAGCACTTAATAAGTACAGACTTCAGCCCGAAGGCAATCCTTGCAGCTGCTGCACCGGGGATAGCAATAGAGAAGACTGTGAAAACATTAAGGGGCCAGACATGAGTGGTCTATAGATCCTAAAGGCCTGAGCTAAGAAAACACTGACGGCAGTAATAATACCTAATTTCCAAGTAGGCATGGCTACAGAAAACAGAAAACCCAGTATTACACTGGTTTGACCACACAGGGTTCTGTGGTTTCTCTCCTGTAAACCAAGTCCGTAATTGGGATTCTCAAGCTGGAATGGCAGCACCATGATGATCAGGAATCCAGCTCCTCTCATAGTCATTAGTGAATCCACGGAGGCTACTGGAGCTCCAGACATTTCCAGGCAGCAAGAAGGAGTAAACACAAGAGAAGTACACCATCCACCGCAGTAACCACCCTCTGAAGACCCTTCCTAAAATCCCACACACGACTTATAACTCACTGGCCAGAACAAAGTCGCAAGGCCACACCTAAATGCAAGTTAAATAAGAACATATGACCCTTAGCTGAGCTTGCTGCAACCTCAAATTAAAGTGGGATTCTATTATTAAGGAAGAAGTGCCCAATAATCATTAGATAACCAGCAATCTTTCCATAAAAAATGACAACAGAACCTAATATTTTTTGAATACTTACTGGAATCAAGCATGTACATGTATATTTTATCTAATGCTAATTATAAGAATTTGCATGGTAGATCCTTTCATTACACAAATTTCTATTATAGATGAGAAAAGTGGGGTATACAGAAATTAATTTTCCAGGGTTACACCCAAGGTACTGTTCTCCTCAAATTCCATAGTCTGCAGCCTTAAGCACTGTGCCAAATGCCTAGTTATGAGCTTCTTCCAACAGTCAGGGAAGGGGTGTCAGGGCCTGAATCAAAGCAGGGAAAAGTGAAAATACAGGTAGGAAAATGGCTACGAAAAATGATCAAGAGCCACTTTTGAAAACAATCTGGCAGTTCTGCAAAAGGTTAAATACAGAATTACTATATTACGCAGCAATTCTAGTCCCAGGTACACAGCTAAGAGAAATGAAAACATGTGTCCACACAAAAATATGTACATGAATTTTCACACCAGAGAAGTGGAGAGACTCCAATGCTTACCAACTGATAAATGTATAAGTAAAATGTGGCATATCCATGCAATGGACAATTATTCAGACATAAAAAAATGGTAGTATTGATATATACTACAACATGGATAAACCTTGAAAACATCATGCTAAGTGACAGAAGCCAGTCACAAAATATCACATATTCTATGATTCCACTGATACGAAATATCCAGAATACCCAGAATAACAAATCCACAGGGAAAGAAAGTAGACTAGTTGTCCAGGACTGGAGTGGCAACAATGACTGGGATAAATGGGAAGTGCCTCTAATGGATTTGGAAATTTCTTTTGGGGTGATGAAAATGTTCTAGAATTAGCTGTGGTGATAGTTTCACAACTCTGTGAATATAATAAAAACCAATGAATTGTTTACTTTAAATAGGTAAACTGTAAGTTAAGCATCCATCTTTGGCTCAGGTCATGATCTTGTGGTTCATGAGTTCAAGCCCCACATCAGGCTCTGTGCTGACAGCTCAGAGCCTGGAGCCTGCTTCGGATTCTGTGTCTCCCTCTCTCTCTGCCCCTCTCCCCCTCTCCTGCACTTGCTCACTCTCAATCTCTCTCTCTTTCTCTCTCTCTCTCTCAAATTAAATAAACATTAAAAAAAAAAATAGGTAGGGGCACTTGGGTGGCTCAGTCAGTTAAACATGCGATTTTGGCTCAGGTCACGATCTCCCGTTTCGTGAGTTCAGGCGCTGCATTGGGCTCTGTGCTGACAGCTTGAAGCCTGGAGCCTGCTTCAGATTCTGTGTCTCCCTCTCTCTCTCTACCCCTCTCCCGCTCTCCCACGCTCGCTCTCTCTCTCAAAATGAATAAACATTTTTAAAAAATAGGTAGGGGAGCCTTGGTGGCTCAGTCAGTTAAGCATCTGACTTCGGCTCAGGTCATGATCTCACGGTTCATGGGTTCAGACCCCGCATCGGGCTCTGTGCTGACAGCTCAAGAGCCTGGAGCTGGCTTTGGATTCTGTGTCTCCCTCTCTTTCTACCCCTCCCCGCCTTTCAAAAATAAAAAACATTAAAAAAAATAGGTAAACTATATAGTGTATGATTTATATCTCAACAAAGCTGTAGCCAACAAAAACAAGACAACCAAGAGATGGTGTAATTAGCTACATTCTTCTGATTAGTTCAGTTCTATTCTAATGTCTGAGGAGAACAGAGAATGTTGGACAAGGAAAATTCTTTACTTCTAAGGTGAATACAGCCCTTTGCTTCCACCAGAAAGGGAGAGCAATGGGACTTCCACACAATGGCTAGGTTCCCCCCCGGACAGATTCCAAACTCCCACCCCTCAGGGCTCACAGTCTGTTCTAGAAATGGAGATAAAGCCTGTTCCACCCTTCACACTTCCTGAGACAGTTGTCTCGCCTTCTCCCTACACAGCTGCTAGAGAACTGAGTCAACTTTATCTCACATGAATAGGAATATTCACAAAATAGTCACTAGTTTAGGGAGTCCCAGGAAAGGCTTTCCTATTAAAATAAAGGTTTCAATGCAATCTGAACCAATAGATTTCTTAACTTTGTTAAGGATGAAAGCCTTGGAAGAGATTGTGAACCTAGGATACGCTAATATGCAAATGAAGATATATAACTCATTTAAACTGTTTTAACAACTTAGCAGATACAGATGACAAAATAAACCAAGGATAGCACTGAAGAGACTAAAGACACTGCCTGGTGACAAAAAGCGGGGAAGAGACCTAAGTTTACCGATGCTTTTGTGTAGAGTATCATACACAAACTGCAAATCAGAAGACTTAAAGATTCTGTCCCACCATGAAGAAGACCAGTGAACTCACTGAGACATGTACTAAAGGCAATGAGGACTTCCTGGAAAGGGAGCTGCACCTGGCCAGCAGTATCTCTCACACTGCCTTGCATATTTTACACAATGAGTAAATGCCTGCAAAATGAATAAATGCATTTACATATATAAGTACTTTCGACTAGACCTCCAAGACCAGTAATGCGTGAGACCTTTAAAAGAGAATCACAGCAAATTCTTCCAAAATGGTTCTCCTAAATGTCAAGAGGCAACTGCTAGAATAGTCTAAAGTTAGCCCTTCGTGCCTCTCAAACTCAGTACTGTCTCAAAGATAAAACAGTCTCTACATTCAGGTAAATATCCCAACAAACATAATACAGTTTTCAAAATTTTATGTTAAAAATCCTTGGTTTAAGGGCAACCTCAAAATTCTAACCTGGTAATCATGCATACTACTTACTGACTGAGTGTGCTAGGAGGAAAAAAAAGCATACACCACCATGTTTTTCCCATCTGCTTATTTATACAGATTTTAAAGTTTATAAAAGTTCATAAGTGAAAATATGTGCACACACAGAATAAACATCCTTTAAAAAAAACCAATACTCAGAAATATTAGCTGCCAACAATGGCTAGGGAGTAAATGTCGTTGTTTTAGAAAAAGAAATTCCTCATATTCACTTTTCAAAAACTTTACTGAAGTATTCTTTTCAGTGAAACTGCTTCTAGTACACTTAACATTACTAGACTGATTAAATTTTATTTGCACTTATCACGCTAAGACTATGTCTCCCAGCTAAAATAAAAATCTGCTTCTATATAGATCATAACTACAAACAAAGTTCCTAGCATTCTTAGACCACAAGTCAGCTCAATAAACAACTCCAGGCTATGGGTCCTCTTCCCAAGCGAGGGGCCCTGCCCTCCTCCCCTTTCCCCAGGAAAGATGGCAGTGCACAGGAAGGCAAAGGAGCCTCACAGGCATGAAAGATACCGAAGCAATCACCAACGTGATCTCTCTTCACAGCAAGTTCGACCGGCTGGGTGGGCATCTGAGCGAGCGAGAAGATCCCAGGAATCACTGAAAGGAGCCCTCCTGAGAATATCCTCCTCCCAAAATGACAGAAGGCAACAACAACTGGTACCAGCAGCCTGGCTTCATTTGGGTGCTTGACAACACATCAGACCTACTGAATCCAGAATGAGCATCTCAGTAAGATCTCTAGGTGATTCTCATTTCATTAAAAAGTACAAAACGTAGCCAGACCGGAAACTGAATTACAGGCAAATATTTTGGATAGGAAGCCTCTTTGGTTTAAAAATATATTCTCCTTGGGGCGCCTGGGTGGCGTAGTCGGTTAAGCGTCCGACTTCAGCCAGGTCACGATCTCGCAGTCCGGGAGTTCGAGCCCCGCGTCGGGCTCTGGGCTGATGGCTCAGAGCCTGGAGCCTGTTTCCGATTCTGTGTCTCCCTCTCTCTCTGCCCCTCGCCCGTTCATGCTCTGTCTCTGTCTGTCCCAAAAATAAATAAAAATGTTGAAAAAAAAATTAAAAAAAATATATATATATTCTCCTTGGGGTGCCTGGGTGGCTCAGTCGGTTGAGCATCTGACTTCGGCTCAGGTCTTGATCTCATAGTTTGTGAGTTTTCTAGCCCCGCGTTGGGCTCTGTGCTGACAGCTGGGAGCCTGAAGCCTGCTTCAGATTCTGTGTCTCCCTCCCTCTCTCTCTCTCTCCCTGCCCCTCCTCCCCCGCTCATGCTCATTCTCTCTCTCTCTCTCTCTCTCAACAATAAAACATTTTAAAAATTTAAAAATAGAAATATTTTATCCTTGAAATGGTAGGCAGCAAAATCTAACGTATCACATGAAATAAATGCTGTCATGATGCTGCGTTTTAGAACATGGTCAAAATATCAAGATGATTTATCCATGATCTGTAAAAGTTAGGACAAAATACACATACACACACATATTTACACACATACAGTATTATGTTACAACAAACTGAGTCAAAAGTGCAGCACTGTAATCCACCAAATTATTTAATTTAAAAGTTGGTAGTTCAAAGCATAAGAGACTCTTAAATACTGAGAACAAACTGAAGGTTGATGGGGGGTGGGAGGGAGGGGAGGGTGGGTGATGGGTATTGAGGAAGGTACCTTTTGGGATGAGCACTGGGTGTTGCATGGAAACCAATTTGACAATAAATTTCATATTAAAAAAATGTATAGCACTAAAAAAATAAATAAAAATTCAAAGAAAAAGTTGGTAGTTCTTGTTTTACATAAATTTGTTTGAAAAAATAGTGATAAAGGAAGGTCTAATTTATTTCAGCAACATGGAGATCCACGTATAAGACACCTAAGGTTTTAATGAAGCATGCGATATAGGAAAACAATTACTAGTAAAAGGTGATAAATATAGCCCAAGAATAGAAGGCATTAAACATACCTAGACGAAAAAAAAAAAAAGAAGTAACAAAGATGCTATCAGGTATAGGAGAAAGATTCATGATGTGGAGAAAGGCAAGCAAAAACAGAAACGAAAGTGAGTTACAAACTTATCAAAGCAGTACAATTGTGCTGCGAAGATTACAGACAGCAAGCAAAATGATTAGCGTGTACTTAATAATGTATTACTCCTAAAAACTTTAAATTGATGTTTACGGTCATGTTTTCCCCTCAGCGAAGCAATTCTGAGATGAAGAGACAAGTAAAAATAGGAAAGGCTTTTAAAATGCATCCTACAATAAATTTTCCAAAGTACATCAGTCTTCCCCAAGATGCACCTGCCATAAAGTCTGACAACCCTAAATATTTAAACTTCAAAGATAAACTAAAGAAAGACATGCTGGAGTCCTCCACTCACAAGGTGACTGTGTCACTGAGCTATATTTAGTGCAGTACTCGTGTGCTCTTACCCCATCCACATCCCTGTGTGTATTTCATCACACAGGACAAAGCACGTAACAACAGGTGCTCAATATTTAGTAACTGGATGAATGGCTCAGATAGCTTAGTCCAATGATAATGTTTATAACAAAGACCATATACATAGAAAAAACTGCTAGTCCACAGCCAACCCTCATTTAGCACTGAGTACCTTGCGAACACGTATCACTAGTCATAGGGGACATGACTGTAAGAAGTAACAAACCTTAAGGCCTAGTACTGTCACCTTCATACATAAAACAGCATTATCAAAATGCATTTTGTCTCCTCAAAGACAAATCATTCAAGGGAAGGGCACATGAAAGATCATCCAAGAAGGATCTCTGGACATAAACACCAGCTGCTGATCCACACCCAGCATGGATAAGCATCTGATTCCCCTCATTTTTCCTCCTGCATCTCTGCCCAGGTATCCCTGATAACTTCATCCACCAGAATTGACCAAAAAAAAAAAAAAAAAAAAAAAAACCTCTTATCACCAAAACCTGCTCCTCTTCTTAAACCACACTAAATACCAACAGCTTTGTTTCTACTGCCCTGCCATGCACATTGCAAGCATGACAGCTTTTATTCTTTCTTTAACATTTATTCATTTTTGAGAGACAGAGAGAGAGCACAAGCCAGGGAGGGGCAGAGAGAGGGAGACACAGAATCAGAAGCAGGCTCCAGGCTCTGAGCTGTCCGCACAGAGCCCGACACAGGGCTCAAACCCACAAACCATGAGATCATGACCTGAGCTCAAGTCAGACGCTTAACTGACTGAGCCACCCAAGTGCCCTTGTATGTTGATATACACAATATATAGAGAGGAATGTGAAAGATATGAGAAAAAGATCTATGGTTAAGGAGAAGATGAAGGCATTAAACAAAATTAAGCCATCTGGAACAATGGGTGTGACTGCTGAGAGAAAGTAAACACTTGGAGGTGCCCGTAGCCGTTTCACAGGAGAACCTTGCTAAACCTGGTTTATCAGGTCAAAAGGAAGGAGGGAGGATGGAAAACGTATGGCTTGCTTTCACTATACATCCATCACATATACTTTCTTCTGGGTAAACTGGAAAATAACATGCATCTATTTTGGAGCAATATTATAATATGGAAATATTCAGGAAAAATATCCTGAGAGATAATTATCTTTTGGATTTTTGGGGGGGGGGTTATTTTTCAGATTGTTTTGACTTTTGTATTATTTTCTATAATGATGCTATAATGATTTTTATATTATATTCTATTTTTATATTATATTCTATAACTGATTTTTAGAGCAGCTTGCAGCTCACGGCAAAACCGAGAGGAAGACAGAAGGAATGCCCATATACTCCCCACCACCCCACATTCAGAGCCTTCTCATTATCAACATCCCCCTCCCTAGTGATTTCTGTCAAAATTGATGAACCTACACTAATACATCATAATCATCCAAAGTCCATAGTTTACATTAGAGTTCACTCTTGATGTTGTACATACTACGGGTCTGAACAAATGTATACTAATTATGTATCCATCATTATAGTATCATACAGAATATTTTTCACTGCCCTAGAAGACTTCTGCTCTGACTATTCATCCCTGTCCACAATCCAACCCCTGATAACCACTGCTTTTTACTCTGCCTGAAAAGTTTTGTCTTTTCCAGAAGGTGATATGGTTACAATTATACTATGTAGCCTTTCAGGCTGTCTTCTCTCATTTCGTGATATGCATGTACATTATCTCCATATCTTTGTGATGGCTTGGTACCTAATTTCTTTTCAGTGCTGAATAATACTCCACTGTCCGGCACTACTAGAATTTATTTCTCTGTTCACCTACTGAAGGACATTGTGGTTTCCTCTAACTTTTGGCAATTATGAACAAAGCTGCTATAAACATCCACAGCAGATATTTCTGTGAACCTAAGTTTCTAACTCCCTTGGGTAAATAGAAAGCAGTATGATTACTGGATGATATGGTAAGAGTATGATAAGTTTGTAAGAAACTGTCAAACTGTCTTCCAAACTGGCTGTTTCATGTTGCACTCCCACCAGCAGTAAATAAGTTTCTGTTGCCCCACATCCTCACCAGAGTACGGTGTTTTCAATGTTCTGGATCTTGGCCTTTCTAATAGAGACATAGTGTTATTTTATTTCACTGTTTGTTATCTCATAATATCTGTTATTTTAATTTGTGCTTCTGGGATAGCATATGATGGTGGGGTATCTTCCTGCATGCGTATGTGACATCTGAGTATCTTCTTTGGTGAGATGCCTGTCAAGATCTTTACCTATTTTTTAATCAGGTTGTGTTCTTATTGTTAAATTTTAAGAGTTCTTTGAATATTTTGGGTAGCAGTCTTTTATCATATGTAAATATGATCTTTTGCAGATATTTTCTCCCAGTCTGTAATTATGCAAATATTTTCTCCTAGTCTGTATTTTGTCAGTTCGTTCTCTTGACGTTGTCTTTTGCAAACCAGATGTTTTAAATTTTAATGAAGTCCAGTTTATCAAGTATTTGTTTCATGAATCATACCACTGTATTGTAGATTTACTCCTGTGCTATCTTCTAGGAGTCCTACAGTCTTGTGTTTTACACTTACGTCTATTGACCATTTTGAGCTAATTTTTGTAGCATGTGTAAGGACTGTGTCTAGACCATTCCCTTTTTCCTCTGAAGTCCAACTGCTACAGCACCACCGGTTGAAAAGACTGTCTTTGTTCCATTGTATTGCCTTTGCTCCTCTGTCAAAGAGCAGTTGACTGTTTTTATGCAAGTCTATTTCAGGGCTCCCCAGTCTGTTTCCACTGATACATTCATCTATTATTTTGCCAGTAATACATTGACTTAATTGCTATAGCTTTATAAGTCTTGAAGGTGGGTAGCATCAGTCCTCCAACTTTGTAATTCCACAATAAGGCATTGGCTATTCTGAATCTTTTATATCTCTAAACTTTAGAATCAGTTTATTGATATCCACAAAATAACTTGCTGGAGTTTTGACTGATATTGCATTGAATTTATAGATCAACCTGAAAGAACTGACATCTTCACAATATTGAGTCTTCTTATCCTTACAATGTGGAATATTTCTCCACTTCTTTTCTTTTTTTTTTTTTTAATGTTTATTTTTGAGCGAGAGAGACAGAGCATGAGTGGGGGAGGGCGAGAGACAGAGAGGGAGACACAGAATCTGAAACAGGCTCCGGGCTCTGAGCTGTCAGCACAGAGCTTGATGTGGGGCTCGAACTCACAAACTGTGAGATCATGACCTGAGCCGAAGTCGGATGCTTAACCGACTGAGCCACCCAGGCACCCCTATTTTGTTTCTGTTCATTTCACTAAACAAATTTTTGTAGTTTTCTCCACACAGATATACATATTTTGTTTGATTTATACCTAACAATTTTGGGAGTGAGTACCAATATAAATGGTATGGTATTATATTTTTTGTTTACTTACTTATTTTAAGAGAGAGCAAGCAGGGGAGAAGCAGAGAGAGAGGAAGAGAAAGAGAGAGTTCCAAGGAGGCTCCACACTGTCAGCCCAATGTGGGACCTGAACCCACAAACTGTGAGATCATGACCTGAGCCGAAACCAAGAGTTGCACACTTAACCGACTGAGCCACCCAGGCACCCCAGTATTGTGTTTTTAATTTCAAATTCCACTTACTAATTGCTGATATGTAAAAAAGCAATGGACTTTTCTATATCAACTTTGTATCCTACAACCTTGCTATAGCTGCCTATTAGTTCCAAGAGGTTTTTGTCACTTCTTTCAGATTTCCTACATAGCGGATCATGTCATCTGTGAACAAAGAGCTTTATTTCTCTCTTCCAAATGTGCATCCTTTTTATTTCTTTATTTTGTCTTATTTCGTTGACTAGGAATTTCCAGAAGGATGTTGTAAAGGAGCAATGAAAGGGTAACATCCTTGATTTGTCCTGCACTTACTGCAAGACCTCCGGTTACTCACAATTGAGTATGTTAGCTGTAGGTTTTTTATAGATATTCTTTTCCAAGCTGAGGAAATTTCTAGTTTACTAACAATTTTTATCATGGATGTTAGATTTTGTCAAATGCTTTTTCTGCATTTACTGACATGCTAGTGCAGATGTAATTTTTCTTTTTTAGCCCATTATTTTTTGTATTGTGGACCAACATTGCAAACCTGACACGTATCTCACTTGACTGTGCTGTATAATTCTTTATACATATTGATGGATTTGGTTTGTCAGTATTTTATTGAGAATATCTGCATCTATGTTCATGACAGATACTGGTCTGTAATTTTCTTCTCTCATAATGTCTTTGACTGATTTTAGTTATCACGGCAATGCTGACCTCTTAAAAAGTATTCCCTCTGCTTCCATCCTATTAGAGATTGTAAAAAAAAAAAAAAAAAAAAGTGGGGGGATAATTTCTTCCTTAAATGCACAATAGAATTCACCAGAGAAATGATCTGGGCCTGGCTGTTTCTTTTTTAGAGCAATATCAACTATTGATTCAATTTCTTTAATAGATACAAGCCTATTCATGTGCATTTTGTGTGCTTTGGCAGCTTCTGTCTTTCAAGAAATTGGTCCATTTCATCTAGATTATAAAATTAATGGGCATAGCGTTGTTCATAGTGTTCCTTTATTATCCTTTTAATGTTCGTGGGATCTGTAGTGATGTCCCCTCTTTCATTTCTGTTATTAGTAATTTGTGTTTTCACTCATTTTTTTTCTCAGTTGGCCTGGTTGGGCTCTTGGGATTTTATTGATCTTTTTAAAGAAACAGCTTTTGGTTTCAATGATTTGCGCTATTAATTCCTTGTTTAGAATTCCACTGGTTTCTTATTATTGCTTTTCCTCTGCTAACTGTGCAATTAATTTGCCCTTCTTTTTCAACACAGAAACTCAAATAATTGATTTAATATCTTTCTTCTTTTTTAATGTATGCATTCAATAAGTTTCCCTGTACGTAGGCTTTTGCTGCACTGCAAAAATTTTGAAACTTCTGTTTTCATTTTTATTCAAAATATTTTTAATATTTATTTATTTTAGACAGAGAGCGAGCAAGAACACACAAGCAGGGGAGGGGCAGAGAGGAGAGACAGAGTTCCAAGCAGGATCTACACCATCAGCACAGAGCCCAATGTAGGGCTTAAACTCAAAAACCATGAGATCGTGACCTGAGCCAAGATCAAGAATCAGACCCTTAACCAACTGCACCCCCCAGTCACCCCTAATTCAAAATATTTTTAAATGTCTATTGAGATTTGTTCTTTGACTGATGAGTTACTTAGAAGTGTGTGGTTTAATCTCCACATATTTTAAGATTATTTTTCATCGATTTTGAGTTTAATTCCAATGTGTTCTTACAACAAACACTGTCAGATTACTACTTTTAAATTTGTTCAGGCTTGTTTTATATCCTAATATGGGATCTCTGTTTGTAAATATTCCAAGAGAACTTGAGAAGAACGTGTATTTTGCTGTTGTTGGATGAGGCAGTCTATGAAGGTCAATTATATTCAGTTGATTGATGGTGTTAAGTTCCGTTATGTCCTGATTTCCTTTGATGGATCTGTATATTTCTCCAACTCTAAAAATAGATTAATCTATTCCTCCTTGCAGTAGTATGAGCTTTTGCACCACATAGATGAGCGCTCTTTTGTTGGGCAAATACCTGTTAAGAAATGTTCTATCTTCTTGGGGAACTAACGCTTCTGAACTTGAGTAACACCCTTCTTTATCCCTGCTACCATTCCTTGTTTTGAAGTCTACTCTGTCTGAAATTAATACAACTACTCCTTTTTTTGATTAGTATCCGTGTGGTATATTTTACTCCATCCATTTTACTTATTTTAATTAAATATAATTTATTTATTCACTTTTAAATTTCAGTATGACAAACATACAATGTTATATTAGTTTCAGGTATGCAATATAGTGATTCAACAATTCTATACATTACTCAGGGCTCATCGTAATAAGTGTAGTCTTAATCCTCTTCACCTATTTCACTCATTCCCTCACCCACTTCCCGTCTGATAACCAGCAATTTGTTCTCTAAAGAGTCTGTTTTTTGGTTTGTCTCATTTTCCTTTGTTCATTTTGTTTCTTAAATTCCACATATGAATGAAATCATATGGCATTTGTCTTCTTCTTACTGACTTATTTCACTTAGTATTAAATCCTCTAGATTCATCCATGTTGTTGCAAATGGCAAGGTTTCATTCTTTTTTATGACTGGGTAATACTCCATTATTACCACATTATTATTTTTTTTTTATGACTGGGTAATACTTATACGTATATGTATATGTATACGTATATGTATATGTATATGTATATATATACCACTTCTTCTTTATCCATTCATTTATCAATGGAAACTTGGGTGGCTTCCATAATTTGGCCATTGTAAATAATGCTGTAATAAACATAAGGGTGCACGTATATTTTCGTATTGGTGTTTTCATATTCTTTGGACAACTATCCAGGAGCACAATTACTGGATCATATGATAAATCTATTTTTAACTTTTTCAAGTACCTCCATACTGTTTTTAACAGTGGATTCTTTAGTCTGCTTTCCCAACAACAGTGTACAAGGGTTCCTTTTTCTCCAAAACCTCACCAACATTTGTTGCTTGCGTTTTTTATTTTAGCCATTTTTTTCAATGTTTATTTATTTTAGAGAAAGAGGGTGGGGGGGAGAGGAAGGATGAGAGAGGGGACAGAAAATCTGAAGCAGGTTCTGTGCTGAGAACAGCAAACCCGACATGGGGTCCAAAATCATGAACCACAAAATCATGACCTGAGCCAAAGTCAGACACTCAAATGACTGAGTACCCACGTGCCCCTGATTTTAGCCATTTTGACAGCTGTGAGTGGTATCTCAATGTGGTTTTAATTTGCAGTGTCCCGAATATTAGTGAACCTGAGCATCTCTTCATGTGTCTGTTGGTCATCTGTATGCCTTCCTTAGAGAAATGTCTATTCATATCTTCTGCCCATTTTTAAACTGGAGTATTCGTTTTCTGGGTGTTAAGTTCTATATATATTTTGGATACTAACCCTTTCTCAGATATGTCAGTGGCATATATCTTCTCCCATTCAGTAGGTTGTCTTTTAATTCTGTTGACTGCTTCCTTTGCTGTGCAGAAGCTTTTTATCTTAATGTAGTACCAATAGTTTATTTCTGCTTTTGTTTCCCTTGCCTCAGGAGACCGATCTAGAAAAATGTTGGTATGGCCAATGTAAAAAAAAATTACTCCCTGTGCTCTCCCATCCATTTACTTTTAATAAGTATGGGTCTTTATGTTTAAAATGGGTTTCTTATAGAACATATATACTTGGATCTTGGTTTTTGACCCATCCTGACAATCTTTTTTTTTTTTTTTTTTTACTGAAGAAACTAATTGACATACAATGTTATATTAATTTCAAGTGATCTGACAATTCTGTACGTCACACAATGCTCACCACAATAAATGAAGTTACACCTGTCACCATATAATGTTATTACAATATTATTGACTATATTCCCTATATTGTATTTTTAATCCTTGTTATATGTTTATTTTATAACTAGAGGTTTGTATCTCTTAATCCCCTTCATCTATTTCAGACATCTCCCAACCCCATCCCCTCTGGCAACTACCAGTTTGCTCTCTGTATTTATGAGTCTGTTTCTGTTTTTTGTTAATTTGTTTTGGTATTTAAATTCCACATATAAGTGAAATCATGTGGCATTTCTCTAACTTATTTCACTGAAGCATAATACCCTCTAGATCCATCCACTCTGTCATGAATGACAAGAAATCACTCACTATTACAGCTGAGTGAAATTCCTTTAGACGCATATGCACAGATATGTATCACGTTTTCTTTATCCATTCACCTACCAATGAACATTTACATTCATTCCATATCTTAGCTATTATAAATAATGCTGAAATAAACATAGAAGTGCATATATCTTTTCAGTTAGATATTTTGTTATTTAGGTAAATATCCAGAAGTGGAATTACTGTATCATATGATAGTTCTATTTTTTTAATTTATTTTTATTTTAACAGAGAGATGGGGGAGGGGCAGAGAGAGAGGAGAGGGAGGGAATCCCAAGCAGGATCTGCACTGTCAGCACAGAGCCTGAACTCACAAATAGTGAGATCATGACCTGAGCCAAAATGAAGAGTCAGACGCCTAACCGACTGAGCCACACAGGCTCCTTGGATATTTCTATTTTTAATTGTGTGAATTTAATTTTCTTTTCCACAGTGCCTGCACCAATTTATATTCGCACTAATAATGCACTTAATTTCCCTTTTATCCACACCACTGCCAACATTTAATTTTTTCTCTGTTTGATAATAGCCGTTCTGACTGCTGTGAAGTGATATCTCACTGTGGTTTTGATTGCATTTCCCTGATGATTGGTGATATTGGGCATCTTTTCATGTGACTGTTAGCCATCTGTATGTCTTCTTCAAAAAAAAAGTCTATTCAGGTCCTCTATCCATTTTTAATCAGCTTGCAGTAGTGAGCTGTAGGAGTCCCTCACCTATTTTGGACACTAATCCCTTTTCAGCTACATCATTTGCAAATATCTTCCCCCATTCAGTACAACACCTTTCATTTTGTTAATGATTTCTTTTGCTAAAAAAATAAAATAATAAAATAAAATAAAATAAAATAAAGTAAAATAAAATAAAATCTTTTTGTATTGATGTAGTCCAAATAGTTTATTTTTGCTTTTGTTACCCTTGCCTGAGGAGAATTATCCAACAGATGTTTCTAAGGCCAGTGTCCAAAACATTACTGCCTATGTTTTCTTTAAGGGTTTTACAGTCTCATGTAGCACATTTGGAACTTTAATCCATTTTGAGTTTATTTTTATGTATGATGTTAGAAACTGATCCAATTTCATTCTTTAGCATGTAGCTGTCCAGATTTCTCAGCACCACTTATTAAAAAGACTATCTTTTCCCCATTGTATATATTCTTGCCTCTTTTTTCATAGATTAATTGACCATATAAGCATGGGTTTATTTCTGGGCTCTCTTTTCTGTTCCATTGGTGTATGTGTCAATTTTTTGTGCCAGCACCATACTGTTTTGATTACTATAGTTCTGTAGTATAGCTTGAAAGCTGGGATTGTGATACCTCCAGATTTGTTTTTCTTTCTCAAAATTGCTTTCAATACTCAAGACCTTTTGTGGTTCTAAAAAAGTTTTAGGATTATTAGTTCCAGTTCTGTGAAAACTACTCTTGGTATTTCAACAGATATTGCATTCAATCTGTAGATTGCTTTGGGTGCATTCACGTTTTAACAATATTAATTCTTCCAATCCATGAACATGGTATACATCTTTTCATTTGTTTGTGTCATCTTCATCATCAATGTCTTATGGTTTTCGGATTATAGGTCTTTCACCTTCCTAGGTATTTTATTCTTTTTGATGTAATTACAAATGAAATTATTTTTTCTTCTACTGCATTATTAATGTCTATAAACACAACAGATTCCTATTAATTTTGTATCCTTCCATTTTACAGAATTCACTTCTTAGAACTGGTAATTTTTTGGTGTAGTCTTTAAAATTTTCTATATGTGGTATCATGTTATCTACAAATAGTAAGTTTTATTTTTTCCTTACAAATTTGGGGAAATTTTATTTCTTTCTGCTTTATTTCTGATTGCTGCAGCTAGGACATCCAAGATAATGTTACATGAAAGCGGCAAGAGTGTACATCCTTGTCTTGTTCCTGACCTTAAGGGAAAAGCTTTCAGTTATTCATCGTTCAGTATGATGTTAGCTATGGGTTTTTATATATAGGCTTTATTACATTGAGATTTGTTCCCTCTAAACTCATTTTGTTGAGAATTTTTATCATGAACAATTGTGAGATTCTGTCAAAAGCTTTTTCTGTATCTATTCAGATGATCAACTGATTTTTTACCCTTCATTTTGTAAATGTGGTTTATCACACGGATTTAACTTGGGGATAATGAACCATCCTTGCATCCACAGAACTCCCAACTTGATCAGGGTGAGCGATTCCTTTTTTTTTTTTTTTTAAGTTTATTTAATAATTTTGAGGGCCTGGGGGAGCAGGGTGGGGGGAGTGCAGAGAAAGAATCCCAAGTTCTGACAGCACAAAGCCCAACGCAGAATTCAATCTCACAAACCATGAGACCATGACCTGAGCAGAGATCAAGAGTCGGACTCTTAACTAAGCCACCCAGCTGCCCCAGTGAATGATTCATCTGATGTACTGCTAAATTTTATTTCCTAATATTTTGTTGAGGATTTTTGTATCAACGTTCATCAAGGTATACTGGGCTGTAATTTTCTTCCTTTATAGTGTCCTTCTCTGGTTTTGCTATCAGGGTAATGCTGACCTTTTGGAATGAATTTGAAAGCTTCTCTTTCTCTTGATTTTTGGAATAGTTTGAAAAGCATAGGTATTCACTCTTCTTTAAATATTTGGTAGAATTCACCTGTGAAGCCATCAGGTCCTGGACTTTGTCTGCTGAGACATCTATGATTACCAGTTCAATTTAGTCACTAGTAATCAGTCTGCTCAGGTTTTCTATTTCTTCCTGATACAGGTTTTAAATATTGTATGTTTTTAGGAATTTCTCCATTTCATTTCAGCTGTCTTACTTGTTGGCATATAATTTTTCATGGTAGTCTCATAATCTTTTGTATTTCTATGATGCTGGTTGTTACCATTCTTTCATTTTTAAATTTTACTTATAAGACATCCTTTTTACATGATGAGTCTGGCTATTCAAAGAACCAGCTCTTCGTTTCATTAATCTTTTCTATTATTTTTTAGTTTCCACTTCATTTCTTTGCACTCTGATCTTTATTTCCTTCCTTTCTAAATGTGGCCTTTGTTTGCTCTTCTTTTTTTAGTCCCTTTAGATATAAAGTTAGATTGTTTGAAATTTTTCTGGTTTCTTGCATCACTGCATCACTATAAACTTCCCTCTTTGGGGGCACCTGGAGGCTCTTTGGGGGCCCAGTCAGTTCATTGTCTGACTTTTGATTTTGGCTCAGGTCATAATTACTGGGTCATGAGATTGAGCCCTGTGTTAGGGTTCCATGCTCAGTGCTTAAGATTCTCTCTCTCCCTTTCTTCCTGCCCCTCCCCCACTCCTTCTCTCTTTCTCTCTCTCTTCCCCCCTAAAAATAAATGAATAAATAAACAAACAAATATTTTTTAAACTAAACTTCCCTCTTGGAACTGTTTTTGCTCTGTCCCAAAGATTTGGATCCATGGTGTTTCCATTTTCATTATCTCCAGGTATTTCTTTTATTTCCTCTTTGATTTTTCATTGACTCACTGGTAGGATGTTGTTTAGCCACGATGTTTGTGTTTTTCCAGTTTTTTTTTTTATTGATTTCTAGTTTTATACTCTTGTGGTTGGAAAAGGTGTTTGATAAGATTTCAATCTTCTTGAATTTATTGAGACTTGTTTTATAGCCTAACATGTGATTGATCTTGGAGAATGTTCCATGTGCACTTGAAAAAAAAAATGTGAATTCTGCTGGTTTTGGATGAAATGTTCTGTATGCTTCTGTTAAGTCAATCTGGTCTCATCTGTCTTTCAAAGTCACTGTTTATTGATTTTATGTCTGGATGATATATCCATTGATGTAAGTGGGGTATTAAAGTCCTCTACCATTATTGTATTACTGTCAGTTTTTTCCTTTACATCTGTTAATACTTGCTTTATGTATTTAGGTGCTCCTGTGTTAGGTGCATAGATATTTATAATTGTTATATCTTATGTTGGATTGACCCTTTTATCATTTTGTAAGGCCTTGGTCTCTTTTTTTTTTTTTATTTTTATTTTTTTTTCACAATTTATTCATTTTTGAGAGGCAGAGACAGAGCACAACCCAGGGAGGGGCAGACAGACAGGGAGACACAGAATCCAAAGCAGGCTCCAGGTTCTGAGCTGTCAGCACAGAACCGGACACGGGGCTCAAACTCACAAACCACGAGATCGTGACGTAAACCAAAGTCGGACGCTTAACCAACTGAGCCACCCAGGTGCCCCAGGCCTTGGTCTCTTGTTACAATTTTTGTTTTAAAGTCTATTTTGTCTGATACAAGTACTGCTACCCTGGCTTTTTATTCGCTTCCATTTTCATAGTATATCTTTTTCCATCCATTCATTTTCAGTCTGCTTATGTCTTTAGGTCTGAAGTGAGTGAGTCTCTTGCAGGCAGAATATAAATGGGTCATTTTTTTTTCTTCACTCAGCAACCCCCCCCCCGCCCATGTTTTTTTTATTGGAGAACTTACTTGTATACTTTTAAAGTAATAATTGGTAGGTATGTACTTATTTCCATTTGTTACTTGTTTTGTGGTTGTTTTTGTAGTTCTTCTCTGTTCCTTCCTTCCTCTCTTCCCTTGTGATTTGATGACTTTAGTGTAATACTTGGATTCCTTTCTCTTTATTTTCTGTGTATGTATTATAGGTTTTTGGTTTGTGCTTACCAGAAGGTTCACATATAACACCCTCAGTATATAGCAATCTATATTAAGCTCATGGTCACTTAAATTCGAACATATTCTGAAGACACCAGTTTTACTCCCTTCCTCCACATTATATTTTGCATCTTTTTATTTTGTGAATTCCCAGACTAATTTTTTAGATATGATTTTTACTGCTTTTGTCTTTTATCTTCATCTAGTTTTATGATAGATCTACTACCTTTACTATATGTTTGCTTTTATCAATGAAATATTTTCCTTTCATGATTTTCTTAATTCTAGTTATGGCCTTTTCTTTTAAACTTAAAGAAGACCCTTCACCATTTCTTCTTAGTCCAATTTAGTGTTGATGAACTCCTCTAACTTTTGTCTAGGAAACTCTTTGTAACTAAACTCTGAGTGATAACCTTGCTAAGTACACAATTCTTGGTTGTAGCTTCTTTCCTTTAAGAACTTTGAATGTATCATACCACTCCCCTGCGGCCAAAAAGTTCCTGCTGAAAAATAAGCATAACTCTATGGAGTTATGTATGTATGTAACTAGTTGATTTTTTCTTGCTGCTTTTAAAATTCTCTTTAGGTTTAATTCTAGACATTTTAGTTATCATATGTCTTATTTTCTGTCTTGATGTAGACCTTCTCAGATTTACCTTGTTTTGAGTTTCTGTGCTTCCTGGACCTGGATATCTGTTTCCTTGCCCTAGGTTAGGGAAATTTTCAGCAATTATTACTTCAACTAAGTTTTCTGCCCCTTTCTCTATCTCTTCTCCTTCAGGGACCCCTATATTGCAAATGTTAGTACAGTTGATGTTTTCCCAGAGGTCCCACAACCTATCGTCAACTTTTTAAATTCTTTTTAATTTTTGCTTTGCAGCTTGGGTGCTTCCCATTATCCTGTCTTCTAGATCACTTATCCATCCATGCGCATCTTCTAATCTGCTGCTGACTTCCCCTACTATATTTTTCATTTCAGTTATTGTGTTCTTCAATCCTGGTTCTTTTTTAGATTTTCTATCTCTTTGCTGAAATTGTGAGTTCCTCCACTCTTCTCTCACGTCCAGTGAATATCTTTATAACTATCACTTTGAACTCTTTTTTGTTATTTTTTTAACATTTTATTTATTTTTGAGATAGTGTGAGTGGGGCAAGGACAGAGAAAGAGGGAGACACAGAATCCGATGCAGGTTCCAGGATCTGAGCTGTCTGCACAGAGCCTGACACGAGATCATGACCTGAGCCAAAGTCAGACGCTTAACCAACTGAGCCACTCAGGTGCCCCCTTTGGACTGTTTATCATATAAACTATTTACCTTCTTTTCGTCTAGTATTATTTTCTTTTTTCTCCGGATGTTTTGTCTTGTACTTTCATTTGGAGTGTATTCCTTGTTTCCTCATTTGCTTGAATTTCTATGTTTATTTCTATGAATTAGGTGAAACAGCTACTTCTCTCAATCTTGAAGGAGTGGCCTTGGTAAGAACATCCTCTGTGTAGATGTGCCTGGCAGCTTTGGCTGGCTGGCTGAAACTGTAGGAAGTACAATTTGGGGGTCCCAGGACCCTCTACTCATAGGCCACCTTGGTGAGAAACCTCAAACTGTAGTGAACACAGGCCAGAAGGTGTCTTTGCGTGCACCATGCTGGGGCTACCTTAGTGGGGCACTTCAGCTCATGTGGGTGTGGGTGGGGATACCTCCTTAGGGAGACAGCTGGAGTTGGTGTGGGCTAGGATCCTGGGGTTTGCTGAAGCAGCAGGCCAGCTAGAGTGCCCAGACCCTGCTCCTGCCTACACTATCAAAGTAGAAGGAAACATAAACAATGGCGCTCACCAGCACCTCTATCCCCTGAAGAGTTCAAGTAGGTCCCTTATCATTTCAGACATGGCAGGGCCAGTGAATGGGTTTTCTTAACTTCTAGTCTATTTGCCCTTTAAACTACAGCTTTACTTTTATGCCCCGAGGTAGGGAAATCTGCACATGGGTCCCTCAGCATACTATCCCTTCCCACTGAAGGGGTTGGGGTTCCCATCATTACCACATATCCATCTCAGTCACTATTCTCTATGTGCTCCCTGTATCCTTTGTTGTGCAAAGCTGTTCACTAAGTCAGCAATTCCTCTTCAAAAGAAATTGCTCTATATGCAGGTGTAGATTTATTGTGTCCATCAAGGACATGAGTTCAGGGTGTTCCTATGCCACCATCTTAGACCCTGGCCCAATGTGATATTATATGAATGATCTGGTCACCTGGTTCCCTTCAGGATGCTTGTGACAGGTGGTTGGGCAACTCTGAAATCTGGAGAGTGGGCCATCAGGAAGAATAGGCTGGAAATTCTCAGGCACAAACCCTCTGTCTTTTAACTGATCTGTATCAGACTACTAATAATCCTCATGATTACTGATACAGTTAGATTAATATCTACCATATTTGATACTTTTTCTGTTTGGTACCCTTGTTCCTTTTTCCTATTTTTGTCTTCTACTTTTTCTGCCTTTTGTGGTTTCAATGAGCATTTTATGTGATTCCATTGCTTCTTCTTTCTTAGCATGTAAGTTATACTTCTGGTTTTTACTTTTTATACTGGTTGCCCTGTATTTTGCAACATACATTTACAACTAATCTTAACCCACTTTCAAATAACATTATACCACTTGATGGGTAGTGTGAGTACCTTATAACAACATAATCCTAATTCTTCCTTCTTGTTCCTTGTATCGTTTCTGTCTCTTATGTCACTTATATATGTGTGTAAAAATATATACATACAAATATAAGTGTACACAATTACATTGTTGATATTATCATTTTGAAAATCTGTTACCTGTTAGATCAACTAAGAAGAAATTAATTTTTATTTTACCTTCACTTATTCAATATTCTTCCTCTATGTAGAGACAAGTAGCTGACCTATATTATTTTTCTTCTTTCTTTTTTTTTTAAGACACATTTATTCAGTGTCATGATCAGACTACTGCATTTAGCAATCAACAGCATAGGTGCAAAAAAAAAAAATCTACATTAAAACCCTTTGTTGGAATGCTTTACACTTTCCACAGACAGAAACTAAAAACACCCGTTCTACAGTCAGTCACAAATACAGTCTTTGAGTTTTTTGTCCATGCATGGAGTATTGTCTAAAACACGTCTCCTCTGTAGCTTGACTGAGTTCACAAATCTGTTGTAACCTGTACTTCCCTGTCACATCTCTGGCTCCCCTCTCCTGCTAAGTGTTGTTTCCTGGCAGTAATTAAAACCTTCTGCCCCTGCCACAGCTACTGCTGCTGCTGGAACCACCACAGTCACCTTGGTTTCACGGTTTGGCAAAGTACTGGCCTCTACCGCTACAGGGGCCAGAGCTTCTGCCTCCAAAATTTCTTCCTTTCATGGGTCCAAAATGTGAAGACTGTTGCAACTGCCAAAGCCATTATAGCTTCCACCACCTCCAAAGTTGCTTCCGTCATCATCAAATCTGCTACAGCCATCCCCACTGCCACCATATCCACCACCACCTCGACTGCCACCAAAGCCTCCTCACCCACTGAAGTTTTCTCCACGACCAAAGTTGTCATTCCCACCAAAAGCACCTCCACGACCACCATCGAAGTTTCCAGAACCACTTCACCCTCTTTGGCAGGAGGAAGCGCTAGCCATCTCCTAGTTAGATGGAGCCTTTGTTACTTCACCGCTGTGGCCATTCACAGCATGGTATTTTTGAACAACAACTTCTCTACAGAGTCAGGATCATCAAATGTTCCAAAAGCAAAGCCTCTCTTTTTACCATTGCCTCAGTCAGTCATGACTGCAATCGCTTCAGTTTTCCCATACTGAACAATCTCTTAAGATGACGTTCTTCAGTGACTTCTTTCACGCTACCAACGAAGATCTTTTCACAATTAAGTGGGCACACCAAGCCTTTGGGCATCTTCTCTCCAGACAGCCCTCTTTGGTTTTACACTCTTCCACCCACCTTGTGTGGCCCTGCACTCACGGCTGCATCCACCTCCTCCACGGTGGCATTTGTGAAAAATCCAAAGCCCCTGGAGCACTTGGTGTTTGGATTGCTCATTACCACAGTCCGTAAGCACCCCCAATGCTCACAATGGCTCCTCAGACTCTCGTCAGTTGTTTCAAAGCTCAAACCTCTGACGGACAGCTTCCACAGCTGTTCAGGCTCTTTAAGAGACTCTGACTTAGACATGATGGTGGTGGGAGGAGAGACTTTAACGATGCTTCCTCGGCAGCATCCATGGGCACAAAGCGATTTTTCTTCTTTCTAAAGAACTTCTTTTAACATTTCTTGCAAGGCGGGTCTACTGGCAACAAACTCTTGCAGTTGCTGTTTGTTTGAGGAAGTATTTCTCCTTCATTTTTGAAGGATAACTTCACAGGCTACAGAATTCGAAGTTAGTGGGAATTTTTTTCCTTCAACACTAAATATTTCTCTCCCCTCACTTCTCCTTTGCATCATGTCTAAGAATTCAGATGCAAATGCTTATCTTCGTTCCTTGATAGGTGAAGTGTTTGATGCTCTTGCTTCTTTCAAGATTTTTTTCTTTCCCTCTGATTCTCTGTAGTTTGAAAGTGATATGGCTAGGGGTGTCTGGGTGGCTCAGTCAGTTAAGCATTCGCCTTCAGCTCTGGTCATGATCTCACAGTTCATAAGTTTGAGTTCCGCATCACACTCTACAGAGCCTGCTTGGGATTCTCTCTCATTCTCTCTCTCTGCCCCTCCCCAACTTGTGCACTCTCTCTCTCTCTCAAAAATAAACAAACGTTAAAAAAAAAAAAAAAAAACAGGCAGATTAGGAAAATGATACGCCTAGTCATAGTTTCTGGCATTTATCCTGCTTATTATTTTCTGAGCTTCCTAACGTTTGGTGTCTGATATTATTTTAAGGAAATTCTCAGCTGCTACCGTTTCAAATATTTTTTCTGCTCCTTTCTCTCTTCTCTGGTATTCCCATCACGTATATGTAACTCCTTCTGTAGATGTCCCACAATATTTGAATATTCTGGTTTGGTTTTTCTTTTTTTTGTGTTTCAGTCTTTCTCCTCCTTTGCTCGTTAGTATTGGGAGATTACTGATGACAAGTCCCCAAGCTCCGATTTCTTCTTCAGCCATTTCCAGTCTACTAATACTCCTATTAAAGACACTGTGTATTTCTGCTACAGTGTTGTGGATTTGTTGGTCCGCTTGTTTGCTTCCAGAGAGAGAGAGAACGCAAACAAGGGAGGGGCAGAGATAGGGTGACAGGGAGAAGCCCAAGCAGACTCAGCACCATCAGTGTAGAGCCCACTGTGGGGCTCAATCTCATGACCCGTGAGATCATGACTTGAGCTGAAACCAAGAGTCACACACTTAGCCGGCCGACTGAGCCACCCAGGTGCCCCTCTATTAGTGTTTTTCTCCTCTGGAATTTCTTTTTGGTACTTTCTTAGGATTTCCATCTTTCTACTTACACTGTACATCTACTCTTACATCCTGCCTACTTTAGCATATTAATCATATTAATCAGAGTTGTTTTAAATTCCCACAGCTACAAATCGGACTTTGGTAATGTGGCAGTAAAGTGTGGGAAGAGGAGAAGTGTTCTGTACTCTTATGATTATGCATCAATATTTTAGTGAGGCTATGCCTCTGGACTGTGAACTTCACAAGGCTTTCTCAGGGGTGTTTTCTGCCCCCTTAGGTGCAAGAAGACAGCTAGAGCTTACTGGAGTTGGGTGCTTCCCTTCTCCCACAGCAGTCAGTCTCCAAAACCACTGCAGCAGGTTGGAAGATGGTTAACTAGGTTCTCCTGAGAGAAGGCCTTGTCAGGAAGGGCAGAGTGCTCTGGCATATTTCAAAATGATTCCTCCTCCCCCCCTGCCACCCCACCCTGGCAAAAGCACAAAAGGGTTTTTCTCTAATACTTACCGTGAGAACCTGTTCAAGCTCCTGGAGGTAAAATTCACAAAATTGGGGTGGGGGAGGGGCCCCTCTATAACAGGATCCCCCTAGAGTTTTTTACTCAGTTTGGTCCACACAGAGCCTCCAGCAATTCGTCAATCCTAGCTCAAGTTTTCCTACTACAGCACTGCTTCCCACCCAAGAGTCTGTGCTCTGGTGAGCCGTGACTCACCCCCTTGATTCACCTGTCTCTCTTCCATCTGGGGGACAGTAGTTTGCCCTGTGTCCTCCCCTTCCTTACAGATCCAAGAAGATGTAATGATGCTTCAGTCTTTTCAGCCTTGTATTTGTTAGGATATAGTGATAACTTCTAAGCTCCTCACAAGCAAAACCAGAAGCCAGGAGTATAATGTGTTTGTTCATCTTTCTCTTAGGTCAGGTTTCAAAAGCCTTCCAGATTCCCATTCCATTTAGTGAGACTAAACTTAGAAAAATTAATTCCCATAATGTTTCAAAACATAGATGAATATAAAAGGAAGAAAATGTAACTGATGAACAAGATAAGACTGTATTTAAGGACAGGAACTTTGTATATAACGTAAGTGTCTGTGTGTTCAGCAAAAGAAGTATCACTAGTCACTGTCCTTAAAAATTCTTGGTTTGGAAAAGAAATTATAATGAAAGACGTACTTAAACAGCTCAGTAATAAAAGACAAAGGTAGTTAACTGACCTACCTATTTATTAGCTGTCTAACGACATTATTTGTAGTAGCTGAATACAGAGAATTTCGTCCTACCTTAGAAATACTGTACCAATGGGACATTAAATACTACTACCCAGGACTTACAGGATGACAAAAACCTGACCAAATTTCTAATCAAGAAATCTTTCATTCACACATTAAAAAAAAATAGAAAATAAATTGGTTAAGTTGTGGAGGGCAAAGTTTAGGTGTTTTCTGTATGGTTATTTTATTGAATAAAATCTTCCGACACCAGGTTTTTCTCATGTGCTGAAATATTGAAAATTTGTCTTTTGTCTCCAAAATGTCTTTCAAACTGAACTTAACAGCTCAACTATTTAAATTCTATGTGTATAACACAATACTTAAGATGTGCAAATTGATCTGAGTAAATAATAAGCATAAAACATTTGACAGAGATCAACAAAATATGCATATTTCCTAAGTATTTCAATTTATCCTTACCACTTAAAACTCACATGACTCTATAAGCTTTATAGAAGCTTACATTAAGAGTAAATGCCTTATTACACTGCTACTTCCTTATCAAATCCTGACATAACTGAATAAACAACTTGAATGAAAAGATTCAGTTAAAAACCATGTACACGGGGCGCCAGGGTGGCTCAGTCGGTTGAGCATCCAACTTGGGCTCAGGTCATGATCTCGCGGTCTGTGAGTTCGAGCCCTGCGTCAGGCTCTGTGCTGACAGCTCAGAGCCTGGAGCCTGCTTCGGATTCTGTGTCTCCCTCTCTCTCTGCTCCTCCCCGACTCGTTCTCTGTCTCTCTCTCTCTCAAAAATAAATAAACCTTAAAAAAAAATTAAAAAAAAAAAAAAACCTGTACAAATAGCACTCCCTCTCCACACTGTGTACACTATCATCTGCACACAAGAAATGAAATAGAAATGGACCAGCAGAAATGGGAGTCCAGTAGACCAACTACTTTTCAAACAAATCAACCTGGGAGTCTTCTTTAAAATGTAGATTCTAACTCCACAGGTCTGGAGTGGGGCTTTTATCCACTTCTAACAAAGTTCCACGTTGGCTACAGATGTTCGTTTCCATGGATCACACACACTTCAAGCAGTAAGGAATCAGGGTATCCATGTATTATTCAAGGGCGCTAAAATCATGCCCAAAGATGACCAGTTAGGTTTACCGGCATGCTGCAATCAGGGAGCATGCACACCACTTCTGTGAGTTGGAACAAACTCACTACAGAGTTTGGGCTTGTGCAGCGTGAGAGAGCTAAGGAAATGAGAGAGTTAAGGACATGGAAATCTGTTCTGCATTTGTCAAGAACCAAAGATAATTTGGTGTAGCCATTATGGAAAACAGTAGGGAGATTCCTCAGAAAATTAAAA
The DNA here is from genome assembly GCF_014898765.1 of Herpailurus yagouaroundi. Classification (NCBI taxonomy): domain Eukaryota; kingdom Metazoa; phylum Chordata; class Mammalia; order Carnivora; family Felidae; genus Herpailurus; species Herpailurus yagouaroundi. The sequence goes on from NW_024412436.1 coordinate 11,950,226, forward strand.
ATAGAAATACCATACAATCCAGCAATTTCACTTCTGGAAATTTATCCACAGAAAATCAAAACACTAATTTGAAAAGGCATGTGCACCCCTATGTTCACTGCAGCATTATTTACAATAGCCAAGATATAGAAGCAACTTTATATCCATCAATAGGTGAATGGATGAAGAAGATAAGCACGTGCCTGGACACAAACACTCACACACACGCAGGAATATTATTTAGCCATAAAAAAGAATGAAATCTTGGCATTTTTGACAACATGGATGTACTTAGACAATATTATGCAAAGTGAAATAAGTCAGACAAAAGCAAACATCTTTTGATCTCACTTATATATGTGGAACCAAAAAACAAAACAAACAAAACAAAACAGAAACAGACTCATAGAGAACAATCTGGTGATTGCCAGACAGGAAGCAGGTGCAGAGGAGGGATGAAATGGGTGAAAAGAATTAAAAGGTACAAATTTCCAGTTATAAAATAAATAAGACATGGGAATGCAATGTATGGCATAGGGAATATAGTTAGTACCATGTAACAACTTTGTATAATGACAGGTTGTGGCTAGATTTATCATGGGGGTCACTTGAAATGTACACAAAGTAACGTATATAAATGTTGAACCACTATATTGTAATCTGAAAATAACATAATATTGTATGTTAACTATACATCAATTTAAAAAATGATCTCAAAGTTTCCAAATCTGTTGAAAAATATTAATCAACACACCAGAGAAGATTAATGAGTCCCCAAATAAGATAAACACAAAGAACCATACCTAGGTATATCATAGTCAAACTGTTGATATTCAAAGACAAAGAGTAAATCTCAAGAGCTACAAGAGAAAAACTACTTCCTGTACAGAATAACACCAATACAATTAATGGTTGGCTTCTCATCAGAAACAACGAAGGCTAAACAGAAATGAAATGACATATTCAAAGTACTGAAAGAAAAAAAACTCTCAACCTATAATTCTGTATTCAGAGAAACTTTCCTTCAAAAATAAAGAAGAAATAAAGACATTCGCAGATAAGCAAAAAAAAGTGAGAGAATTTCTTGCAAGCAGACCTGAATGATATAAAATGCTGTAGGAAGCCAAAGAGCATAGTTCAGATGGAAACTCACCTCCATAGGAAAGAAAGAATCAGAAATGGTTAATACATAGGTAAATGTAAGACTGTACACGCACACATTATTTTATTCTTAATTTCTTTAAAAAACCTGATGGTTTAACATAAAACTTATGTATTGTTTGGCTTATAACATACAAATGTTCTATATATGACCAAAAAAACATAAAGAAAGGGTGAGAACATAGAGCTATCTGGAGGAAGTTGCTGTACTCTGCTGGAATTACATCAATATTAATGGAAGTAGATAGTGGTACATTAAAGACGTATGTTGTAATCCTTAAAGCAGTGCTGTCCGACAGAAATAGGAGAGCCACAAATGTAAGTCACGTATGTAATTTAAAATTTTCTACTCAAATTTTTTAAAGTTGTTAAATTTCTATGTTTGATTTAACCCAAATATCCAAAATATTATTACTACATAATCAATATATAAATTACTAATGAAATATTTTATATTTTGCATTTCATAATAAGTCACTGAAGTCTGGTTTCTATTTTACTGTAGCACATTTCAATTCAGACTAGCCACAAATCACGTGCACAAAGCCACACATGGCTAGTAGTTATTGCACTGGACAGCACAGCCCTAGAACAATCACTAGGAGAAACAATTCAAAAAAAGATGCCTTTAAAAAATCAACAAATTAAAATGGTACACTCAAAAAATACGCATTTAACACAAAAAAAGGCAGTAACAAAGAAACTAAAAAAAAAAAAATTAGAACAGCAAAATAAATCCAAAAAAATCCAACTACATCAAAAATTAATGTGAATGGACTAAAAAACATTCAAATCAAAGGGGAGATAATGTCAGACTACATTTTCAAAAAAAAAGCACAATCCAACTATATGCTGTGCACAGGACATATACTCTCGATTCAAAGACACAAACCAGTGGAGAACAGTCTTTAAAACGGGAGTAATCGTATAGAGATGAGGACAGTTGATGATGAAAAGACATTTCATGATGAACAACAGAACGTGTTAAGGAGAAAGAAGAATGTTCTGAGCGTTAAAGTTCATAAGCAGGAGAGTGCTTTCCTGGTGTTGCTGCCCTCTCCCCAGCTGATAGTACAAACCCGAACCCTCGAGCCCCCGAGCCCCCGAGCCCCAGAGCCCCAGAGCCCCAGATCCCTCTCAGCACTGCACAGGCCAGCAAGATCTGTCATTCTCATGGGGCTGAACATTCAGGGCTTCCACATTCTTGTACATTTCAACATGCCCTTGTCCCGCCCATGACACTGACCCCAACATCCTGCAGGAGATACTCCCAGTCACACGTCAGGTGTCAGCTAGCCCACCTGAATTCCCTGAATGCTTCACCTGGGCTGGTGCATCCCTGTATCAAAGCACTGGCTGCTCTACAATGATCACTTTGTATCTCTCTCTCCAGACTTCCTGGACAAAAAAAACCATCATTTTTTTTTGGTTTGCATTTTCAGGCTCTTTCATACTCATAATAGGTGTTCAGTAAATGCTTGCTGAATAAAGGAATAAATGAACAACTGAACATATGTAGCAAACACCAGGGCTAGCAGAACTGGGCGCTAAAAATAAAAAGCAAGTTTATTTTTCACAGCTCCCATTGGCAAATATAGAATAGAGTCACTAGGAAGCATTAAGCACATGAAGAAACCATGGTAAGTGTTAAAAACAAAAAAAGTAACAAACAAAGGAGCATTTACCATGTGTCAAGCATTGCCCTAAGCATTTTGCATATATTAATTCTTTTCATCCTCAAAATAACTCCATTAGAAAGGTACTAGTTTTATTGCCACTTAGATACGGGTCAAGAGCAACAAAAAGTCAATTAAAATAAATGACATTTCTCCAAAGAAGAGATACAAATGGCCAGTAAGCATATGAAGAGATGCTAAACATCATTAATCATTAGGGAGGGAAATACAACTACAAATCACAACAATACACCGCTTCAGACTCAGTAGGAAGGTTATGGTAAAAGAGGGTTAACAGGGTCAACAAGGATGAAGAGAAATTGAAACCCTGGAGCATTACTGGTGAAATGTAAAATGGTCTATCAGTTTAGAAACAATTTGGCAATTCCTCAAAATATTAAGCATCCAGTTACCATTGATATCCCAGATTGTGGAAAGACAGATAACGTTAACACGTTATCTTTTAGGGAGGAGAAAAATGTTCTAAAATTTGTGATGGCTGAACATCTCTGAGAACACACTGAACACTCAACTGTACAATTTAAGTGGGTGAATTGCACAGGGTGTAAACTGTGTAACAATGAAATGCTTCACCAAATTAATAAGAGAAATGTTGTAATTAACTCATCTTCAAATAGAACTTCATCTAAATATCTAAACCAAAACAATATGTTTTAATATAAGCATTTTTCTACTGATGTAACTTGTTTGAAACAGCTAACTAGTATGAGAACACAATTTATGATGTTAAGAAATTTCTAAAGGAAACAGTTACTTTATTTTTGAACTAACAACCTTTGTACTTTGGTGACATCCTATGGTAAAAACTGAAAACTATCATTGTCTATTGACAGCAGATTAGTTCTCAATATGGCTTCAGTTTTTCTTACTTTTATTTTTATTTATTTCACAGAAACAGAACGTAAGGAAAATTGAATCAGCTACGGGACTCCTCTCCAATGTCACATCTTAATAAATAACTGTTACCCTATGTCCTTCAGGAAGAGGGTTATACTAGTAGGCAAATGATACATGTTTTTTGATTTCTCTAACCAGTCTTTACCTAAAATATTAGACAAACTAACTCACACAACACAGGTGTGAAACTGATAAAACCAACAATCTCTAACACATCTGAAACTGAGTTAGGTAATAATTTCCTTGAGGAATGAAATCCAAACAGCTAGTTCTGGTCAAAACACGCTGCTGAGAGACCTCCCATGCATCTCCTCCTCATAATGAAAGAAGTCTGACCCCACCGTGCACAAACCTGTCAACACAGACAAGACCCTGATGTCAGCACACCAAAACAGAGCACCTTACAATATAAACATACAGCAAGGCCATACATCACCTGAGTAATTACTATCTGACAGAGGCTGAGCCTTAATCTTTCCACCAGTCTTTGGGATCCTGCTTTGAACTTTGCAGGAACACGGGCTTTTGATACAGAAGTCAGAATGTATCAGAACAAGAAAATACCAAAATCAGATACTCTGGCCTAAGTCCCACTGCTCTAAAGAGACTGAACCATAAACAGCAGCAATCAAATCATGATTTTAGCTCTACTTTATCATGTGAAAGTGACAATTTGGTTGCTTGTTAGGTAGAACCACCAGGACAAGCATTTAACACCAAGAAAGGGGTTGAAATCCCTTCCTTTTTATTTTTCTACAATACTATTAACTATATTCCCTATGCTGTACTTTTCATCCCTGCGATTTATTTACTTTGTAACTGGACGTTTGAATCCCTTAATCCCCTTCACCTGTTTTGCCCATCCCCCCACCCAGTTTTAGATTTCTAGAACAGTTCAAAGACAGTGCAGGAGCTGCGTGTACTCCATTCCCAGTTCCCCCTCCTGTTAACATTTTACATTTGTGTGGTGCTATGGTCACAACTAACAAGCCAACATTGATACATTATTATTAACTAAAATTCATACTTTATTCAGATTCCCCTAGTTTTTACTTGATTCTCTTCCTCTGTTCCAGGATTCCATCCACACAGACTATCATATTACATTTATTTGTCAGATCAGCCTAGGCGACCCTTGGCTCTGACGGTTTCTCAGACTTTCTTTGTTTTTTATTTCCTTGACAGTTTTAAGGAGTTCTGATAAAGTATTTTACAGAATGTCCTTCAATGTGGGTTTGTTTTCATTTTTTTTCAATGGTTACACAAGAGTTCTGGGTTCTGGGGATGAAAAGCAACAGGTGTACAGGACAATTCTCATCACATCATATCAAGGGTACACACCGTCAACAGAACTTACCGCTGTGGATGTTAATCTGCATAAGCTATTAATATACAGTGTTACATTACTTTCAGGTGTACAAATAAAGATTCAACAATTCTATACATTGCTCAGTGCTTACTCATCAAGATAAAATGTACTCTTAATCCCTTTCATCTGTTTCACCCATTCCCCTAACCCACCTCCCTCTGGGAACCACCGGTTTGTTCTATGTATTTAAGAGTCTGTTCCTTTCTCTCTTTTTCATTTGTTTATTCATTTGTTTCTTAAATTCTATGTATCAGTGAAATCATACAGTATTTATCTTTCTCTGACTTATATCACTTAACATCATATCCTCTAGGGGCACTGGGTAGCACAGTTGGTTACACATTGGACTCGATTGTGGCTCAGGTTATGATCTCATGGTTCACTGGTTCAAGCCCTGCATAGAGTTCTACACAGACATTGTGGGACCTGCTTGGGATTCTCTGTGTCCCTGTCTCTCTTCCCCTCCCTCTCACTCACTCTTTCTACCAAAAATAAATAAATAAACATTTTTAAAAAATTATACCCTCTAGGTCCACCCATGTTGCTGCAAATAGCAAGATCTCATTCTTTGTTATAGCTGAGTATATACCACTTCTTTGTCCGTTCATCTATCTATGGACACTTGCACTGCTTCCATATCTTGGCTACTGTAAATAATGATGCAATAAACACAGGGGTGCATGTATCTTTTCGAGTTAGGGTTTTCACTTTCTTTGGATAAATATCTAGTAGTGCAATTAGTGGATCATATGATCCTGGTATGTCTCCTCAGGCAATGGTGACAAATGCAAAAATGAACTATTGGGACTACATCAAAATGAAAAGCTTCTGCACAGCTAAGGAAGACGCAAATAAAACAAAAAGGCAATCAACCGAATGGGAGAAGATATTTGCAAATGATATATCCAATAAGGAGTTAATATCTAAAATACATTAAGAATTAAACAATTCAGTACCAAAAAAAAAAAAAAAAACCCAAATAATCCAATTACAAAATGGTCAAAAGACCTGAAAAGACATTTTTCCTAAGAAGACATACAGATGGCCAAATGACACATGAAATGATACTCAACTTCACTCATCATCAGGGAAACACAAATCAAAACCATTACAAAATATCTCCTTTCACCTATCAAAATGGCTAAAATCAAAATAACAAGAAATAACAAGTGTTGGCAAGGATGTGTAGAAAAAGGAACCCTCATGCACTGTTGGTAGGAATGCAAACTGGTGCAGCCACTGAGAAAAATAGAATGGAGTTTCCTCAAAAAATTAAAACTAGAAATTCCCATTTTAAAACAAAACAGAGCACTGCATTTCTACCACTAATCCCAAGCAAAAATCTATAACTGAATAGCATGGATCTCAAAACATAAATGTTTGGAATTAGTCAGTTCAAGTAAATATTAATATACAAATCCACACATACAGGCAAAGTACAAAGAACAGAAATAATGTCATTTCTTCCCATTCCTGAAATGTTCAACATCAGCCAAACAGCAACCTCAGTACCAACACCACTCATACAGTCCTAATCGAAAGTATTTTTTCTATTTCCCCTCAGCCTGAGACAAACGGACTCTTTTCAGAGTCCTGTGAATTGCCCTAAGGGGTTCTCTAAAAGCAGACAGGGCCAAATCACTGGCTGCTAGTGTGCCTTTGAAAAGTTCCCCCGTTTTCTCAAATGGACTATGTGCACCACTACTTCGTGGGGACCATCACTGCAAGACAGGGAAGGGGACCCCAATCACTGGCTCTATGCTCTGCCATCACCTAAAGAATATGAACAAGGACATTACACATCAAGAGCCTGCAGATGTCAAGACACATATGTCAGTTACATGAGAGGCAGAATTAGCTTTTAAACACCTGATTTTAAACATACAAGGTAAGTAAAATGTAAAAGGTAATAGCTGAGTATATAAAAGGAAGATAAAAGGAAGATGTTTGTTGCAAGAACCTGGTGAAGATTCCTTGTGGAGTGACGATTACTGTACTGCATCATATAGAGGGCATTAGGAACACATCCCCACATACAGGAGCCTTTGGGCAAATACCATTTAAGACTAGGATGAAAGTATACCTAACTGATACAGATATATAGCCTTTACAAATCAGCCTTTACATGTAAAAACATCTATATCTCACTGCCACAACATGTCTCCATTTTTCTTGATCCTACAGTCTTCAGGACTACAGTTTTACCTTCTCACCTAGAAAAATTATTACTTAAAGCTGACTGTTCCCATATTACTACTTACACCTCAAACCATAAAGCTCTGTGAGTTTCCGTTCTCTTTATCACCCTATTTGGATCATTGGAGAGGTTCTGAATCAGAATTGGATAAATGTCATTAAGGTATATAAACACTCCATTTTCTGTATATTCGACTAATTCAGGATAATCTTCATAAAGCCAAAGAATAAACTATTATGCAATCTTAGTTTATTTTGATACTTACAAGATAACCAGCACTTTCATACACTCATCAAGGATAAAAACTGCACTTAACCAAGTGAACAGACAGCAACAATATTTACTGACCAAATGGGACTGAAGATAAGTAACAAGTGTGTTACTGTGATCCCAATCTTCCAGAGATTTTGAGGAATCCTTACAATTTACACTGTCTTGGGGAAACTATTCAATTTCTTATCTGCCTGTTGGACTATGAATTTTTAGGACATAGTCCACAGCATATACTAGCCCTGTGGTCTTCTTAACCACCTCAGATGATCCTTTTTACGGTCTAAGTTGGAAAACTGTCTGTGAAGATAGAACCCATTCTAGACAAGCCATGAATCCTTCACTCATTCATTGTAAAAAATAATGAAAGCTTATTGTTGCCAGGTCCCCAAGAAGCCCATTGTCTAATAGGGAAAATATACCTAAATATAAACCACTATAATAGAGTGTGGTAAAAGCTGTAATAGAGATACATACAAGATGCACTGGTGATGAACTCTACTTAAGGAAAGCTTCACAAAGAAAATACTTGAGTAGTTCTTAAAAGGTAAGTAAGAGTTCTCCACCAAGCTGACAAGGAGAATAAGGCCATTCTAAGCAGAAGGAAAAGCATGTGCAGAGGTGCAGAGGTTTGAAAAAGCACAGTCCGTTCAGGAAACTGAGTCATTCAGAACGACTGAGGGGCAGGGCACCTGGGTGGCTCAGTCAGTTAAGCATCTGACTCGATTTCAGCTCAGGTCACGATCTTGTGGTCGTCAGGTAGAGACCTGTGTCAGGCTCCGCACTGACAGCACAGTGCCTGCTTGGGATTCTCTCTCCCTCTCTCTCTGCCCCTCTCTTGCTCACATGTGTGCACGCTCTCTCAAATAAATAAACATTACAAAAAAAAAAAAGAACGACTGAAAGAAAGAGCATGAATAGGAGAACACCAGGGGCTAAGGTTAAGAAGATAAGCAGGAGCCATAATGGAGGAGGAGACCAGCCAAGAAAAAATAAAAAGGAGATATGCACGAGAGAGGAAGAAAAGCAGGGAGATCTCTCGTGGAAGCCAAGGAAATAGAGCCTTCAGTCTGAACACAGCTGCTTAAAATAAATGGAATGACAAACTGGATCTAATACCCAGCCTTCTTTCTACTAGTGGAGAAAACACTGACTCACATGACCAGATGCCTAGCAAAACCACACACTGTAAAGGAGTAAGCTTGAGATTGCTGTAGATTTTCTCTTAAGATTTTAATTATACACATATTTTTAACATATTTTAAATAACTACTACTGAAAATGGTACTAGAAAGAGAAACAAAGATGAGTAAGACACATGCCTACTCTTTTTTTTTTTAATTTTTTTTTTCAACGTTTATTTATTTTTGGGACAGAGAGAGACAGAGCATGAACGGGGGAGGAGCAGAGAGAGAGGGAGACACAGAACGGGAAGCAGGCTCCAGGCTCTGAGCCATCAGCCCAGAGCCTAACGCGGGGCTCGAACTCCCGGACCGCGAGATCGTGACCTGGCTGAAGTCGGACGCTTAACCGACTGCACCACCCAGGCGCCCCAACACATGCCTACTCTTAATGATCCTGTATCCTAAGGCTATAAAGTCATTTATGGATTTATACCATACAGGATTTATGTCATCCTGTAAATTCTATTACAAAGACACATTCAATGTCCATAAAATAAGACTTGCATTAACATCAATTTTAAAATTATTTGTGTGAACAAACATAAAATTCAAACATGGAAATTAATAATTCTTATCTAAAAATCAATACGCTGTCATTACAAATTTATGCAATGATCTCATGGCCTCCAAATAATCAAAACTCTTATATTAATAAGCCATTCAACAAGACCACTGAGATTACAGACATATTTTTATGCTTCTTTATGTTCACCTGTTTCTTTTTTTTTTTTTCTTAGACTACTTTTCAAAAGAATAAAAGGCAAAGAAACCTCTCTAGGATCAAATGCTACATAGTTAAGAAATATTCTAAAAAATGCTCAAATCCTAGGGGACTAATTTGAGGATGCTGCTATCAGTTTAAGAAGTCATTCATTCATTCATGTATTCACCTGACAGTTATTTACTAAGCCAGATACCATGATAAGCGGTAAGGAATAAGCACAGAACAAGAAGAAACAGTACCCACCTTTACAAAGCTTAGTCTCGCAGGAAAATAATTTACAAGGAACAGAACACAGTATAGTAAGTACTTTCTACCAATAATCTTTGTAGCTACACCAGAGACCATTACACCATTACAACAATTACATTGCAACATTACATTACACCAATGCAACCAATGTTTTGTTTCAACATCTCACTTCAAATCTATTTTTAAAAAGTACTTGAGATATTCAGACAACTTTAAGAAACAATAACATGATTGGAACCAATCATTAATTGTGCTATTTTACGACTTTTAACATTTTGATGCAGTATACCTGCCCTGCCATTTCCAAAAGATTAATTCTTGCCCCTTTCAGGCTACTGCAGTTGAGACAGAAAACAAGACATTTTTAAAAACAAAACAAACAAAACAGCCATGGGAAACAGTATTAGCATTGATACTAGACCCAACGCACTCAACTTTAAATTATTCTAGTCACAAGAAAAGAACTACGAATTACATGGTATCTGGGCATGTATTCTTTGAGAAACACTGAAAAACAAATACATTCATGTGGAAAGAAATTACTTTATTTCTGCCACTGTCTTTTTCCATAAACACCTGACATTCACAAAATCGTAATATCTGAAGTTTACAAACCAAAAGAAACTGGTCATACTCAATAAATACATTAACTTTTTTTAAAAATTTTTTTTCAACGTTTATTTATTTTTGGGACAGAGAGAGACAGAGCATGAACGGGGGAGGGGCAGAGAGAGAGGGAGACACAGAATCGGAAACAGGCTCCAGGCTCCCAGCCATCAGCCCAGAGCCTGACGCGGGGCTCGAACTCACGGACCGCGAGATCGTGACCTGGCTGAAGTCGGACGCTTAACCGACTGCGCCACCCAGGCGCCCCATATTAACTTTTTTTAAAAAAGTGCTTCAGGCAGGTGAACATCATCACAGCACCCTAAGACTCATATTTCCCTAGATTAAATTAATGATCGTTTCAAAGCAAAGCTTTCCTTGAAAGATAAAAGAATATTTGAAGTAACAACGAAGGAGAGTCATTACAATGGAAAACACTGATAATATTTAACTCTAAAAATAAGGTATAAAGTAATTATACACAGTTTTAAAACACCCCAGTAACAGTGTTTTTACAGCCAGTAACCCAAATGCTGTATTAAGATTACTACCACAGGGCATTCTAGCCCAAGATCAGAATAAAATCTCCTAACAGCACATGCCACCTTCATCATTTCCTTTTCCAAGAGAATGGCAAAAAACAGAATTGCAATATTTTTATTGTAGTCATAAGAACACTAATTCAACACATATGTATCATATCAAAGTAATACGGTAAATATCAAAATAACAGGAGTTTATCATGCTAGTAAGTAAACTGAAGATTCGATTTGTTGATTACTTATTTTCTAAATTTATGAAATACCATAAAATATGAAGCAAAACTGTTCAAAACCACTTAAATTGAGTATTTATCTGCTAAAATGATTAATAACATCAGTCTAAAGATGATCCCAAGTGTGAGCACGTGGTGACTCTGTGATTCCAGGGCACAAATCCTTCTATCCATCAAACTAAATGGAAGGGTTAGAGAGGTTAATAGAGACAGAGCATCTGTAATAGACTTCTGCATTTCATTCTCCACTCAATATACTCCAATGATCACTGAGCTATTTGTAATGTTCTTATGAATCAATGTTCCCTTTACATTCAAGAATAGAGGCTAGAAGCCACTGTGTGAAGCAATAAAGCTTACCTTTGCAAATCCTCATCAAGCTGATCTTATGATTAAATCTATATGAGGCTTCATAAACAATTGAAGTGCGGGCACAACTTTAATTAGAAACTCAAATGGCACTGCTAAACACCTAAATAAAACATGAGCAAGTACAATAAATAGCTCCCTGCAAAGAGCCATGCCAATTTCCAGCCTCTGTTTACCAAAGAAGATTTTTCTCTATTTAGTTGCACAATCACTCAGGCTGTATGAGCCCTGGGCTAGCAGCAGCAGTCAATAATTTAAAATCATGGAAATAAATTTTGAATCTGCACTTACGTTCTATTATGGCATGCACTCATGACAGCCAAATACGTCACAGACTGAAAAAAACAAAGTTCTCTAATAAGCTACGCTGGTGCCCCATTCTATCCTAATTCTCCATAAAGATGCACCTTAAAACAACACAAAACAAAACAAACACCTTCACATGGTGGACTGCTGATAAATTGGGGTCAACTTATTCTATTTGTAGCTGATTAATGGTAAGCCTGGGACTACATGGCTTCTCAGTTCATCCCTGGCAGAAGGAATATTACTAGAAGAATAAGGACTACAGAGCTAGCTGGGCAGGTGACAGCCACGTCAGAATGATTTGTGCTGGACAGCAGTACGCAGAGCCCTGAACACGAAATTTCTTTTGTTTGTTTTCCTTCATTTGTCTACCTTGAATTCAAATTTCCCCAGTGCTATGCTTACTTTGCTGTTTTAAGTGACAGAGCCCATGACAGTAACCTTTTTCCATTCACACCCTGTCTCCCCTATTTAACCCTGACTGTGTCAGTCAGCTGAAAAGACTGGGGTCAGGAAAACTCAGGTTGAACATTCAGCTCTACCTCTTTCTTACCAGCTGCATGATCATGGAGAAGTTTTACTTTCCTTCTATGTCCATTTCTCCACCTGTTAAGTGAAAATAAAAGCTCTCACATGACTGTCAGGAGAATTAAATGAGGTGGCATATGTGAAGCTCCAGACAACCCGAAGATAGTATCAGTTCCCTTCTCTTCTCCCTATTTTAAATACATCCTATATTCCTGATCGCTCTTCCCACTGGTCCCTCCTTCTGAGATGTGAATAACCTATGCCCTAGCCTCGCTACACACCAACAATAATGCAAGAGAAAACATAAACAACTGAAAGGACATTTAACTGTGAAAAAACCCCAAAGTCCACTTTCAGGAGAATGGACAGAGTGTGGTATATTCCAAACAACTGAATATCACAGAGCAGAGAAAATGGATGAAATAGAGCTACATGCAATAATACAGACACATCTTGAAAATGTTGGGTGGGGAAAAAAAAAAAAAACCTCCCAGAAGATTGCATCCAGCAACGATACCATTTTATGAAGCTCAAAAAGTAACAAGAAATGAATATGTATGTTTAAACATACACACATCTGTGATAAAACTAAGCACAGGACCATCTCAGATACCCTGATTCAAAGCTAATGTTTTCACAGAGATTTGTGTTTGGATATGGACCCTAATTGGAATGTATATTACAATATACATGGACACAACGAACACAAACGACCTACTTCTGTTCTAAGGCTGTTGATTTTTTTTAATAAATAAATAAAGCTAGCAACATATGCTACCCTTCACTTACCTACCTCAAATTCAAATCATAATAATGGCTATAAATGGAGGTTTTTTGCTGTTTATTCTGAAAGCTCTCTATACACCGTGGCAACCACAGCTGTTGAGGTCAGCAGCATCGCGGCAGCAATGAAGGGTTAGCAATTTAGTCTTTCGTGTTGAGGCCTTGGCTCAAGATCCCATCTGTGCTGACTTCAGGCTGAAGGGAATAAATTTCTTGCAGCCCGAAAACCAAAACATATGCCGCAACAACTAAACACTTCTTAAAGCCAGTCCAGCAGTCCCACGAGTACCTTTGAGCACACCGGAGGACTTCACCCAGGGCCCCCGCCCACTGGATACGAGGCTTTGGAGACGTGCAATAAGGCCGCTGTGTCTAAAGCAAAAGTCGCACTACCTCTACATATTATTTGTACACCTTAGAGCAGGCACTGGCTCCCAATCCCATGCAAAGTGGTGGTGTTGCAGGTCCAGGAGACAAAAAAAGGTAACACAAGAACAGCATTTAGAATGTTACCGCAAGCATTTTCTCTTGCATCCCCCTTACGTATGTAGACCTGCACTGTCCATTACCAGCCAAGTGTGCTATTTATATTTAAAGTAATTAAAATCCCATAAAGTTTCAAAATTAACGCCCTTGGACACACTAGCCACATTTCAAGGGCTCAACAGCTACATATGGCTATGGTTAATGACTGCTGGACGTAGCAAATAGGTAATATTTCTGTCATTGCGGGAAGTACTTTTGGACAGTCCTGATCTAGACGCTAATCCACCTGTAAAACAAAACCAAAACCTCCACCTGCGTGCTGAACATAAAGATCCCAGGGTCAACCAGAAAATGTCAGAAATTAGTCACCCACCACAACTAATCTGAGACTAATTCACAGGCTTGGATGCTCCAGGCTTCCCTTGAGTGGCGTCTTTATTTGCCCACTGCATTGTTTGCTGATCCCCAGTGATTAAAAGAAGGGGCTCTGGAGTCAGATGATTTGAGTCTGACTGTAAAGCATGACACTCCGAATTACTCAACCTGTCCCATTTTCTCTATATAAAAATGGGGATAATAATAGTAGCAACTTCACAGGTTTAAAAATTAAATGATACAATACTTGAAAATCTATTAGTGCCATGGTAAGAGCTCAATAACTGTCAGCTATTAATAGTTATTACCTTTGCCAAGAGGGAGAAAAGGAAAAAATGATGATGAATTTTATTCACTGAAATCTACATAGAGCTCTGGTAAATTCATTATCAGAAAAAAATCAAAATAAATGACTTTTTTTCATTTTCTGCCCTGTATGTTTATAATTTAATAATACCCTTTCTGTTTTAAAAATCCTGTCCTCACTGGGACTGCTGGCTGGCTCAGTCAGTGGAGTGTGCGACTCTTGACCTCAGGGTTATGAGTTCAGGCTCCACACTGGGTGTAGAGGTTACTCTAAAAAAATTTTTTTTAATTAAAAAAAAATCTTAAGGGGCACCTGGGTGGCTTAGTCAGTTAAGTGTTCTTCCCTTGATCTCAGTTGAAGTCTTGATCTTGGGGTCATGAGTCCAAGCCCTGCACTGGGCTTGAACTGGGCATGAAGCCTACTTAAAAAAATAAATAAATAAATAAAATAAAATAAAATCTTAAAAACCCTGTCCTTGTCTTTTTACTATACAAGTCTCTCTTCTACACACTGTGTGCACAGTGCTGTGTCAAGAACTATTCAAAGCATATGACACGAAGCAACTTACTAAAATCCTCACGATGATTCCACAAGGTAGGTAATGATGTACGTACCCATTTTCAGGTGAGAAAAACTGAGACACTGAGAGATTAAGTAACTCATGGGAGATCCTACAGTGGCAGTGACTGGACTGGAATGCAGGCCGGCTGGATCCAGAGTGGTGGCTCCTTGCCATTAGGCACTATTGTCTCTACATGAGGACTCTCCCTTCCAAAGCAAACAAAACATTTCCAAGCTATTTGTTATGTAAGAGTATTAGAAACAGTTTATGCAACAGGGTTGGCAGCGACTGAGAAGAGGATGTGAGCACAGCAGTAACCACTGTCCTGTTTTCTAAATCCCCTGGCAAATGTAGATGGAATCAAGCCCTGCTTCTCATCTGGCCCCCCAGAGTTGGTAGAAACTTGTGAGCGTGGTGAGCGTAGTCTGCTTTTCCCACTGACGGGGTGGCACCACAGGCACGCACTCTGGAACAGACGAGGGTGTTTACATCCTACAACATACGCCACAGTCCCACATAGCTTTCAAAGATCCAACTAGGACATTTAAGTCTAAAACCAAATCCCTTTTTACATATAGGCAGAAGTAATCCTTATATTGGTTTAATATAGTTAATAGATGGTACATTTTCTACTGCTGCATCTATTTAGGTAACCGGAAGGAAACTGGTACTTTTTTTTGGTCCAAAACTTTACCAAGAGTTGTTCATCATTTCAGATGATAATGTCATGCTATTTGAATCACCAACAGCTCACTTCTATCAGTGCCCATAAGAGCTGTAGTTTCAGTAATTCAGCATGAATTCTATTAGTGCCTAAACATTTATATGTGGTAGCATATACTATTTTATAACTTTCCATTTATTTCTTCTTTATGTTATCATGAGGGCATCATATGGATGTTTTGAAATTGTGTGCATAAGTAGTTCTATTAGTTAAGATGTTTTCTTTAGGATTTTGTGTGTGTGTGCGCGCGCACGCGTCTGTCTGTCTGTCTGTCTCAAAACACATGTTTACAAACAGGATAAAGGGAGAGGGGCGCCTGGGTGGCTCAGTCGTTTAAGCACGCGCCTCTTCATTTCAGCTCAGGTCGTGATCTCACAGTTCATGAGTTTGAGCCCCGCATTAGGCTCCGTGCTAACAATGCAGAGCCTGCCTGGAATTCTCTCCCTCTCCCTCTCTCTATGCTCTGGTTGCCTGCTCATGCTCACTTTCTCTCACTCTCTCTCGCAAAACAAATGAATAAACTTAAAAAAAAAGAGAGAAAAGGACAAAGGGATATTGAAAGAGGCAGTGATTCTGTGAACCTCGTGGTCTTCACACTGTGTGTAGGGCTGGCACTGGCCCCAGTATGAACAGATACGCTGTCGTCCAACATCCTGGTTTGCACCTGACCTTCTCAATGCAACAACAGCAAAAAATCAAACACTCTGTAGCAACCTCTATGTATCTCCACGTTTACTTGCTTTGAGATACCTTGCAAACCACATTTTACTATCTCAAAATACTCTGATCAATGCAAAAAGAAAGAAGAATACGATATCCTAGAGAAGGTACCCCTGATATGTAGTGACACTAAACACTTAAAATTTCTATTAAACACTGGGCTCATTTAACCTCAGCCTACTGTTTCCAGCCCTAAATTCCTTTGATTCATTTATCGCTGGTAAGAGTGCAGTAAGATGAGGAACTTGTTGTTCTCTTATGTTAAAAATGCTTCACAGCTTTGTATACAAGATCTGTATATGCAGAAATAAAGTGCCTTGCTCGAAAAGAGTAGAGCATTAAACCAAGTGTGGGATTCTGTAAGCCTGGGGCCCTTCACATGCCCATGAAGCTAGCCCTGGTCAAGAACTATCCCTATGACTTGAAGGTAATTGTGATTTTCTGTCCTGAATTTCACGGTCAGGAAGAACTCTGAGAAGTAGTGGGAGGGGGGGGAACAAAAACAAAAACAAAATACATGTTTATAAAAGGGGGACACTGTGCCTGCCGGGGTTGATGTTCTGTGAAACTGGTGGTCCACAGAATAAAAGCATGTGATACCTTGCTATTTCCTCAATATTTTACTATACAGTAAAAGCAGAGCTTCACGTCCCCAACACCAGCTTTCTGACTGCCCAGGAGTACTGATAAAGAGTGGCAATGAGGGGTGCCTGGGTGGCTCAGTCGGTTGAGCGTTCGACTTCGGCTCAGGTCATGATCTCGCGGCTCACGAGTTTGAGTCTCATGTCTCACTCTGTGCTGACAGCTCAGAGCCTGGAGCCTGCTTCGGATTCTGTGTCTCCCTCTCTCTCTGCCCCTCCCCCGCTCACTCGCTCACTCACACACACACACACTTTCACTCTCTCTCTCTCTCTCAAAAATAAATAAAAACATGAAAAAAAAATTTTTTTTAAAGAGTTGCAATGAAACTCCTGAGTTCTCCATAGTAGAGTTCTGGCCCCTCCTTATTCCAATCTCTCCCTTGAAGCAAATCTTTGAGGAACACACGCTACCATCTCTGCCCTTTCTATTCTCACTGGCCCACTGGCTGAGTCAGATTGGTTTAACCACCATTCACAGTACAGCCCTCCAAGAAGCGGCAGGGTAGACCCATGACCTTCAACTGACCATCATCGGATCAGCCTGAACTACTGGCACCTCTACCCATCCAGTAAGTAACAAGGGCTTTTACAACCCCTTGGGTAGTTCCTACAGCACTCTCCCAGCTTGAAGATAGTTTCCTAATGGTGCTCACATTTCCATTAGTGAATCCAAGTCAGAACACGGGATTGCCAAACTCACTTCCCTGAACTGGGTTGCCTATCTCCCATTTCTTACCCTCTTAGCTTCCAGTAACAATAAAACTGCAACTGCTTTTTTTTTTTTTTTTTAATTTATATCCAAGTTAGCTAGCATATAGTGAAACAATAATTTCAGGACTGGATTCCTTAATGCCCCTTACCCATTTAGCCCATCCCCCCTCCCACCACCCCTCCAGTAACCCTCTGGTTTGTTCTCCATATTTATGAGTCTCTTCTGTTTTGTCCCCCTCCCTGTTTTTATATTATTCTTTTCCCTTCCCTTATGCTCATCTGTTTTGTATCTTCAAGTTTTCATATGAGTGAGGTCATATGATATTTGTCTTTCCTTGACTAATTTCGCTTAGCGTAATACCCTCTAGTTCCATCCACGTAGTTGCGAATGGCAAGATTTCATTCTTTTTGATTGCTGAGTAATACTCCACTGTATACATATATACCACATCTTCTTTATCCATTCGTCCATCGATAAGACATTTGGGCTCTTTCCATACTTTGGCTATTGTTGATAGTGCTGCTATAAACATTGGGGGCAACTACCTATTCTTTTATTTGCTAATTCTTCTTCAGCTATCAAACCTTAAAGTTCTGAAAGACTTGATCTCTTTTCAATGCCTTCTATTTGTTTCCTGTAATTCAGCCAAAAAGTAGGGCAGGGTTTAAAAGAACAGAGTCCAATAAAATTAAACCAAACACACTGAATGACCACCACTTACCAATTGTTACAAAAAAATATTAGCTAGTTCCCCTCCCTCTCCCCCACCCCGGGAATTGAAAGGTTTTCTGAATTTGCAGCACTCCTAAACTGGACTAAGAACTAGAAAGAAAGGAACAAGAGAATACTACACTGGCGATTTTTAAATTTTGCTTCGTATGGCATCTTCCCAATTACCTGATAAGAAAGGTTACCAACTACTGAAAGATGGAAGATAGCAATACAGAGAGGCTGGACAGTTTGCCCAAGGTCATGAATAAAGACACTTCCATGCCACCCACCCGCACTAGAATGGTAAACCATGTATACGTAACTCTATGACACCACACTGCCTCTCGACAATGACTCTTGTAAGTTGTGACAGCAACATACCAGGAGCTGTGCTAAGTATCTCATTTACTCTTCATCCTCACCCAATAAGGTAGGTACCAAATTTACCCCATTTTACAAATGAGAAAACTAAGATTAGAGAAAATAAGTTAGGTTGCCCAAACACACAGTAAATACTGCAGCTTATATTCAAAACCAGGCAGTCAGATTCCAGAATCCATACTCCAAATCACTGGGCTATACTCTGCCATGACTAAAACTCACTAGGCAAAATCTAGTAAATAGCTAATTTTCATCAGTAAAGAGTTCTACTCCCAGCACAATGGCTTGTTTATTTAATAGTAGCTGTCTTCATAAGGATGTATTAGCAAATCAAAGTAGGATTTTTTTTTTAGTCCACAAATGATTAAAACTCTTAAAAAACATAGCCATTAACCTTAAGACTTAAATATCCTCTTTTGATGTGCTAATGTAAATACTGAACATGAAGTGATTTCAGAATAATTGCCTATAATTGCTATTTTGGGGTAGGAGGGGAGGGGTGAGAGTTAATGTTGCAACACAGTAACGTCTCCCTATATCTGCCCAGTTGGAAATCCACTTTTCTCCTGGGACTCCAGGCCCCTCCTCACCCTAGGGCAGGCAGAGAGAAGGGGCTACAAAATACAAAACAGAGAGGCAGGCAGGCTGAGGTATCATACAGTTATTTACAAGCAAAGGCAGCAGTGAGAAATGTGAAGCATATATTAATGTATCAGAGAAAAGCAAAAGATTCTAAATAAATAAATTTTTAAATGACATTAAAAATGTTCTCTGATAAGTGAACAAAACCCTGAAGCAAGAATCAGCTATTCTAACTCAGCCATGTGGGACACAGAGAACAATCCAGATAAGAAGAAAACGATTCTCTTCTCCACACGGGTTCAAGTTTAGTACAAGTTTGCTAGAAAAACAGGGAGATTTATAATGTAGATACCACTGCCACCATTCTGAAGGTGTCTATTTCATATTTTACCTCCATAATATACATGTAGACAGAACACATACATACCTAGTCTCACACATATTCATACATATATATTCGCAGATATATACACCTGTATAAATGAAAAAATATATCTGGATTAGGCAAACCATACCTGAAATACTGGAATCAGGTTTTTGACATCCACTTCTCCTCTTAGAATACAATGATATTAACAGGTGTAATGTACTGCGTACTCAGAATGTTCCAGTTTTAAATGCTTTCCATACTCCATTTTTAATCCTTACAACAATCCCACTATGAATGCCATTTGTGAATAAGGAAATTGAACTAGAATTAGGCTAAGAAGTCCCAGGTTATTAGCTGTTGGTAGAACTGGTCTGGAACCCTACCTTCTAGCAATAAAGTCATTTTCCCCCCCTTACATATTTGGGTTTAGTTTACAATTTCATTCGGAAGAAAGTGGGGGTTGCATTCCTCTACTTAAAATAAAATTATTGAACAAGACTGGTCTACACAGTTCACTTAGTTATTATTACTCATCCTTTGATATCACTTTTACTGTGATCTGGATGAACTGTTTAATTCTGTGCTGTTCTTTAACTCTCTACATGTTTATGATAAATAGATTTATGTCTTGAATGGCATCCATTCAGGTAAAAGCTCCCTGCAGGTCAGTTCACTAGAGCCAAGTTCCTGGGACTTGTACTACTTGTGGGTCCCTCTGTGGCACCCAGCACAGCACCTTCACAGACACGCTTTTCAACAAGGAAACCCGGTTTGACTGGCTGACTAAATCCATATTTCTGGTCCTGGGAAAAACAATTTTAATTTTGGTACAAAATAAGTTACTGATAATAATGAGCCACCCTGAGAACTTCATTTGAGCACAGCAACTGTTTGCCACCCCACCCCACCCCCAATTTCTTATCCATACAGTGACACCTATCAGTTTATAGGTTCAAACAAGAAAAAAGTTTCAAGCAACAAAATGAGTAGAACATACTTTCCCTACTGAGGGATGGCTAATGTGACTCGTGTATTCTAATTAAGCTTTTTTTGAAGCTTAGCGTTCAAATCTGCATTCTCACTTGATTAATATTCATCACCACTATTTTTATGCAGATCACATGAAAAATGAATCCTACATGCCAGGATAACTTGCAAGAAATTACTATTCATCAGCATGAATCAACAAGCCCACAATTATAATAGTATCCACTGGGAGAAGTAAAAAAAAAAAAAAATTAAAAAGCTGTTGCTACTAAGGTCATATGATATGAAAGAAAAGAGAAAAATTAAAAAATTCATCTTTGCATTGAAACCACACAAACGTTTCAAGAGAAAATGAGTATGGCCATTCAAAATCAAAAACTAATAAATGAAGTTCTGATACAATCCACAACATGGGTGAAGCTTGAAAACATCAGATTAAGTGAAATGAGTCAGGCACAAAAGGACAAATATGGTATGATTCCACTTCCAGGAAATCTAAAGCAGGCAAATTCAGAAATAACAGAAAGTAGATTTAGAGGTTACCAGGGGCCAGTGGGGTTAAGGAAATGGGGACCCACTGCTTAATGGTTACAGAACTTTTGTTCGGGGGGATAAAAAATTGTGAAAATAGATAGTGGTGATGATTGCACAACACTGTGAGTGTGATTAAAGCCAGTGAATTTGGACTTTAAAACTCTTGAAATGGCAAACTTTGTTATGTGTATTTCACCTCAATTTAAAAAAACAAGATGTTGGGATGAAAATTTACAAGTTTTCTTCAATGCTGGAATGAACACAGTAACTGATTTCACAGACAGAGGACCAGGTCTTTTCTAACCCAAGATATACCCTCTGCCCACAAGTGAGCTGTGTGTAGCATGCCTCAGGGGTGTGCGTGGTGGGGGAGACCAAAGGCGCAGGTCAAAGGGACAGAGTGAAAGGGCGGGCCTACGCCGGCTGACTCCATCTTGTTCTGTGTCCTTCACCTTGACCACACCTCCTCCCCTTGAGTAACCTCCCCCCACCTGCCTAACAGGAGTCGGATCCTTCCCCAGCCAATCGGCTGAGGCCATAGCCATTACCTCACCAACTGCCCCTAGGCCCCAATAAAACCTTTGTCCTTTTGAAATTCGCTCTCTCTCCCCGGTGTCTCCCCGCTGCATCGGTGCAGGTAGGGGATTGAGCTCGAGCTAGCTCAAGTAAAGGCTCTTTTGCTTTTGCATCGGACCCGGCTCCCTAGTGGTCTTTGGGGATCACGAATTCTGGGCATAACAAGAGGAATCTAAAAGCGAACAGTTTTGGAGACACTGTGACTTGGGAGAGGAGGTGGCTCACCCAGAGCAGGAGACTTAGATGAAGCTTTGCGAATTGAAGTCTAAAAGAAAGAAAAGGGGAAGAAAAAGAAAATGGGACCCGTGATGCTGAGGAACCAGGACCAAACGCGCAGGGGGAAAAAGGCCACGGCTTCCTCCTCTTGCTGTCGCCTCAGAAACCTGAAACACAAACACTGGGTCACATCCATCTCTGAACCAGCAGAGTCTGGACACAAGAGGGACTCAGTAAGGAGACAAGGGGTCAGGGCCCAGGGCTGAGAAAACCCTGACCCCCAAGTTCTAGAGGAGTTCTGCTTGGCACAGACTGCAAGGAGAGACATGCACAGCAGTTTCCAGGGAAAGTGGCCCAGTGAATACCTGCATCTACTTCATCTCTGTCACAGTTCTGATAAAATAACCAAAAAAAAAAAAAAAAAAAAATTTTTTTAAGGGAAGGAGGGGAAATGTGCATAAACAGACAACTTAAAAAATGGGCAAGATTAACAGATAATAATTGTGGAAGCTGAGTTTAAAAGACTCATTTAGAAGGGGGGCGGCAAATGCTGAAATCTAAACAAACTACGAAGAAAAGCACCCCCGGAACCTATTAAAGTGAGGGGGGTTGGGGAGGAATGTTAAAAGAACCTTCAAAGAAGGCTGAAGAGCTGCTGGAGGAAGAACAAAGAACTGGGCCCCAGAGCAACCCTGAGGCTGCAGAGGCAGAACTGACCCTCAACCCAAACACTGAGGGGAGAGGGGCATCAGGCAGGGGGCAGGCTGAAAACAGGGAGAGTAAGTGAGAGTCCATCCTGAGCTCCCACCCTCCCTGCACCTGAATCCCACAACCAAAGCAGACAGGCCTGCACTCCCACAGCAGAAGACAAGACGGGAAGGCACTTTTGTGCCCTTCTGGGGCAGCTGACCAGTCCCAGATCCACCAGCCAGGCTTGCCCCAGATCAACCTCGCCCTGCATCGTCCAATATGGCAGCCACACAGCAGACTGTGGCTCCTCAGCGTTAAAAGATAGACAGTTTGAGTTAAGATGGTCTGTAAGGATAAAAAGATATGTATTTATATTTTAGGGTTCATTCACTTGAAAAATATTTATTCACGGCTTATTCCATGGCCTGATACCAGGCCTCCAAAACTTAAACCATGTTTTTCTCCCACGAATCCTGTCATATCACCAGCTACTTATATTTTAACACATAGTAATAACAGTAGTAGTCAATAAGGATTTAAACAGAAATCACTTATTATAGAAAACATATTGCTGTTAGTCATTAATACTGCTCTTCTCATAAACAATTTGTAATATTATAAACCAAATCCATATGCAAATAAGAGTAAAGCATTTTTTTAATCATTTTAAAACAAAGTTCAAAGTCAAGGCTATCCTGTAGTTGTATAAGCATTCCATACAAAAATTCAGATCATGAGGGCACCTGGGTGGTTCAGTCAGTTGGCCATCCGACTCTTGATTTTGGCTCATGGTTCATGATATCAAGCCCTGCATCAGGCTCTGCGCTGACAGCGTGGAACCTGCTTAAGATTCTCTGTCTCCCTCTCTCTCTGCCCCTCTCTAGCTCATTCTTTCTATCTTTCTTTCAAAATAAACAAACTTCAAAAAAATCAGATTATGTGTTAAAGTTACTAAATCATAATATATTCAGTTATGTTTAGAAGATTTGGAAAAGGCTCACTTTTTTTGGCTGCTGTGTCTGTATACTGTTGCTCTCTGATGGGCAGTGTTTAAACTTAGTAAGAAAAAAAGGTAAAACATCTCAATAATTGTTATGCTGATTATAAGTTGGAAATAATCTCTTTGATATTTTAGGTTAAAGTATTTTACTAAAATTAATTTAACCTATTTCTTTCAAATGTTGCTACCAAAAAAAAAACCTTAAAATAATGTACTTCTATTGAGTAAAGCCCTCCACTCAACAGTCTTTCTTGCAAGAAGACGACTAAAAACAAAACAAGAAAAAACCACCTTGTCATTATCCTTAGGGAAAAGTTACTGCAATCTCAGTTTTAAAAAATTGAAAAAACCGAGAGTCTGGGAAATTAAAGCCCAAGAGCAGAAATGAACTGTAGTAGGTGGAAAAGCAGCCACCCAAAGATGCCCTCCACATCCCAGTCCTGGCACCTTTGAATATGCCACATGGCAAAAGGAATGAAAAATGAAGACGGAATTAAGTTACTAATCACCTGACCTTAAAACATGGAGATTGTTCCTGGATTACCCCCATGGGCCTACTGTAATCACAAGGGTCGTTCAAAGAGTGAAGGAGGAAGAAGACCAGTGTCAGAGATTTCAAGATCCTACACGGTTAACTTTGAAGATGGGGGAAGGGACTTCAAGCCAAGAAATGCAAGCAGCCTCGAAAAGGTACAAAGGGCAAGGAAGCAGGTTCTCCTTAGAACCTCGAGAATGAATGCAATCTACTGACAACTGACTTCAGCTCAGAGAGTGCCACTGCTGAACCCCCAAACTGTCAATTAATAGATGTATGGTGGCTTAAGCTCACAAATCTGTGGAAATTTGTTGTAACAGCAATAAGAAACTAACATATGAACTACTCAATAAAAAGGTTAGAAGATAAAGTTGAAGAAATTTCTCAGAAAGTACAACAAACAGAAACTCTGACTCCAGAATGCAAGATACTGCTCTTTAAGTTTGGGACCAGAAATGAACAAAACCATCACAGGCACAGTGAACATGCAATAAATGTGTACTAAGCACCTACTTCCTACAGTGCACTGCGGTCAGTGATCAGACTACAGTCAATTTGGAATCAACATCATCTAAGGTTCATTTATAAATAATTTAACAGTTTGGAAAGGATATGTGAAGAATTACAGTTTTATTTCCAAGAATCCATGACCCAATCCAAGCTGGTCTTATGAATGGGCAGAGGAGATACTCACATACGTGGCAGTATTTCCCGGGGAGCTAAAAGTCTCAGCAGCTCAAAAATATCTGATCCATCAATTTACTCTGACGTATCAAATTCCCACTAACAGAAAGCTTTCCAGGTAATAAGTCTCCAGAAAGAGTACTGAAATGGAAATATTAACAGGAAAGGTAGAACCCACTGAAATTGTAGCATACATTAGGTAAGATAAGCTGTCATGGAGAACAAGAAAAATAACTGGAAAGACAAAAAGCCATATTTGGTAGGAATGCAGAAATTGATAAACTTTATCATTTTCTTTGTCTAGGTTTTGGAGTATGCCTATTTTTATATGGCAGATCTTTTTTTTTTTTTTAAGACCAGTTATTACTTATTAAGACATGGTCTTGGGGCACCTGGGTGGCTCAGTCAGTTGTGTCCAACTCTTGATTTCAGCTCAGGTCATGATCTCATGGTTTCTGGGTTTGAGCCCCGCATCAGACTCTGCACTGACGATGCGGAGCCTGCTTGGGATTATCTCTCTCCGTCTCTCTCTCAGCCCCTCCCCCACTCTTGCTCTCTCAAAATTAAATAAATAAACTTAAAAAAAAACAGGACACAGTCTTGCAAAAGTATAATATCCTACACTGAAATAAACTCTAAATTCAAATATCCATTCTTCTCCAATGTTTACACTGTTATATGTGACAGACAAAGGTCACCTCTGCATCATTACCTGATGAGTAATCTAAATTACTATTTATAATAAAAAGCTTCTTTACATCCAGATTATATTCAATATTTTACTTTATTAAGCAAACAAAACTAACAAAGCTAAAATAGACGTACATTTTTATTTACCTTACAATGAAGAATAGTAAACGGCTTGATGAATTCCTTTTCTTATTGAAAGATTCCTTTACTGACAGCTGAAAACCAGTAAAAGTTATCAAAAGAACTTGAACAAAAGGATATCAAGAGAGGCCCTTTGTATAAAAACACTAAAGGCGATAAAATGTCATAAAGTGATAAAATCGAAAAGGCAACCTTCAAATCCATGAGAGAAATGGTAGAAAAAACCAAGATGACCTTAAAACTGAAGTCCCAATGTGATTCTATTTTACTGAAAGTCCTACAGCTGCAAGGTCTGTATTAAAGGCAATCGTACAGGACTTAAAATGCTAAACAAAAAAAAAAGTAAAAACAATCGTAAAAAACCGTAGAGGTATCTGAAAATAACAGAGGATGATTAAAAGGAATAATACAGAAAAAAGATTTTTAAGCCTAAAAAGGAGCTCGTAAAGGCCTACAGCCAGGGCAGCCACTCAGGAAAAGGAAAGGTCAAATGTAAAGCCTCAGTGATCAGGTGCAAGGCGAGAAACAGAACACAACACTGGGGGAGCGGCCAATGCTCCTCCAAAGGAAAAAGGAGGAGATTGAGAAACAGTGTCATTTAATTCTGAGCATTGGGAAAGATGTCCTGAAGAAGATAGCATTTGATATGAGACATGAAAGACAGGTAAGATTTTGATAAACAGGAAAAGGAGGCAGGAATTCCTAATAGAAGGAAAAACTAAAGGAAAAAAATTTAGAATATATGGGATAGAGAGTAGGAAACACATGAAGGGGTGGCAATAAAGAATACTGGAGATAAGACAGAATGATGCTGTGAAGGCCTTTTGATGACAGACCAAAGATCAAAGAATTCTAGGGCAACCGAAAACCAGCAAAGGTTATCTGCACAGGAAAATGGCAGGATTAATCTCCCTACTGGATATTTAACCTGATTATAATGGACTTTTTCAGAGAAGACTAAAGAAGACCTCATTAAAAACCTGTTTAGAATAAATAAGTGGGGGCGCCTGGGTGGCTCAGTCGGTTAAACGTCCGACTTCGGCTCAGGTCACAATCTCGCGGTCCGCGAGTTCGAGCCCCACGTCGGGCTCTGGGCTGATGGCTCAGAGCCTGGAGCCTGCTTCCGATTCTGTGTCTCCCTCTCTCTCTGCCCCTCCCCCATTCATGCTCTGTCTCTCTCTGTCTCAAAAACAAATAAACGTTAAAAAAAAATTTTTTTAAATAAAAAAAAAAGAATAAATAAGTGGACACACACGCACACACACACGCACACACACACACACACACACACACACACATAAGATAGTTGGAAGGGACTCCCTTCAATCCTTTTCTTTATCAGGGTTAGAGTTTAATCTGTTCATGGTCAGCTGTAGAATGAGTAACACAGGCTATAAGATTTCCATGCAATGAACTCATAAGCACCTTATATTTAATGTAATTTTAAGAACAGAAATAGCTTTTTTTAATCCTAAAATTTATACCATCAATCACTTCCTTAATGAACTGAAGTCTTTCATTCATTCACTCATTCATTCAACAAATATTACTGAATCCATATTGTGGGACAGGTACTGTTCTAGAAGATAAGGACAAAATTAACTCCCTCCCTTGCTGTATCTAAAATGCAACAGAAGAAACAAGACAATGAACAAATCAACACAAAATATGTCCCACAGTAGTCAGCATTATAGAAGTAGGGTCACAGGGACAATGAGTTCAGAGTGGAAGATATTATATACAGAGTAGCCTCGGAATGCCTTTTGCATAAGGTGACCTATCTGAGATGAGAACCTGAGTCATAAGAATATCTGAAAAGAAGAGTGGTCCCCATTGAGGAACATCATCAAAAAGATGTGACCTCCAACTGAACCATGAGCTGAACCAAGGAACTCAGAGGCCCCTTACCCCCATCCCCTGTTCTTGGAACGTGGGTTCCTCTCTTAGAGGATGCTTCAAGGACACGGCCTTGAGATGGTGATATGGTGTTGAGAACACCTGCACTGATATATGTGACTGAACCTAGTGAAGGCCGCCTTTTAAACTTTTAAGACGTGGGGTACCTGGGTAGTTCAGTTGGTTGAACACCCGACTTTTGATTTTGGCTCAGGTCACGATCCCAGGGTCATGGAATCAAGCCCCATGTCACACTCCACACTCAGCATGGAGCCTGCTTAAGATTCTGTCACTCCCTGTGCCCCTCTCCTCTGCTCGTACTCTCTCTCTCTCTCAAATTAAAAAATAAAAAAAATTTTAATTTTTAAGATTTAATAGGAGGTTGGGGAGATCCATTCATCTTGCTGCCTGCCACTAAAGACAAGCCTTTTATATAAGCTCCCTTTGCTTACTAAAACCGCCACCTACAAACCTGGAGTGGCCTTCCTCTCTCCTCCACCTCTCCCTGCCCTCGGCATGCAGGGGCCAATTTCATTTCAGATTTCACCTGGGAAGTTCCCGTGAGGGTTGCAAACCAACATCCCTAAAAATGGAACAATAAATTCAAAAACCTGGAGCAGGTACACACTTAGTTTATTTAAATGAGGTACGGAAGGGGACACCTGGGTAGTTCAGTCAGTTAAGCATCAGACTCTTGGTTTCGGCTCAAATCATGACTTTTCAGTTCGAGCCCTGCATCAGACTCAACACCGACAGCACGGAGCCTTCTTGAGATTCTCTCTCCCTCTCTCTCTGTCCCTGCCCCACTCGGGATCTGTGAAGGAAGGAAGGAAGGAAGGGAGGGAGGGAGGAAGGGAGGGAGGGAGGGAGGAGGGAGGGAGGGAGGGAAG
The DNA here is from genome assembly GCF_014898765.1 of Herpailurus yagouaroundi. NCBI lineage: Eukaryota > Metazoa > Chordata > Mammalia > Carnivora > Felidae > Herpailurus > Herpailurus yagouaroundi. The sequence goes on from NW_024412436.1 coordinate 11,978,730, forward strand.
GAAGGAGGA